>NC_138670.1:1800000-2167410 GCF_964273445.1 Streptopelia decaocto
AGTTCTTTGGGCACCAAAAGTAACAAAGTCGTGGTTTCTCACAGATCTATGCTTCCGTTCCCTCTGCCGTATCTCTGCAGTCTCCTCACCCGCCTGTCATCTTTGCTTATTTCAAAAGACAAGTTGCTGTCTCTGTCCTGTGTGCTCCACCAGCACCCACATCCTTTTCTGATGTTCCCCAGACACCAGCAGAGCCAGAAACAGGACGGTGAGTGCTGGGAGCTGCTGCCAGCGCGTCCGCGCCAGCCAGGAGCAGCCATTGCTAATTGCATGTTAATCCTTCCAACCATGTTATTATGTGTGTTTTCACACTCCAGTGCTCCAATAATTGCTGAAAACAACGAACCAATGTAAAAAAATGATAGGGACAGATGCAAGGTCACAGTAAAAATTCTGAGGTTCTCACACAAAAATCAAAGAATTCTTCCCAAAATGCAAGCACAATCCTCCAAGTGCACATGAGATTAACTTTGTCCACAAATAATCCTGTTAAATTCTCAGCAAATTTTAGTATTATGCTGCCAAACTGAAGAACTCTTTGAATTGAACATTAGCGAAGAAATATGACTTCTGTAAGACGACTTGTCTGTTTAGTGACGGTTACCTGGTGGCTGCGCTGGACTCTCTCCAGCAGTTCCCTGTCCTGCTGGAACTGAGGGGCCACAACTGGACACAAGATTCCAGGTGTGGTCTCCCCAGGGCAGAGCAGAGGGGCAGGAGAACCTCTCTGACCTACTGACCACCCGCTTCTAACCCACCCCAGGTCCCATTGACTTCCTGGCCACAAGGGCCCAGTGCTGGCTCATGGTCACCCTGCTGTCCCCAGGACCCCCAGGTCCCTTTCTCCTACACTGCTCTCCAACAAGTCATTCCCCAACTTATACTGGTGTCATCCCAGCCTGAGCCATCACTGGACTCACTCTGGCTTCTCAGCACCTCTTGGGTGTCAGGGGACAGAAAGGGGACACGGTACTTCAGACACACTCTGCTGAGCACTGAAGAGAGGGGATTATCATTTCCCTTCACCTGCTGACCGTGCTCTTCTGACACGTAGCCAAAATATCTGTCCGGATGATTTTAGTTGGCAGTTCTGCTGCACCGGCACTGTGAACTCTGCCAATGTGCTACCAGAGAGCTCAGCACAAGTCAATGATGCCCTCAAAATATTATGTGCATTTCTTGTTAACACCATTTTTTTAAGCGTTTCATAATTTTATGATTAAAGATAGAAAAGCCTCAGCTCACTACTGTCAGAAATATTCTACCCTCCTCTACTCTCTGGAACATACATTTTTTAATATTTCACATGTTCTTTTTGTCCTATTAAATTAGCAAAAAAAGTTAAAATTTAAATCATTGCAGAATAGATAATTTAGCTATGTAATATCTTTCTAACTGATCTTTCTGTTTATCCTCATGACAGCACCCATCAATTCACATGATCTACAGACCGTTCCCTAACTGCTTTATCCGTGATAAACTAACCACCACGGAGATGCTAATCAATTATCATTGGCCTCCTAGAAATCAATTAGTATATGAACATCATCCATCTCAAGTTGCTAGAACTTGATGGATGTGTGTTTAGAGCTATAAACGCTGTGAACTCCCACCTGAAAGATTTAAGGTCTGTCCTAAGCACGTTGCGATACTTTAGTTGGCAGATAAGCCCAGTTCATATTCCCGCTGAAGGGGCCACCAAGCCCAACCATCTTCCCCTTTTACTGATGGTTATTTTTTTCACTTGCTACAGTGATTCAGTATTTATTGTTTATATGATGTCTTCCTTTCACATTTTATCTGCTGAACATTTCAGTGGTTTATGTTTTCAATGATCTTGTTGTGAGATACTGTGAGTGCTCTGGTACCATAAAAATCATTTATTCTAATTATTATGTTATACTATAGACGTAGAAATAATACAACTTCGTGATGATTTTTTTCCCCAGTGGTACAAAAAAATATGAAAGATACAATATGTATCAGAAAATCTGCCTACAGTAGGACACTATAACTTTTGTTAATACTCTCAGGTTACATCCAGGTACCATCTGCTTTCAGCAGTCAACACTCCATTGTTTTAAAAGTCAATGAAGAATAACGTCAAGCTGGAATTTTTGACAGTTTATTCCAATGAGGAAGGAAACGATCATTAAATTACATAGTTTGACAGCAGAAAGAAGCCAATAGTAATTAATGAATTTACTAACCTTCAGGTCCACAAACTTCTGGATTACTAATGCAAGAGTTTTGATAGCTTCCAAAGAAGAGAAAGGTAACGCCTTTCTTTTCAGTGACGTAAATTCCTTTGTTCACCATTCCTTCTACAATATCTAAAGGAAAAGCAAAATGTTGTTTAAGATTTAGATAAACCCAAACTTCTTGGAAACAGGTTTTTAACAGCCCCCTACACCTCACATGCTTATCTTGTCCTAACTAGAGCTTTGCTTTGGTTTGGTGGTGGGGTTGTTTTTGAGTTCACGCCAAATCTCAATACAAACGTCACAGTTTTCAGGTATCCCCCCCCTTCCTTTAAGAAATCATCAAGTTCTGCCTCTAATCCACAGATAAAATTTAATTTCTTTTACAAAATTGAGTGTGTATTATGGGGTGAAGCAAACACTTCTAAGTTCTTCTCAAATCACTTGAATTCTAAATTAATCTAGCCAGAATAAATCCCATAAGGTAAGGCACTTGTGTTTCCACAGCATTTCCTTCGCCGTTGATGTTACTCTCTTTAATGTTCATATTGAATATATCTTATTACGTGAGAACTGTGAAAATTGTCTATAAAGCAGATAAGTGGGGATTGAGAGTAATTAGGGTCATTTGAAGTTCATTATTAATACAGTTCACATTTGCCAGCATACTTTTACTGTTGAGTAGAAAAATAGTGGGTTTAATATTCTATAGAAAGTTCCTAGAGTCAGAGCAGTGCGGACGATGCTCCCACCATTTCCATCTTCCTCCTCGGGTCAGATTTGCCAACAACTAGATGTGAGTTAATACCTAAATGTAGAGCGGACAAGAGGTCCTATTTCAATTGCACCTTCATAAGTATAAATCCTAGCGATGCCAATTAAATGGCTTTAAGCTGATTCTGGTGTAGATGTCAGTAGTTCCAAATCTGTCAGGCTTCTGCCCGAAAAGTTGTCATTTTCTGTTCTTCCTTTTATCTCCCCGTGTGGTGATGTACAGAATAATAATAAAAAATCATTAAAAGGACATAACTCTGCAGATTGTTGCTTGTCCTTTTCTTCAACATGTTAAACAGGGATGTCATAATTGACAAGATCTTACTTCCAGGCTTTGCAAATTTGCTTTTATTTGTCTTTTTTTAAGGTGTCCTTTAAAAATTACTATGAAATGTTGAAAAACAGATGGCTTCTGTTTCCTTTTAACCTCAAAAGAAAAAGCTCAACCTATTTGTTCTTATACGTTCCTCTGAAATGTCATCTCTGTTTCTTTTGAGCTCTCTCTATATATTTTATGTTTTGGAGAAGCACCGGGACCCATCCTCCCATGGGCCGCTTGAACCAAAACTCAGCGTTAACTTTGAATCCAATGTTACAAGAACCAGCCAAGCTTGACAAATGCAGAACAAAAAAAGACATAAATCCTCACCTACAGTTGCAGAGAAGTTAGAGTAGGCAGAGTCATTGGTATATACAAAGGTAGAGTTATGGGAAGGAAGCACAGTGAAGTTGTGGATTCTTAGAGCTGGGTGGAACAACAAAAGAAAATAAGCAAATGAGCAAAACAATGATTAAACAATCAGTAATGAAATGACCAGTTCATATCTCTCAACACAGCACACATCACACAAATCAACACCCCAGCACCGCTCCCAAGGACGCGTGTGCACACAAATGCTGTGCTAACTACACCAGCGAAGCAAATGGGGTGTTCCTAAGGTTTAGGGGTTGTCTGAAAAAAGAGAAGACAAGGCTGAGATCTTGTTGGTCTCTGCAAACACCCAACAGGAGGTGCAGAGATAGCGCCAGGCTCCCTCCGTTATAGCCAGTGAACAGAATGGAGGCGATGGGCACAAATTCAAACACAAGAAATTCCATCTAAACACAAGAAAAAACCCTGACTATTTATATCTGATGATTTTATTCTCTAGTTTTTTTTTTTTTTGATAATTTAACAGTATTTTGTGCACTGTCGTTATTTACCCTGGGCAGGCAAATAGAGCTTGATGGGAAGCCCATGAAAATAAATAGAGAAAGATTGATTTGGGATTTAGCCCGACTGAGCTCACAGAAGGGAGAGGTAAATGCTCTTTAAAAAATAGAAAACACCTGCATACACAAAAGCCTCAGGAAAAAAATGCATGAAAAATGGGTGGTCAGCTACAAAAGCCCAACATGGCTACACGCTTGTTTGTTTGCTATATTTCAAGTTGATTGTGTCCCTGCTGTGATAACCAGCACATTAATTTGCTGACACTCTCACAACACAAACACCTTGAGAGATACAAATCTGGCTCCACACACAATGACTTCAACAAGTGAAATGGATTAACATGACGGACAGATGATGATGCTTCAAGGATTTAAGAGGGAAAACACGGAATGAAAATAATTGCGTGATATGATGAGTGGAAGAAGGCTCTGGCAATAAACAGAAGAGTTGTCTAATCAGAATGGTATCAAAAACAAGCAAATTGTCACCTGCATTAGATTACAACAATAACGAAAACGTTTATATCAAAGTCAGATAACAGATACATCAAACTTCAGCTGGAGGCAGTTGAAATAATATCTGTGTATTATAACACACAATATAAGCAGCTAAGAAGAATTTGAACTATGCACTACAACATTAAGGAAATAATTCAAATTGCCAGAATTGCACTGCAGGGAGAAAGGCTTTTGGATACTGGCATCCTTGGCAAGTAATAGTAGGACAAAGTCCTCCAAATGTTTTTCAGCAAAGTCATGCAGCTGGCTCATTTATAAAGGTATTTAACACAGTGTCATTCTAGGAGTCAAAGGAGATTGCTCACGCGAGCCATTCCCATTCCTGTCAACAACGGCTTGGAGGGTCAGGAATTCTATACATTCTGCTTCATCTCTTTCAAGGTACTACTGAAAAGATTTCTGAACTTTGAGATAATGTAATTTAACATCATTTGAAAAACAATCTAGCACCAGCTGTCATTTTCCCAGGAGCTATATTTTATATATCACTTGCAAAATGACCCCGTTGTAACACGGACGCCAAAGCAGCGCTAGATATGGAGCGTTCTGCTCTTCTTGAAACCATGTGAAGTCTAATGTGAGAAAATTACTTTAACACAGTGTGAGAGAACCCATGTTAACTTTTTGTAAGCCAAATTATGAATCTATTGAAGTCAACGGGCATGCTGCCATCAGCCTCTAATGGGAGCAGAATGTTGCCCAGAGTTATTTCTGGTCAGTCCGTTTCATTCCTTTAAGAAACTTTGTGGAAAAGATGGGTCAAAGTTTAATCTTAAAATACTGGAACACCTCTGGAATAAAAGGGTTTAGATATTTATGTATCTTCTGCCCACTTAGGAGCAGAGTGACGTTGCCATTTTTGTGTAGTTAATAGCAATAACTTTGCACTTCTATAACATTTTTCATGTGCGGTTGTAAATGTCTCGAGCTCCTGATTTAATCTTCTGCGGGGTTCTCTCTGGGTGAAGATGTTGCAGCCACCAGCGTGTTCCCTTGCACCAGATTGGAAAAGAGTTTGAACTAATGCTGCGAGACTGCTTGTAAGGAAATAGCCAAAAGTACCAAAAAATGAGTGAGAAGTATTCAGGTGAGAGCTTACACTTCTATTTCTGTGGATGCTACATACAATTTCGAAGAGTGCCTGAAGAATCTGGACGTTTAACTCCTTCTGAAAAGCAAAAAGCAGCAGACACTGCTGGCACAGCCAAAACCTCAGTCATGAGTGTATTAGTGCATGTAACGCAGGTAGCAAACCAACTAAAAACGTGATTTCAATGACTCTGTGGATCATAAACCTTTTCTCTTTATAACCTTAACAATGCTTAGACAGCCCATAAAGTGTCTGAGAATACTCTATAAAAATCAGTTCGCAAATACATTATCGTTTGGACATTGGAGCACTGCAAAAACATTGACTAAAAAATCTCAACTGCTGTGGTACAAACCCCAACCCTCTCACGTCTCCTGCTCCCGTCTACTTACAGACTGACACAAATACTTATGTTATTGCCATTGTCAAGGAATCCTTTGTCTACCTCCATTCGTATCCCGAAACTCATGAATTCCATCCACATCTTCCAGCGGCCAGTAATGGGAAGCTGAGGCGAGAACTTTGAACCCTTCCAAGAAACACAGATGAAAAGGTTATTAAAGGAAGACCCAACAGGGACTGTAACAAGTCTCTACGGGAGAGAACGATAAAGGGGTTTGATAGGTTAAATAAAACAACGTATGTTATGTAAATCAAGTACTACACATAAGCAAGTCCATAAATCAGAATGGCAGAGGAGATTAAAGCCAGATACCTGATTGAGCACTGAGGAAAACCTGGTTTTAAATCTCAACTGATTTTTGTTCCAATTGCACTCAGAACGTGTAATGATCTCTAACTAGATCTCTGCTGGTGTACCAGGCAGCGTTTGTTGATGTAACAGCTGAGACGGCATTTGAGAGTCATTTTAAGCTGTTACCAGCCAGTGGCCGGTAGAAAGCAGCAGGAAGGGAGCACGTGGGGAGCACCGAGCCCCTGCACACACCGCTCCTGCCTCCTCCAGGGTAACCAACCTGCCCAGCTCCCAGGAACCTGCCCCTCTTCCCAAACCTCGCTGGGACACCGGTGCAACACCTCCGGGTTAGATGATCTATGTGGTTCTTCCAACGTGTATGGAGACACACTGGGCAGAGCCAGCGAGGAGCAGCACTGGGTGCCGGAGGTGGGGGAGTATCCGGGTGTATGCATGATTGTTCCTGCACACTCTGGCCCTCCTGATCTCTCCAGATATCTCACACCTTAGCAAGGTCACAGAGCAGAACTACACCCTTTCACAGAAGGAATCTGATGTTCCACAAGAGAAGACATTCCGGAACATAAAGCAGCATATGGAAGAGAGTTGACTCCTCCCCATACAGCATTAGCTGCTCCTTCAGAACCTTCTCCGCTGCACCAAAATGAGAACAACTCCATGGAGCTGGTGGGAACGTTTTGTTTTCCTAAACATCCTCCTTAGCAACAGGTGGAGAAGCTGACAAAGGCAAAACATCAGTTGATTTCCATTGACAGACTTATCTCTACAATCTAATTGATGAGTTTGAACAGATTTTAGGAGACACAACCCTGACCCAAAGTAGGCTGCCCAAAGCAACCCAATTCTGTGTTAACAATTCTGTTTGCAGGGCAGAGCATTAATAATGTAGGAAAAAATGAATGCAATTTATTATCTTGTTAGCTGCAAGAAAACCTTTATTCTCAAACTAATTATTTTAACCAGCTGTGCTGAAATAAATTTGGAATCTCCCATATCTAAGAAAGTTTTAGAAGGTTGATACAGATAGACAGCAATTTTACTGTGAATGCAAGTGAGAATGTGTTCTGTTCGCTCTCATGGCATATCATCCTATTATTAATAGTTTGAGTTAATCTTTTCTTTAGGAGAGAGGGGGACAGGGGGAGCAGACGACAGGGACACAGAGAGCGCAAGTATTTATATTGCAGCATATCTGGAGCTCTTTGCCCTACAATCATTTTTCATTCCCAGGCAATATTTCAAGAACCCGAGGTGCGAAACGTGCAGAGATAAGTTTCTTACAAGCCGCTTCAGCCATCACACACCATACAAAACCCCCCACACCTCCTGTGCACACTAAACCACATCATGGGCAGCGTCCTTTGACATTTACAGCCTATCCCCACACCGTTCTTCACTCTTGAGATCAGCTTGATGACTGTTCTGTCATCCTGGATACAAACACCATGGATATGATGGTGCAGAGAGGATCCTAAGGGTGCGAAGCTGATAGAAATCACTAAACATCACAAGCAGCAACTGTAGATCCGAGAGCAGGGAACGAAAAGCAGCTCTGCCTCTTGTGAGGATACACAAACTACTCCAGACTTGCTTCCAAACTCAAGTGTACCAAAGATACCTAACCAATGATTCATAATTGACCAGGACCTATTATTAGCCTACCTAGCTAGAAATGTTTGCAGCTGACACAGAGGTTTTCCCCCAGAGAGGGAACATGGGGATCAATAGGGAGGATGGGGCTGAGGCACAGAGGAGGTCCTGTGGCCATAGGTTTCCTTTGAATATTTGAAGGATAAAGGCAGAATTGCTAACAAAAGGACAAAGCTGCTGCCAACATAAGAGAGTAACGACACAGAATAAGCAAGTACAAAACCCAATCTGAAAAACTCCAGGCAACCAAACTCAACTAAGCTGAGCAAAGCAAAGCGCACTGAGGAAATGGGATATAGGAACGAGGGGTTTGCATTTTACATAAACTACATCTGGGTACGTGCTTAGTTCCATCTTCCAAGAACGTATTCTGGCTGCTGCAGGCAAAATGAAAGTTCTGAATTTCTGTGATATTAAGAGCACCCACGTTCGCAACCTGTGCTAAGGCACCTCCACCCGCCCCTCAGCACAGCGCCAGCTCCGTTCTGCAGAGCACGGAACGTGCCTGCTGTCCCACAGTGGGCTCCAATGCAGATGGTTCTTCCTCCCATCAACATCTCTTTGCATCAGGGGAGAAAAGAATAAAGTTAATAGGGGAAAACAGAAAAGACAAACCCCAGGAGAAAGTGATCTGATGCTAAAAACTGTGTCACAAGTATTTTAGTGGTAGTAGCAGCATCATGACAAAGGCATTGCCAGGGCTGGCATCAAACAAACTCATAAGCAGCAGCTGTATTCTAAAGAGCTTATACTTAAAAGGTGAAAAATAAAGAGGGGGGTGGGGAATCTATAGGAAGTGAGATTATTTCATTCTTTTTGAATGAAGGTAGAACAAAATAACCCAATAGAGCCGAAGCTGTTGCAATAGCGAACAACATGGCTTTTCTGCATCGCTCTGTGTTTTACTTTAAAAATAATTGCATATGGTTGAAACTTAAAAGCACAAAGCAATACATGAATTGGTGAAGCAGTAAAACTGTACTTGTACACCACCATGAGGCTTGAGGTTAAATTATTTATATAGACAGCAGAATTCAGTTGCACACACAGACCCCAAAGAATCTGTGAGTAAGTTTTTTTTCTCTATTGGAAGGACATGAAAGATCCTTAATGTGTTCTATAAGTGATCAGAACTTCAGCACAGAAGCTGCGAGGAGGGGGCATGAGCTGAAACCGTGCTCAGTCCAGTGCACTAACTGCACATCCACCGTAAATCAGTGAGCTGGAAAGGCTGAGCACTGGGACACCGAGGAAGAAAGAAAATAGTCTGTGTAGAGGTGCCATTGGAAACTCCTGCTCAAACAAGCAAACACATTGTATATAGGATTTCTCTACATAACGAGTATTTTTCTCCCAATACATTTCTATGCAGAATATTGAGTAGGTAGGTTACAGAATTTAAAACGACTGGGACATTCTGACACTGCAGACTTGATTACAGTTTCAATACAGAGCTGACATTCAAATGCAGGACCACAGGTTTTTTGGTTGGTGTTTTTCATTTTCTAGTAGCTCCAAAGAAGCAAATAAATATGTAAGTACACTGGCATAAAATGTAAATAGAACACTGCTTACCTGGGTGTTTGGGTAGCTGGGAAGACTTTCCAGACACCTGCACAAAAAACATTTACATAATGAGACCCAGTGTGGCAAAACTCGCCAAGAGGAACCCAAATGTATCTCAATACCGACCAAAGTCAGAACATTACCTGATACTTGTACTGAAATAAAATCAGCAAAGAATAACAACAACAGAGCAGAGATAACAAATTCTCCATGGTGTATCTAAGGTTAAAAGTACAACTGAAATCAAATTCCTGCAGGATTGCAGTCATAAGGTTTCTTTTGCTACTTTCTGTGTGAAAAAGGACATTTTCCATGCAGGTACAAAAAGTCCATTCCTTCAGGGATGACAAAATATCCTTCCAGAGCCTTTGAGTAGTATTTGCTTGCTTCACACTTTGATCTCTTCATTTAGCTGTTAATAAATCACCGCGACTGGAGGAAAGTTAAAAGAAGCGCATCAGATCCGAAAGTTGTTCTGCTCCGTGGAAAGGAGTCAAAAAGTTTGTTATGATCTGTGCCAAAAAGATTTTGTTTTCGGCTTTCTTCCTATGGTTGTCTTTCCTTTCAATTACATTCACGCTGCAGGAGATCCGAAGCCAGTTTTAGTTTTGCCAGCAAGAAAATGAGTTTCCTTAGAGCACACAGGGCACAGAGCTCACGATTTCCCCCGGAACGGAGCTGGACAAGCTGCTCCCTCCTCGCCGTCCCGCTCACGTTTGCACCTCCATCCAGACCCTTTTGGGTGGGGAGCAGCTGGGGGATGGCGTCATCCTTTCTTCTCAAACTTTGTCCCATTCTGGGACTCTATTTATATGGCGCAGCGCTGCCTCCGCTGGGTCCTAACGCCGGCCGGCTGCAAGGGGAGGGGAGCGCGCTCCGGCAGCAGCGCGGCGCCCGCTCAGCCCGCGCCCGGGGGCACCGCAGCCACGGGGGGGCTCAGCGCTCAAAGAAAACAGCGCTTCGGGCAGAAATCTGGGGAGGAAAGCGAAGATCTGCTAAAATAACAGATTGTATTTCCATCTGAGGAAACATCGCTTTAAAAAAAACAACAAAAATACCGATTTAAATCACATGGCACTCTGAGGAATTAATTTTACTGTGTCTCTATTGAGAGTAGGAAACTGAGTCATTTCACTGATTTGCTCGAAGTTGCACAACCAGTAAGAGAATTAGGAAAAAACTTCTATAGTTGCTACTTTAATTTCTTTGTATTAAAAAATACTTGCATTTTCTATTAAGAGCCTCCCAGTTACATTCTGAACTAGGTCACAAGTCTTAACCATCATTTTATATGTAAAACAGCAGCTAGAACTAGTTGGTATTCCTCATGTGCTCTGCTCCTCTATAGTAAATGCTTGTTTTCAGTTCCAAGTTCTCTTTTATTATGAAGGAAATAAACTGAAAGAGTAATATTTTAACATTTTACAAGCTTTCCGTCCCTCTTCATCCCTCCCCTGCATTTCCATGTCAGTCCTCTCTTCATCCTCACACAGCCCATTTAAAGGTGACGTAGGCAAGATGAGGAACCAAAAACCTGAATGGGACCACGCTAACACCTCAGCAAAACTCAAATTACTTCATTTGCCTTTTGCCAAAAATTCTGCCAATACATTAAACCCTATTTTCAGCCCCAGGTGTTTACTTGTGCAGTGAAACATCCTCTGCCTTATCACAACCTCTGCACCAGGCTCTTGGCTGGGGTCACCCATCACTTCTAGGATAAAAGAGGTTTCCATCAACACTTTATATAGGGCTTATATAATGGGAAGCCCAACACATGGCAGTAGCTGTGGCTCCGATTTACCCAGCTGGCTCCCCAGACCTATAATGAGCTTCCAAAGCTGCTGGTAGTAATTAGCTCCTTGCAAATGACTGGTTGACTAGATGGGACTCCAGGGTCCAAGGGTTGAAGAGATCAACATTAATTTTGGAAACATTAAGACATTCACGCTGCGTGAACGCTTCAATGTTACCAAAGTTTAATGTTACGAAATTTCAGTATCGAAATAAAATGCGTATTTTGTTTGTTACCCTGATTTAGGGTGCACAACAAAATTTTGACAATTTTGAATTTTGGTTCCTACAAAAATGCAGCTTCCCACTTAGTTACAACCAGTCCGACTTTTGCTGATTTCCACTGGGGTTTTTGGGTTCCTCCCCTCTTTACTGTCAGCCACAAACTCCTCCAGATCCCAGAGGAAGAGGAGGAATTGTGCGTAAACCCCAGGAATTCCGCATCGCATCCTAACAAGTAGAGCCACCCTTAGAAATAACAGCGAGCTGAAGCTAAAAATCCTGAGAAAAGCTAAAACGTAAAAAGAGAAAGACAGGAATTTGAAATATTTGCCAAGAGGGGGCCTGTTAAGGGAAAGAATATGCTTACCAAAACAATAGTGAGAATCCAAGCAAACATGTTCACTGCCAAAAATTTTTGTGGAAACAGCAAATTGCAAGCAGACGTTGGAGCTCATTTGCAGAAACAAGTTCCGAACGTGTGGCTGTGAGGTGCTGCAAAGCCGAGGCGCAGGGAGCGCGGACGGGGCAGCACCAGCACCCCCCCGCGAACCGGAGCAGCGCTCGGAGCAATCGATGGCGCCGATCGCTCCCGAAAACCCGCCCACGAAATAACGTTCGTTATGAGCGCTTGCACGTCGATAAGAGCACAAAGGTCTGCGCACGCTGGGGAACGAGCGGCTGCGACCCCCTGAACCGCACCGGGGAACCCGCAAACCTCCTGGGGTTCTGCCCCGTCTCGGCAGGGAAAAGGATCCGCTCTGCAGCTCCAGCGCTTGGTGACAAGCAGAATGGGCTCCCCAAACAAAACCAAAATCCTGAGGCTTTCTGCTCTTCCTTTTGTTTTGGGAGAGAGGGTCTAGACTTGGAAAGACGAAGGTTTAGCAAAAAGGCTCAGTTGCTATTCCAGCACTTTTCTGGGTGCTTGGAGAACTCCGTGGTGTCTGTTCTCAGGCGTTCCACACCGGGCACCTCTTTAGTCGTTATCCCTGTTACACACATCGGGGCTCTACTGAACCACCAGTGAAAGTCCAGTCTGTGATAAGTCTGATTTACACTGAAAACATGCATGGCCTCCTGTGTATTCATAACTCAAGGCTCTGCAATTCGAAGTGAACCCAACACATACAAAACAAAGAGTTTCTAGACATTATGGGAAAGAATTATACATAAAGTTTGTACTACAGCTGTACAAACCTGTGCTGCCTTTGGAAGAATGTATAATATGGGAGAGACACAGAGGTTTTACTAGCACAATAGTTATAAATACATACAGATTTTATTAGCATCTGTATCACTGTGATTAACAGTAGGATGATTCTCATTGGCGTGTGACCTTCAACAACCATCAAGCTGAATGAGCATCTACGGGTGATGGAAGGAGCCACTTCAGCTCTTACCAAAGAGCTCAGACCAAGGACCCACAAACGCTATGAAAAAAAAACACAGGTAGAAGAGTTCCGGGTGTTTCAGTTCTTATTTGCACAACAGCGCCCAACAAAAGGCAACCGAGGGGCAGCAGCAGCCACGGCCCCACTCCGGTCCTCAAACACACAAAGAAACATTGACAAAACTAGTCAGAAAGTTGACCGCGCTCATAAAACCAGCACACAACATTCTCTTTTAGTTGATTATGCTGAAAAGGACAAACTGAACAGTTCGGATTGAAGAAAAAGTAAACAGAAAAACTCCTGGAACCGACTCCGCCAGGCCAACACTGTCATGGAAAAATGTTTTTCCAGTTAAGAAGATGAGAAGCTGCTGGTTGATGCCAGAAATACAACTTTTTGGCAACACAATTTAGGCTTAATCTGTTGAAAATCCTTGTGTCATGCTATATGTGTTAAGCTGATTTAATTTATATATTCTTTCTGAAAACATTAAGAGCCTGATGATTCAAAGACCAAGTAAGCAGGTGAACACCACCATACAATGAGTCTGACATGCAAGTTGCCTTTGGATGAGGCTCCACTTGCTAATTAACAGTTACTGGATCACTCTGTTTATTGTCTATTTACGGTGTCATCCTGTGCGTCAGGTTTTGTTGTTGTGCTGTTGCCTTGAACATCTCGTTCCGTATAATGAAGAAAACATTGGATTTTTGCTAAATAATTACGGCTTTTGTGCAAATCCCAAAGATAAAATTTAATCAAGTCTTTCATTATCTGAGCCTTAATGTCAAGCTTATGTAAAATGGGATAATTGTATAAATAAAACATTATATAAATTATTTTTTTATGGAATCAAGCCACCTTATCTGCCAAAACACCACTGCCTGTAACTGCATTTTTTGTGTGTATCATTCAGGTAGTCAGATTTTCCCCATTACAGGAGCATTGCACCATGACAAATTTTGCCTTTGGAATTTGTGCCAGTTTCCCCTTCCAGCGCTACTTGATTGTCTCTCGCTCTTCTGGGCAAAAGCAACTCCATGAAAGTTTCATTGAGCCGCTGTGTGAAACAAGTTTACCGCACAAACGGAGAATAAACCCAGAAGCCAACCTGCAAATTACTTCTCAGGAAGAACATCTGAGCCCACTCTAGATGCACATATTAAAGACTCTTCATTCTATGGGGAATACACGGTTCCTGTCTCCCGTACTTCTCACTGCAGATCTAAGTGGCAAAAGCAACAAGAGGGTGGGGACAGAGATCAGAACTGGCTGAAGCGGTGGCAGAAGCTTCCAAATCTGTGCTCTTAATAAAATCTGAAGAGTCATCAAATCTGAAGTGCGACTCATTAATTAATTCAAAAGCACGAGCACTGAATTCCAGAATCTCTCAATGGGTAGAAGAACCAAAGAACTCAATTCCCTTGAGCACCGGGGCTGCTCTTGGCTTCTTCCACTCTGCTGCGATGCTTAATCAGACCAGAGGAATCACTCACGTTTTGGCCGCACCAGCCCAAAGATGCCGAAGTCACAAGACGCACCCTGGAGTCATGGAACTGACTAGAAATTTCACGTTTTCAATAAAATAAACAGAAATATCCCATTTGTACCTGCCACCGTTCTTAAGGCATATTGCAGAAAAGCAAACTAAAAGAAAATCAGCCATACAAATTGTGATTTTGACTATGAAAATGGATGACATGGAGGTGAAAAAAATCCGCCCTTTTCCTAGAGGGTTTGTCAATCTCACGGTGATTTCCACAGGCTCCTCAAATCACTGTCATTTTCAGACGTCACTTGCAGCTAAAGACAACTGATGCGACCTTCTTCAGATCCCTTTTTAATTAGTCAGAAATACTGATTTTGAGCAACTGTTTTCCCTCTCGGGCTCCGAGCCTGTTTTAGCACAGAGTCAGCTGGGGTGAAGAGCAGGAGGCAGAATCATCAGGAAATACCCACCATACCAGTGTTCACATCTGTAGAATTAAATAAGGAAAAAAAGGGTTCTGTAGTCAAGGCAGTACCTGTGAAAATGGCATTACAATCTTAACGTGTCAGGTTTTAAATGTATTGTATTCAGAAGCAGGATTTATCCACTGCTCAGGGGTTCAAGCATCAGTCCTCTAAGCCACCAGCAGCAAGGATCCACTCGAGAAAGCTCAACAGCAACAGGCACACAAATACGTTTTGAAAGCGTAATTAACTCAAGCAGATAGTGTTATTTTCTTCTATCCATTTCACAAAGGCAACAGAGAAGGTTTTATACCTGTGTGTTTTTGTTTGCATTGATTCCTTGAGGCTGCTGTGTAATATTTACATGAAACAGTGTTGTTTCCCATACGCTGTACTGAAGCACCCAGGGCAGGACTCGTAGCTGTGCACACATATGGAAGAGACAGCACCCAGCCCTTTAAAACCCTACAACCAAAGCATCTGAAGAGCACTGGCAAAAGCAGCCAACTGAAATAACTAAAAAGCAGAATGAAACACACCATAGAAAACTGCTTGCCCCAGGGTGTAAGTCTTTCAATCTGCACCACAGACTGTTACATGCCTCAATCGTATTTATCCATTATACGTTACTAAAGATCCCTGTTTACTGTAGTAATGCCTAACCTGGAAATAACCCAAGTTATTCACCTATAATAAAGTGGCAAAACACCACCTGGCGAGTGACCTCCAAGCTGCAGGGTGTTGAGGGACATTTTTTCACGCAGCTCCCACTTAAATCACAGAAGTTACAGCAAAGTCAATCGACCTGTGCACAACAAGGGTTGGTGACAAAGCAAAATCAGTTGTTTTCTCTTAGGTCCGTTTCTTCTTTTCAAAGTTCTTCGTGGCGGTCCCTTGTCAGCAGTGCCTGAAGCGCTGCCCAGCAAACCACAGGTGCATGTTCAGTCTCATTGTGTACAGTTCTCGCACCATGTCGGACACCAGCCTGGCCCTAATTTGAATGCTCTGCAGTGGAGAACCGCGTAGTGAAGCTCTGAGTTCACAGAGTTTCGGGATTCCCTCTCCAACGTGCACGTTTCTTTCCCCTCTGTGCTTTCTTTTTGGTTTGACATCCCCCAGCAGGTTTGGCACCCGTAACACACAGAGTCCGAGGAGCTGTTTAAAGACACCGCGCTCCAGCACAACCAGAGAAAACCACCACGGAGCAGCTCTCCCAGTCTCACACCTGAACTTCTGAGGAACATCTATTGCTTATTTACAGTCTCTTTACAGGAAAAGGGGAGCTGTGACAGTCAGGACACCGAGCCTTCGAGCTCTCTGTCCATTTCACTATTCACACTGTAACTCGACTGCAAGATCAAGCCATGAGCACAACATGACACAGGACTGTGCAACATTTGTCTATTGCCTATTCCTAGCAGATTTTCCTTTACAGCAAGGTTTGGAGATCAGCACTTAATGCATATACGTTGTTTTTTTCCAGGTAAAGTTATACTTCAATGTCAATTATCAAGATGCTGCCTGGTTCCACATAGTAAGCTCTAATTTTTAAGCACATGCCAGCAAGTTTAACATCCCATTATTTGCCAGGCAGCCGAGCAAGCTCTAAAGCACAGAGGAACTGGTCTTTTTCTGCCCTCCTTGCTGGAAAGGCAGCAGCTTGCTCCATAAGGACGGCTACAAACAAGCCCAAGGGCAAGGGAGGCTCAGCAGGGCTATGACCCTTGCTGGTTTTTTTTTTCCAGGTAAAGTTATACTTCAGTGTCAATTACCAAGATGCTGCCTGGTTTCATGTAGTAAGCTCTGACTTTTAAGCCCATGCCAGCAGCCCCTAAGCTTTGCTATGCAAACAGCTTTAGGATGACAAAAGCCCTCCTGTAATTCACTGTCGTGGTCTATCTCACACTCTGTTTCACTTTTTGCTCACCAGCACCTGCTGCCGCACATTCGCCGCAGCCGATCGCCGCTGAACGGCCTCCGCACGGGGTCCTGGCGGAGCCCGCACCCCGGAGGCGCGGTGGCGCGTTTCCCGCACGGAGCGCGCGCTCCACCCCGCGGAGCGGCGGCGGCACCGCAGGACACAGCGGCGGCTCCACCGCGCTCCCCGAAGCACAACGCCCAGCCGCCAATAAAACCACTGCAGCCACAATCAACGGCGATCAAACCCGCTAAAAATATACGCAGAGAAAGATTTCTTGTTTATCATGACCCATGTTTTTGTTTATAAATGCAAACAAGGCTCTCTCGCTAAATCCTTGCACTGCAAACACAACCTGAGAGCTGGAAATTTTAACAACTTTTTGTAATGGTGTAATCCATAAAAAAAAAAAAGCCTGATGGGAAAGTTAACATTTTTATATTCTCGGTATACGCAAAACACACATGGCTTCCCTCCAGCACTGTTTTCAAAAGTCCCCAAGACATGAAAAAGCAAGTTACCGCTGGTTTTGTGTGGTGAGAAGCTTGTGAAGCAGCAATAGGGACTGGGAAGGAGAAAAAAGAATAATCAGTGTGTGGAACTGGCCATGGCCCATGCAAACTCTCACCTGAAAAAGAAGCCCAGAGCAAAGAACCATTTATATTTGTCACTTGATTTGCTATCTTTAGCTTTACACTTTGTGCTGGAGACTCAGATAGCTATGGCAGAAAAGATCCCAGCACTGCGGAACATAACCAGGGATTGTCACCTGGACAACTGTGGAAGGACACTGCTCCAACCTTTTCTGTCTGATTTCATTGATCACAACCACCTTATGAGCTTCCTGTTCATGCCCATGTAACTTCACACTCAGTTTTTGTTCTAACCGCCCTTTTCAGTCCTTGTTACCCACACAACCCAGTTATAAGTATTTGTGCACTCCAGTCTGTAACCCAAGATGATTTAGGCCCTGTGCTAGAGCCTTGGTATAAATAACATGCCTTGTTTCAACATTCCTACAAATATTCAGTAACCAGATATGTAGTCTATGGTTTGGCTCACCAGTTTGTCCCACAAAGTCTGTTAAACAGGTTATCATTTTAATCCTCCCTTTCAATCATAAAGATATTCCAAGTTTAACACCCCATTATTTGCCAGGCAGCCGAGCAAGCTCTAAAGCACAGAGGAATTGGTCTTTTCTGCCCTCCTTGCTGGAAAGGCAGCAGCTTGCACCATAAGGACGGCTACAAACAAGCCCAAGGGCAAGGGAGGCTCAGCAGGGCTATGACCCCAGTGTTCAAAGAAGCCACAGGCTCAGCACAGACATCAGTGTTCTCTGAGCACAAGACCCCAGACAAAAATGTTTCCCCATTTTGGCCACTTGCAGAGATGTTCTAAAGTGTTACAGGACACCTATGAGTGAGAACTTCTCCATGGGATGCTCAAAGAGCAGCTTGTGCTAGGAAAAATATTATGGGAAACTTTTCAGCTGAGCACAGAAATCAACATACAGACACAAAAACAGCCCATAAATTAACGCACCAATGTGGAAACAAACTGATCACAGCAGCAGCTTGAGCTTTTGAGTCATTTGCAAGACATTGCAGTCAACCCTGCTACAGCATGACCCAGGCAACAGCTGCCAAAGCTCAGGTGAGACAGCGACCAGCACCGCCAATCCTGGTCAGGATTCAATCAAACCAGGGATCTCTGCTTTGGGAAAGCCAAGGCAGAACTAAACACAGCAGCCAAGTGTAGGACAGAGCAGGTACTGCAGGAGGGGATTCCAGCCTCACCACTTCAGTCCTGATAATGGCAGAGCTCTAACAGACTGATGGGACTTAAGCACAGAGGCTCTTAGAGGGCAAGTTTTATTTTCCTCATTATTTAGTAGGTAGAATTTTATTTCACCTAAAACAAACTAGTAAAAATTTTCTTAGGAGTGTTATAGTTGAGGAATATCAACTGAGGAATCCGCACATGCATATTAAAGGCTACCTGCATTATTTATAATCAACAATTAACAGGGACTAAATGTGACAAAGTATAGTGCTGCACCAAGCGGACCTAATTCACTCCAAAACCATTTCAAGTCCAGATTGCAGCAGGACTAGCACAGCTGCCTACTTCACAGGGGAGTTATTGCGGTCTTGGAAGTGACACCAAAGATTATGAAGTAAAGCTCAGAGCAGTTTTATACTTTAAACAGCTACTTTTTTCATAAATCTCTGCAGCCGTTTGGTAAGGATTCACACTAAGCCCAGTACCTGTGTGCAGTATGCAAATCGTGAGGAGGACACACAACAAAACAATGTAACTTCAGTGCTGCTGTTTCTTCTGAAGGCAAATCCATACTGCAGAGCCACCAGAGTTTTCTGTGTCAATTTGCCTTTTTTAGGTAGTGCCTTTTCAGAAGTGAGACAGCTTGAAGACAAAAAAGCTACCACACCTAGTAACACAGCAGCAGATGGTTAAGCTAGCAGTATTAACCAAGATAGGCACAGGGAAATTAGTAAACACTGCAGGCAAGAACCTACAGTGTGAAGTTAAAGCAAGATGATGCAAGAAGCTTCAATGGACTGTTAAGGCAGAAGTTGTTTTTTTACAAACTAAGTGTATGATGTTCCGTATTTTTGAGTTTCAGGTCCTAAGTGACAACTCAACTTCTCACTGACTAGCTAAAAAAATACACAAGAAAACCAACCACACCAAAACCCACAGAACTGCAACTTGCACTAACTTGAACATCACTTCTTTCCAACAGAACCAGTAATCATTGTCCACACTTCTTGCTACCATGTACCAGAATGGCTGAACAGTTAAATACTCAAATAGTTATATACACAAACATCCAAGTTAAAAGGAATAAATGAAATGCTCCACTTTATTAAGAAACCAAAAATACAAAAACTGAAGAGTTCCAGGCTCCATGTACTCAAACACTACTGAAAAATGGTATCTCAAACTTACTTTTGTTTACTAGCAGTACTAATATTAACCAAGATTCATCTCTACAAGATAGTGTTAAGAGTTGACATTTTCCACCATTTGTGCTGTCATAAGCTATAGAGTTTCAAATTAAGAACTTGGTGCAGTTACAGTAAAGTCTAGATATTCATATAGATGTGGTTTCAGTTAATATACTGTTTTGTAGGCAAGAGCTCCTTAGCTCAAAATACAGCTGTTTTCTAGTGGATTTTAAGATGCTTAGTTTATTCAATCTAGCTCTACTGAACGATGTTTCATGCAAAGATACAGCTTTTAAGTCACCTTACAGATCCAGAGACCATTTGTTTCTGGCTACTGAAAACAGAGAGCTCTGTAAAGGCATATTGTAGAACATAAAAGAGTTGAGGAAACTGTATCTAACGGTAGCATACACAAGCTGAACTACACACTTGCCTCCCAAGACTCCCTGCAGACCACAAATATTCCCATTTGGATGGGAATGTCAATCCAGTCACACTTACCAGTCAAGCATTCGCTGCTTTAGTTTTATCTGGCAGTTAGTTCAGCTTTCCTCAAGTGCCTTAGCTCTATGCTTCCGGAAAACAAGGGAAGGTTAACTGCTAGCTCTTAGCGAGAGGAGCACAACATCAGAAGCAGGAGGGAAAAGGAGAACAGAGAATGAGAAATGCAGGAGACAACCAAGTATTAGCCTCAACAGAAGAACAGAAGACACTTGGAAGAGTTTTCCTAACAATGCATGAAAGTTCACTTGCTTAGAGATACTTGAAATACAACTTTATTACCTAAACAAAAAAGAATGGGAATGACAGAAACAAGATTTACCACTTAACACTCTGATGTGACTGCAGCAGTCTTATATTTGAAACTCAAAAGGGGAAGTAACTGTAGTCCAAAAAACAGCTAAATATGCAGGTCCAAAATATGAAGTGTTTTAGGTTTTCATTTTGTTTTGCGTTTTTTATTTTTTTAAACTGCCACATTCACTCCGAAGCCCATTCATCTCTTTCAGCATCCCAAAGATTAAGCACATGTTCTGTTCAGCTAGATAATAAAGTGGCAAACACGCTGCACCACTGACATCACAGGACAGTTGCCTATAAAACTAGACTTCTGACGCTGGGCTCCAGCTTCATCCCTCACAGGTCATCATCTTCATCTGGCAGTGCAGTAGTCTGAGCAATCTGGAACAGAGAAGCTACACTTTAACAACTGTTCTTCCATTATTTGCCCCAGGAGGCTAAACAGTAGTTATCAGGCCATTATTTCACCCGTGTGCCCTTTTTCACTTACCTGTAAGTCTTGCTCATACTGTGCTGCCAATGCTGGGTCCATAACAACTTCAGGTGGTGCAAGAGCAGGCATGGCAACAAATTCCAAGTTAGGATCTCCAATTAGCTTTCTAGCAAGCCAGAGGAAAGGCTTCTCAAAGTTGTAGTTACTCTTAGCTGAAATGTCGTAATACTGCAAAAAAGTACATAGTACATATTATTTAGAAAGACACCTCTAACTGATACCTAGGGCAAACCAAGACTGACATGCACATAATCAGCTGTGCTTCTACCTTAGTATTCTTTTTGACCACATGACTTCTGTTTATGCTCTCAAAACCAGTTATGATCCAAGTGTCTATAAACACACAGTTGCAGGCAAATAGGCACAAGTTGGTTACTGAAAAGGTATCCAGTCTGATCAAAGATGGAACTTTTGGGAGGCAATGGTACATCTATATTTTTCCTGTGACCTGATCTACTTTAGTCTCACTTCTATGTCATCTGGTAAGATTCTGAGCAGCGAAAGCCAAATGCACACAAGCTCTTCAGGAGCTTATCGTAGCTTCTGCTCAAGACAGTGATGACCATCTTTAAGATCGTCACTTTCCCCCCCTTCCCATATTGAAATACTACGGCCTGTAACCACAGAGGCAAAACATAGGATTACTGCATAGAACTCAACTGCAGGCAGACTCAACAAATCCCATTCCTACAAACTCACGTCAACACACCTGGAGATTCTTCTTCCTGTGGAAGACAATGGATTTTGCTTTGACTTTTCTGTCCTTAATATCCACTTTGTTGCCACACAACACTATAGGGATGTTTTCACATACTCGTACCAGATCTCTGTGCCAATTAGGTACATTCTTGTAAGTAACTCTTGATGTTACATCAAACATTATAATGGCACACTGAGCTGCAAGAAAGGAAGTCAGAAGTTACATTAGGAGAATACGCACTTGTTTAAAGGTAGGAGAGAAAAGAGGCACCAACAGAAATTCCAGATTAGGGTTAAGCATCCGAATCAGCTTTTCCCTCTCAGCTTCACAGTTCTGAGATGCCATGTTCTGTTAACAAGTTCAATACACAAGCCCACAGAACTCAGCCCATGACCACATCATCTCACTTCTTTAGTGCCCAGTCTTAAAATGCAGCTAGTTTTATCAATGCAACTCTCCCACTCAGTGCTGCATTGTATGAGAATATACAAGAATTACAAAAGTCAACCTTGATATACATAAATATTTGACAGAAGTTAGTTAACACCTATTTCACTAATCTCAGACACCCTACTGATGCTTTCAGGTAGGCTGGGAGCTTGTAGTCCACATCTCAGGATGTCTTTGTCAAGAACAGTTTTTCAAAGAACACTGGGCCTTGGCTCAGTCCTGACACTTCTAAAGCAAAAGCAATTATATCAAACTCTAATAATCACCGCCAAAATGTTAGAGATATGCAGGTGACTGAAGTACACACAGAATAGAGCCTGGCCAAGCAGAAGAGACAATGTGAGAACTTCTTTAGCAAGACAACTAGATTCTAGCACGGAGATGCACAAATTCAACATTGTATCTAAAAATCTTAGTTTGCGTGTTCCAAGTCCTTGCCTCAGCATGGTATATTAATACACATACAAATTTGTACCAATTGGAGCACACAGTTTCACTTCTTAACCACTGAATTTCATCAGCAATATCTTGCCATTTCAGGTGCATCATTACTTTTCATTAATACCAAACCCTGCAAGAGCATACTGAAACACAATTTTAAGACTATTCCTACCTCAGCACAAGTTGTCTAGCAAAGGAAATCATCTACATTAAGAGTCTGAAGACCTAGAAATGATCTCATCAATTCAAGACACACTGAGAGCTTTCAGAGGGGCAAACACAAATGACTCAACTGTAAGAGGTACAAAACATTCCCACCTATAACACATCTTACCTTGGATGTAGTAGCCATCTCGCAGGCCACCAAATTTTTCTTGACCAGCTGTGTCCCATACGTTAAATTTAATAGGGCCTCTGTTAGTATGGAACACCAGAGGATGAACTTCAACACCCAGCGTTGCTATAGTAATAAGAACAAGCAGTGCAATTAGCAAGTCATGAATTGCAGTTCTAGTTGTAACATTAGTTCTCAAATATTTTTTCAGACATACCTACATACTTCTTTTCAAATTCACCAGTCAAATGACGTTTTACAAATGTTGTTTTACCAGTGCCACCATCACCAACCAGGACAAGCTGTTGACAGATAAAGGCAAACACGTCAGAATGTTCTGGAGACATGTCATAGTTTAGACCAGGTCCAGCAGCTGAAACCATGTGCTGCTCTCTCATCCCTACCCTGCCCCCAGAGGGATGGAGAATTAATCAAACAAACAAAGGCAAAAACTCATGGGTTGGGATAAAAAATTTAACGTGGAAGCAAGGAGAAAACAAAGAAAAATGCACAAGCAGTTAATAGCAATGGCAAAGGAACCTACAAAGACGATGGGCAAACAGTGCTGCGTGGTAGGTACCTTCCCCACGTGGCTGCTCCCCCCTCCCTTGCCCTGCATCGCCACTTGCACCCCAAATACCAGAAGGAAAAGAAACCACGTGGTCCCACAGGAGTGGAGCCACTGCTCCACCTGCCTTGGACCGGAAAGAGCCCAAAAAGGGAGACCGGATATGGTACAGAATACCCGGATGTCCTGGCAGCGTAGAAATTAACCCCATATTGACCAAGCACAGACATTATTAGTCATTTTAGTGTAAATACTATTTATTACTACAAAGACCTTAGTCCTACAAGATGGTCTAAACAAAAGACTGAATTCCCCATGAAGTGACTCACTGCACTTGGACCCGATTTGTTAAGTGTACCATGTTATAACTCCAGCCAGGCTCACCTCGTTCCTGAAAACTACAATGCACTGTGAATACCATTCTACTTAATTACAAGTGAGTGAATTACAAGTATTTAGGGCTTTCAACCCGTTTGTGCCCATATTTAGAGAAGCACTCATTTAAGCACCCAAACTGGAGAAACCCACTTACAATTACATGCAAGCAAAAAACCAACAGAAACCCAAACAACTGCACTACTAATAACAGGAATAATCTAGCCAAGTATTGTAAGAAACACAAGTAACATTTCATGACCTTTCATGGAGCAGCCTTAAGGACTGCCTGTTAAGATTAAAAAAAAAAAATGCAAAACACCAAAAATTCTGTTCTGAAACGTTTTTTCTTCCCTAGAAAATTAATACACATCAGAAAACAGACTGAGTACTTTTGCTTGTTGCTGTGAAAAATCACTTCTGAAATTTAAAAGTCATGTAGGCAAAGCATGACCAAAATTTCTTACACTAAACTGCAAATAGCATCAGACTGATACAGTTCAACAGAATCTTTTTGTACAAGTTGTACGTAATAATACAATAGAAGTAACTGCACCATTAAGGATACACCAGCACTTCAAACCTACCATCCACATTGGCCCTCCAGAGTCACTCCTGCCACTTTTCTACTGAAAAAGAAACGAACAAGGGGGAGCGGGGGAAATAACCGAACACAAAGCGCTCCTTACCTTAAACTGCACTTGTGGCTCTCCTTGGGCGGCCATGCTGGGTCTGCGGGGAAATGGCAGCACGTGAGACGAGCCCGCAGCGGGAGCGCCGCTCCAGGCCCAGGCCGCCCCCCCGCCCGTTAGGGGGCGCGTGGCCCCGGGCCCATCCACGGGGCCGGAAGCGCCTCCACGTCTCCCACACGCGGTGGGAGCGCGCGCGCTAATGGCGGCGCTCCCTCCCCGCCCACCCCCGGACCCCGTAACGGCAGCGCGGCCGCCGCTGCCCCGCTGGCTTTCGGGCCTGCAAAGGGCCGCCCCGAGCCGCGGCCTCCGAAGGGCACGCGGAACGGCGGGCTGCAGGCTCGCCCCGCAGAAAGCGCCCCACCCCAGCCCGCCCAAAACCAGCGTCCCGTCCCTCACGAGTATCCAGCTCCTGACCGGGAGAGCCCGCAGCGAGTCCTCCGGGGGTCCCGAGCGGAGTGTTCCCGCGGCCGGGCCTCGGCCGCTCCCCAGCCCCCCCGCCATGAGCCACCATGACTGAGCAGCGCGCGCCGCTTCCCCTCCCCCCGCGGGCCGTTGGAGGCCCCGCTCCGCTTCTCCTCAGCTCCGCTTCCCCTCCGCTCCGCCCGCCCTTTCACCCGGGATGGAGCGGAGCGCAGCTCCCATCCTTCTACCTCCCCACCGCGAGGGCTGAAGGCAGAAAAGACGCCGCACAAGGCCGGCATCACAGCTCAGCCAGGCCCAGCCTCGCCGCAGCCCGGCCCATCCATCTCCCACCCCGCTCCGAGGCCAACGCAGCCGCCATCCTCACCGCTCGCGCTTTTTAAAGCGGCCACGCTTTCCCTCCACCCGCTCCCGCAAGGCAGAGGAGACCCCCCCGACCCCGTCACCTCTCCCGAGGCTCCTCCGCGGCGCTCCGCTCGCTGACTGGGCGCTGGGAAGATGGCGGAAGCGCGGTTCAAATACCCGGACAGCGACGCCGCGCGGCCGCGGGGAGGGGCGGGGCCGGCCGTCACGTGGGCGGGCGGGCGGGAGAGCGGCGCGGGCTCCGCCGCAGCGCGGGTCGGTGTCCGGGGGGCGCGGCTCTGCCCCCCGCGGGAAGCGGCAGCCTGGAGAGATGGAACCCCGTTCGGTAAATGGGAGCGGTTCCTTTGTGGCGTGGGCGGGAGGGTGCGCAGGGAGCGTTGCCGGCCGCAGCACGTTCTGGCGCGCTGTGCCCCGCCGGGATTCATAGCGTCCTTCCTGCTCCTCTCTATCCAGTTACACAGGGGTGCGCCCGGCACCAGCCGCAGCAGGTTCCGGCCCGCTGAGGCCTGCGGTACCCCCTGGGGTCGCAGTCTCCATCCAGCCCTGGAGCCTCTCTCAGCCTGTTACACAGCGGTGCCCCCAGCCCTGCGGGGATTCACACCGCACCAAACGCGAACAGCCGCACTGCGGTCTCGAACCCGGGGACTCAGGCGATCCTCCCGGCACAGCTGGCTGGGAGAACGGGCGCGCGCCACCGGAGTCCGAAGTGATTTAGGGCATGAACCGGTCAGGTGGTGTCTGAGACAAAGAGTAAAACAATCTACTAAACTGCCTCCAGCATGGCTTAATGAAGGCTTTAAAAGCAGCAGGAGAATTTAATTGAACAGCTGTTAGGTGAAGACGGCTGTGTTCAGGAGAGCTTTCCTTATGACTGTTGTTTTCAGTTCTTCATACAAGCTGGTTTGCATTCACCAGCGTGCACTACTAAAAATAAAAGTTGCTTTGTAAACACTCGATTTAGAATAGTTCTGTAAGCTCTCAAGTACAACCTTCAGTAGAACAAAGTTGTTCACAAACTTTCAAAGAACGTGTTTTGCATAGGTCTATAAATATCACCTTTTGAGGGTTCACACTGATTCTTAAGGGCTCAGGTTGTTTTTCACTCTGGTACAGTTCAACAGTTTTCAAGTGGTCTGCAGAAAGTTTGTTGGTGCACCCCACAGTTTAGAACAAACGTTTTGGTTTTTTAACTATGGATTGAATAAACCTAGAAAATATTTCATGGCAGGGTATATATGCAAACATAGTTTATATCTTGTTCATTTTTCTGCAGACCTAGAGGCAACACAGAAAGTTTTGCAAAAGTGGCTGCACTCTGCTGCAATTTTTGCTTGTTAGTGTAACACAAATCCAAATGTTGCATAAGGTTGCTGGAAAAATCACTGGCTTGTTAAACTTGCTTTCCCTTTTTTGGATGAGTTGGGTTTGTGGGGTTTTTCAGCATTTTTGCTGATCACCTCTAGGTGTCAGGAAGGATATTTTTTCAGAATATGTAACTCGAATTTTTCTCAGTACAATGGTATCTTTATAAAACCCTTGTGCATTCCACCTCTGTTCTTGACAAACAGGCACGGGTTTATAAATAGGCGCCCATAAAGCCATGGTAATGGGGTTTGGAAGTTTTTAAGAATATAAAAAAAGGTAATCTGTAACTGTGGATAGAACACTTTACAATACTTTAGAAATGTATCAATATTGTTACAGATTTATTGGTAAACTACTTTTTTTCCTGCAAAAAAAGGTAATACTGATACATTAATGTGGAATAATTAAAATCGATTTCTAATGAAAAACTCCTCCATCATAGCATTTGAACAAATATGTATTTTATTGTTATGGAGATAAATTACTACATCGATTCTAATTTTTATCCTCTGTTTTTTCATCGTCTATAAGACGTTCAATGGATCCACAAAACATTTGCTTCTGATAAGCCCATTCAGCAAAGGCAACAAAACACTTTCAAGGACTCATCAGCTGTGTTAGATCACTATCTAAAAGATTAGAGTTCAAAGGATATCAGTAGGTAGTCAGCAGAATAATTACTTTTATAAGATTTTTACATTTCCTATATGTTGACTCAGGTCATCTGTGAACAAACTGAGCAACTCGCTGAAGTAGAGAAACGCAAAAAGGAAAAGGCAGCCTGAGTGTCTGGGGATGGTTCAAAAGAGAGTCACAGAGCTAAAGAAAATATCTGAATGGAACTTTTGTATTAGTAGGAAGCAAAATAATTTTGTAAGCTGTAAAAGAAGGCAACAATATATCCAGGCAAGCAATGAAAAGGAACATAACTACTTTCCAGTGAAAGCGGTGACTGTGGAAATGTCCCTGGCCGTAGCTCGGGCGGGACACAGGTCTGTGCGCTGGGGTTAGGAGACACAGGAAATTACACTAAAGGGTCTGGAGAGGAAATTAGTCACTTTCAGCAAGAATGGGTAAAATGGACCATTACAGTAACTAAGCTCAATCAAAATATGTATTCAAAAGACAAGCTTTATTCATATTTTTCTCCAAGTAAAACATGTCTGACTGCAGGTTTCATATGGAGACTACACGCTTGGAAAATCAGCATTTATGATGAAGGGCAGATGTACATGTATTTTTTTTTTTCAGAGAACAAAAATTCAGCAATATACTGTAATTAAAGCACCTTGTATTGCTAACTCAGGATCTTTAAATTCCCATCCAGCACTGAAATTCTTTAAATACATGAGGAAGACTATGCACTGAGTTAATATGTTCCATATCCAAAATTAACATTTTTAGAATTTATAGTTGATGAACGTGTAGCCAACTCTATATATGATAGAACTGGGGTAGCAATAGTGACAGGTAATTGACTATCGTCTGAATGGTGATTTTTAACATGCACCTAAGAAAACGGCGCCACTGAGGATTTTTCTGCCTCCCACAGTACGTGGATGCTCCGTTTCCTACAAACTCACAGGCCTTTAAGACATACCTGTTGTTGTACAGATGCAGGACTTTGGCAAAGCTTTGCTGTTTTACTTGAGCCCTTACCGTGAGTAACACGCAGCATGTGCCAACGTGTTTATTTGAGGAGTTACTGCCCGTCAGCGGCTCATCCTGAGCTCCCTGGGAGCGTTCAGCTTCGTGCTGATTTCCAGTCGCGATGTGCGTTATTCAGCTGCTCCGTGGTGAACAGCAGCCTGCACAGCACGCTTAATATTACGAAATAGCCAAGGGACACGTGTGTGGCCTGCAGAGAGCAAAGAGACAATGCAGCCGCTGCACTTTTTGGACTAAACATGAATTACATGAGGTCCAATCGCAGCCTACCCACACCAGAGGAAAACTAAATAAAACTCAACCAAAAAATAACCATATCACAACTTTTCACAACTCTTTCATTACGGTCTTCCAGAACCGCGTGTGTTATGGGTTCCTGTTGGGATTTGTGCAGGGGATGGGAATGTCCTTGTGGGCACCTGCGGTACCTTCAGACACCTCAGTTCTTCCCGTTTCTCTCCGTTGAAGCATTTCTGTGGCGACGTTCCCCTCAGGCGTCACAGAACCCCAGTGTCAGGGGTTGAAGGGCCCTGGAAAGCTCATCCAGTGCAATCCCCCATGGAGCAGGAACACCCAGATGAGGTTACACAGGAAGGTGTCCAGGCGGGTTGGAATGTCTGCACAGAAGGAGACTCCACAACCCCCTGGGCAGCCTGGGCCGGGCTCTGCCACCCTCACCAGGAAGAAGTTTCTTCTCAAATTTAAGTGGAACCTCCTGTGTTCCAGTTTGTACCCATTACCCCTTGTCCTGTCACTGGTTGTCACCGAGAAGAGCCTGGCTCCATCCTCCTGGCACTCACCCTTTATGTATTTATAAACGTGTTGATAACTATTAATGAGGTCACCCCTCAGTCTCCTCCGAACTAAAAACCCCCAGCTCCCTCAGCCTTCCGTCCGCAGGAACCAGCGCAGCCGCGAACACCTCCCCAGGGCCCCATGGTTGCCGCGCCCGCCCGCTCCGCCCGTCCGCGCATGCGCGGTGCGGCCCGCGGGTGCCGTAACGTTGGGCGGGGCCCGGGGGGCGTGGCCGCGGCGCCGCGCTCGGCGGAAAGAGGGAGGGAGGGCGGGAGGCGGCCCGGGGACTGCGGGCCCCTCAGCGGCGAGCGGGGATGAAGGACCGGCTGGCCGACCTTGCGAAGGTTCGGGCTCGGGGAGCGGGGGAGGCGAGGAGCGGGGCGGGAGCGGACAAAGGCGGGGGGGCCGTTACCGCCGCCGGGGTTAACGGGGAGCGGCGGGCGGGCCGGGAGGGGCTGCGGGGCCGACGCCTGGGCCGGTCCTGGGGCCGGAGGGCTCCGGTGTCCCCCGGTGTCCCCGTTCCCGGCCGGAGGGGGCGGTTTTCCCCGGGGACCTGTAGCCGAGCTCGGGCTGTTGCGATTTTTCTAGCTCGGCTTCCTCCAGCGCGTTCCGAGCGGTAACGTTTGGAACGACACACAAACTGGAGAATAATTTTGTTTTGGAGCTGCCCGTGGGGCAGATTTATCCGCTGGGGAGCCGCTTACCCAGTAATGCGTCAGTAAAACCGTCTGCTGCGCTGATTTCCTACATGTTTACAAAATGGTAGCTGGTTATGTTTATGTGCTCTTTTCCTTTGCCTTATTTGTGCTTTGAAAACAGTGTCCTGAAGAGAAGGGAGAGCTGGAGGGAGGTGCCATCGTGTGTCCTCAACAGGATATGGCTTAGTTAAAATAAAAGGATATTCATTTTTTTTTTTTTTCCTTCTTTTTATTTCCTGAAAACAAATGGAAACAGGGAACACACAGGAGTCCTGTGATGGTTCCAGGACTCCACATGCATGTAGAAGTTGGCCCGTGTTGAGCTGAATGCTGGTTTAGGGCTTGTTCATCTCAAGTTCAGTTCTTGTGGGTCACAAAACACCCTTTGGAAGCTCCATCTCCAAATGATGGAGTCATCAGTCTCCTTGTCTTCCTCTCCAATAGGATGAACCAGCATCTGAAAAGTTTTTGCATTATTAAATTACAGTATGTTTATCAGGAAGGGTGTTTCAGAGTCGTGCCAAAGAAATGTATAATTTCTTTCGGGTTTCCTTATTCCATTTTCCAGTTTCTAAACGTGTTCGGGTTGTCGGAATATCTGCCAAGTTTCCGTGATGGTTCGCGCTTCCCAGAAAGAGGAAGCAGGAAACGCCGATCTGAATTGGCTTTTTAATTTATAATGCTGAACAAGTAGACTTCATTCTGAGGGGAAGCGGCGCTGGACCGTTGGATGGCTTTTCAGCAGCGGCAAGAACATAGCAACGATTGTGTAAAATGTTCTCCGAGCCTTCAGTGCTTTGCCATTCACGGCTACAAGTCCATCTTAAAATGGCATTAAACCAGCTGTAGGATCTGTGTTCAGAGGCTCAGTTCAGTGTGTTCAGACAGTGTCAGGTATTAAAACCAGATGTCCTTGTAAAGGTCTGTTAATAAGACTAAAACATTTTTGTTACTGTTGTTAAATCACTTGAGAAAGAGGTGAGATGTAAACCTCTGCTTAAGTGTGAGGGTTCGGATCTGTAGTTTGGGGTGCATTGTCCGTATGGGTCAGAAATTACCATCTTGTTATCTGCTGAAATGGATGCAGAGCTAGCTATTGAAATGCACTTTTTTTATGCTAGATCAGTGAATCATTTTAAATATAGGCTTTTTATATTTCTTTCATTTTGGGTGTTACTGAGTGTTAGGTATAACCTTTGAAAAATGCAGTTACATATGATGGTAGTTGTTATTTTAAACAAAGACCTGTAACTTCAGCAGAACTGCTATTTCTTAGGCATTCACTTATTGCCCCAAAAACTGTTTAGGAATGAGGGAAGAACCACAAAGTCTCCAAAGTTAAAATCGGTAGAATTGGGTGGTATGGAAACAAATGCAAAAGGATCCTTTTCAGAAAGAGGAAAACATGACTGAGTTCTGTTTTTCCTGAATTAAGCTCTTACATTAGTCTTTGTTCAAACGCAGAATTTAGCAAAGATGGGCTGTATGTTTTCTATGTCATAACAGCGTAAAATAAGTTATTGTAGGCGATTACCGTGGGATGTTCCTCTGGTTGTACAATAGTGCCGCTAAATGTGTGTTAATGATTGAGCTGCCCAAGGGGCCGGACCGATCTCCCCTGGGTGAGCCCTCCATGGCTCAGACAGGCAAGAATCCCTTGGAACACGGGTGCGATAGGACGAACTCTGGCACTCAGTAACCCGCTCTTGGGTCCGTTTGGGTGGGAGATAGTGGTCAGTTGTTATCCTTACAGGCTGAGGACTCCACACGATCTGGATGAGCAAAAGCTAACCTTGATGGCAGTGTCAAGGGCAAGCAATAGTCGTGGTTTTGGGCCAAAAGCTGTTTTCCATTTCAGAGTATGTTGAGACATCCCAAATCAGCCTTATTTCTGCAATCTGTAAGGTATGGCTATTTCAGAAGTTTCATAAACCATCAGGAAAGCTGAGAAATTGTATTGTCTGAATAACTGGATTCTGTCATATAAACAACCGTTGAGGGAGCTTGGTCTATTTTTGAAGTCTATGAATGTTTATGGGGTTGTATGGCCCAGACTTTCAGTCGCAAGGTCAAGGTACGAGCTGCAAATAGACGTCATTAGATTGCTCTCGGCCTTGACGTGACTTTTTTTTATCAGTTTTTTGTAATTCCGCTTGCACGGAGGAGGTAAGGTCTGGGAGGAGCTGTGTTTCTGCTAAACCCGATGACAAAAGTGAGTTCTTGGTTGAATTGTGTGCTCATCAAAAGAAGGTGCATCACTTCAGTTGAGGAGAGCTCGCAGATCAGCTTATTTTAGATAAGTGGTGATTGAAGAACAAAGAAGAGAGGTTCCATAAATCCTTCAACAAATATTAGACAGCAGGTTGATCTGTCATTGGTGTTGCAACCCATTGTAAAGTGAGATGTGGAGCTGGCTCAGGGTGGGCGACCCGCAAATGGGACTGAGAGGAGTTTGGCATCTTCCCTGTGCTTCACATTCACTCAGATGTTTAAGATTTTCCTCAGGTCTTCTGACCCAGCTGAAAGCTGACATGCTGAATCTCTTAGCTGATACTATTTTCATTATTTTTAGTTCAGTTAACTAAATACAGGAAGTGGTTATAAACAATTAGAAAGATTATTCTTTGCTCAGTAAATGTAAGCAGACAGTGCTCTTTTATGTAGATAATAAAATTAAATGTCTTTAACGTGCAGCTCATTCTTAAATATTAACTTAGAGCTGGTAGCTTTGCGGTATGCAGCCTCTGGTATGGATGAAGTTGGGTAACTTCATTTGTGCTCAAACTTCCTTGCTTATTTGTATTAAGACTGTTAATTGATTACAATCCCTAAGGACAGATTCTTAATATTAAATAATATAATTAATAATACTATTAAATTAATAATAATCATATTAATATTAAAGAACTCAATATTAGAGTTCTAGCAATCATCTTCCCCAAAGGGGTAACTACAAGAGGTGCTCAATGACACGCAGCATTATGATTGGCAATAACATCTACATTCCTTTATTTCGAATGGGCCATTACGGTTGCCCTGAGCATGAAAACCACATGATTTCTTAAAAAAATATTGTCCTGTGGCTTTATGCACCCTCTGAATTTGCAGGAAAGGAACTGTCCCAAAGTACAGGGAATAACTTTCCTGGGAGATCTGGGGCACTCTTAGCACATGTTGATGCACAGATTGTCATTGAGTGTAACCTTCTTTATTAGCTCGTAGTGGTGTTTGTCGTTGGAATTGCAAACTTGTCATGCAAATAATACGCATCTCACCTAATTTAGTAAAACCAGAAACAAAGGGCTTATTGGGTAATAGGATCAGGGTTTAGGAGCAGAAGGTGGATGTTAGAAGATCCAAGCCACAGGTGCTTGTAGGAGAAAAGGTGTTTTGAACACGAAAATCCCTTAATGTTACCTTTCTTGTAGGGTTTTTTTCTAGCAGATAAGCCATTTGCTTTACAGTAGAATAATTTGTTCTGTATTTGATTTGATGCAGTTCAAACAGTGTGTGTTCTACAGAGGGAACCGGAGAGCATGGAAGCTGGAACTCTTTGCCTTTATTGGTGCATGTTCATTCTGCATTTGCTTTGATGAAACGCGAATCTCAGTCGCTGTCAAATGGCTCTGTTCTGCCGGCTGGCTGCAGAGCTCGCTGCCATTCGGGAACCGCCGCCTGTCACCCCAAGCCCCCGTCTCCTTGGCTGCTGTTGGGAGGGTTCATCAATTATGTACTGCGTGTGTGGTTTAGTGCAGCCTAATTATGTCTAAATTGCTGTGGAACAGCAGCCTCCAAACCCCCCAAGGGCAACACTAGGGAGCAGACGATAGCTTTTTGTCGTAGCTTGCATTAGACGTTTAGCGTATGATGTGACAAGTCAGCGGTCAGCACCCCTTCTAGTGTTTCTTTGAGAGCGTTGGTTACTGTCTCAGTAAACCAAATATTATTTTCAGTTCACGTGGGTCTCCCTGTGGAAATATCTTTACGCTGACATTGTTTCCGGAGGAGTCCCTGCCCCGGCCTTCACAACTCCGGGGTGCTCTGTGATTTTCCTTGACCTCCCTGCTTGTTTGCTTTTCAGTTAAAGTCCTCAGAAGAGGAAAACTCACTTTTTTTGACGTTGCAGCCTCCTGACGAAGCAGTGCACGCAGTAGCAATGTGGAGGAAGTCGTCGTTGTTTCAGAGCAGGATCCTGAGCTTTGTGTCCTAGATCTGTTTTCTTGTCTTTTACAGTGTAAAGGAAACGAAGATGGGGAGACAGTTGTTGTTGAAAAAGACCATTTCATGGATGACTTTTTCCAGCAGGTAAAGTTGCAGTTTTCACCACACATTAAAGACTTAAAGCTTTCTTCCTGTGCCTTTTAATTTCTGTAATTAGGTTTAACAATTCAGCCACACACACCTCCCCCAATAGTCTTTGCAATGGGATGTCAAATCAAATGTTGGTAATATTTTGCATGTTTATTTCAGAGTATTTTCTGTCTTAACTGCATAGAGTTTTTAACTCCCTGTCGACAAGGAATTATAACAGCTTACAGAATTTTAGAGTATTTCGTATTAAGACTAGTAGCACTTAAGTTTTTGGGTGTACAGATTATATTTGCTATTAAGAATACCCTTCTTTCTTACTTTTAAAAAAGTGCATGCTGTTGAAATATCAGCACTTCTGCTGGGGTTTCTGTCAGCTACTTACAAATGTTGCAATGTAATACATTTTTTTAATTACAAAATGATTTTAAAAAATGCTCTGAATTCCCCTAATATTCTCATTGCCATATTTCTCTTCCTCTAGGTTGAGGAACTTAGAAATAATATAGCAAAAATAGCACAAAATGTGGAAGAAGTGAAGAAGCAGCACAGCATTATCCTGTCAGCACCAAACCCTGAAGGAAGTGAGTATCACTTGTTGTTAGATTTCGGAAACATGTGGCTAGATATTCGGAAATATTTTTGTTTGGTTGTTTTAGATGTCCATAGGAATAGAACTTCAGGTGTTCGGAATGCAAAATGTAACACAATTTAATTATTTAAATATTTATGGATTTTATATTGAATCAGTATGTTCATTTGCTTACTTTTACCTTTTCAAAGTCTCGTAGGAGCCGCCGTCTCTTTATCCTTCAGCACTAGCGCTCCAGCCCCTGCAGCAGTGGCACTGAGACTTCCAGCCCTCTTTGTCGAGGCTGTAACCCCACAGCTGGAAGTGCAGATGTGCTTCCTGAACAGGCAACTCCCAAGTTTAGGGAACGTACCCGCAAACGTGGAACTTTCTCTGTTGTCACCACTCAGTTCGAGGCGTGCCTGGGTTTGTGGGCAGGGTTCAAAGAAAAGGGAAGGAAAGATGCTGAGATATTTTGTGGAATGTTGCAACGCTGGCTTCATATTTATCTTCATGTTGATGAAGGCTGAACTTTGGATGTTAGTGTTTCTTTTTCCCCTGTTTTCTTTCTTTATGGATGGACATATGTTTGCATTTTAACAGCAGGGATCTAGTTAAGTTCCTCATGAATGTTCTGTGTAGCATTCTTCAAAAAACAGAGATAGTGCATGGTATAGTTATGGTAATGAGAGTAAAAGCAATGAGTCCATGGTAAAAAACAGAACTAAAAGATGTGAGATAAATCTGTATTTTCACATGATAGACTTCAGTGAACTTTCATTTTGACCAGAAAAGGAATATTACCCTGGAAGAGTTGGATAGAGAAAAATCATGGAATATTTTATCACCTGGTTTAGTTGGTGATTTGGGAATAACATTTCCCAAGTGTAAGTGCCTGTAATAAGAAGCAGGAATCTGATAGTACGCTGTTTAAAAAATTGTATTTAAAGTACTTAGGAGTATAATAACCTTTTTCTCTGCATGGTTGTATTGGATTCAGTCATGAGGTGGCAGGGTAGAGCTGTAGGTGTTGCTGGTTTACTGTTATCAATCATTAACTGTTCTAAAAACATCTTTTTCTTTTTTTAAAGGAACAAAGGAAGAACTTGAAGAATTAAATGAGGAAATCAAGAAGATTGCTAATAAAGTCCGAGCCAGGTTAAAGGGTAAGTTGTGAGGAGACATAAAACTACTGTCATTTGCAATGATTCAGGATGGCAGCAGTGTTACAAACCTGATGCATTGCAGCTGAACTTCTGAACTGTAAAAGCTGCATTATGTGTGGATATATTGTATTGCACAGCTTTTTAAAAAAAGAACCACCTCTCTGCCAGCTACTTGACAGCCCATGTCGGTAAGAGCATCGTCCTCTCCTTCCCTCCTTGGTGAGCTTCACCGCTCAGAAATAGCAGGTGTCAGCACAGCCTGGCCTGTGGGATGGGACCAACAGCTCACGTGCTGTCAGCAATAACCCAGAAAATTACCATGCAAAGTAATTAATCTGTGTAGGAGTGTATTCTGCAACTGAAATGCTGGGTTTTGGGGATGATGTTTTGGAAGTAGATGAACTGTAAAAAGACAGTCGCCATGGCATAACTGTCTACGCAGGGAATTGCTCTAGAGTGCTAGTTTGGTTGGGCCTTTACCCTATGAGTGTGTCTTAATAGTTTAGCATAGGTTTTGAAATATATTGAGTGTCATAATGTTACTGTATTACAATTACTATATGCTGTTGTCCTTCCATAAACACTAGGGAACGGTGTTTATAGTTTTAGCTGTAAGAGCAGCCCATGTTGTTAAACTTTTGGAATTTTTCCACAGTAGTGTGACTCTGTTTAGGGTACTGAAGTACTTACTGTGGTTTAAGATCTGTACCAATTACCTAAATTATTTTAAATTTATATATATTTATCACTACCACCCCTCCCCTACCCCTGAAACGTTAAACGTGTCTGTGGGGAGCTTGTACATGAACAAAGCAATAATAGTGTTTACAAAGTAACTGAGCCACACTATTAAATTATACTGAATGTTGACTCATAAATATTCTTGTATTGTTCTTAGCTATTGAACAAAGTTTCGATCAGGGTGAAAATGCTAATCGGACATCAGTGGACCTCAGGATAAGAAAAACACAGGTATGATCACTTAATAAATTTAAAGGAAGTAAAAGTATTCTAGTAAATCGGAGAATGAGTTTTGCTTTTCTGAAGTAGTTTCAGAACTTCATGTTCTGTTATACTGTAAATACCACTTGCAGTTGTTGTGCAGTAGTATTTGCTGTATCAAAAAAAAAAGTAAATGTTTTTGTTCTACGTTTTTAAATCCTCAAAACCAGCACTCTGTGTTAGCTCACAAGTTTGTGGAGGTCATGACGGAATACAACGAGACCCAAACCCTTTTTCGAGAGCGCAGCAAAGGTCGGATACAGAGACAATTGGAGATAAGTAAGTGACCTGAATACAATTTTTTAAATTTTTATTTAAGGTGAATTGTGTTGTTACTGTATCACGCATCTTGGACATCTTCTTGAAGCACGTGAGGGAGAACAATTTTATCACATGGCATAAACTTCAGAACAGCTGTAAGAAAACAGAGAAAACTTAGTAGATAATTTGACAGAATCACAGAATTGACTGGGTTGGAAAAGACCTCAGAGATCATCAAGTCCAGCTCTTGATCCAACTCCAGTCCATTGACTAGATCTCAGTTTAAAAACCTCCAGGGATGGCGAGTCCAGCACCTCCCTGGGCAGCCATTCCAATGCCTGACCGCTCTCTCTGCACAGAATTGCTTTCTAATATCCAGCCTAAATTTCCCCTGGCAGAGTTGAAGCCCATGGCCCCTTGTCCTATTGCTGACTGCCTGGGAGAAGAGCCCAATCCCCACCTGGCTAGAACTGCCCTTCAGGTAGTTCTAGAGAGTGCTGAGCTCACCTCTAAGCCTCCTCTTCTCCAGACTAAACAAGCCCAGCTCCCTCAGCCTCTCCCCATAGGTCTTGTGTTCCAGTCCCTTCCCCAGTCTTGTTGCTCTTCTCTGGACCTGCTCCAGCACCTCAATCTCTTTCCTGAGCTGAGGGGCCCAGAACTGAACACAATACTCCAGGTGTGGCCTCCCCAGTGCAGAGCACAGGGGAAGGGTCACTGCCCTTGTCCTGCTGACCACGCTGGTTTGGATCCAGGACAGGACACCATTGGCCTTCTTGGCCACCTGGGCACACTGGTAGCTCCTGTTGAGCTTCCTGTCCATTAGTCCCCCAGGTCCCTTTCTGCCTGACTGCTCTCCAGCCACTCTGCACCCAGCCTGGAGCGCTGCAGGGGGTTGTTGTGACCAAAGTGCAGCACCCGGCACTTGGCCTTGTTGAACTTCATCCCATTGGAATCGGCCCATTTTTCCAGTCTATCCAGATCCCTCTGCAGAGCCCTCCTGCCTTCCAGTGGGTCAACACTCCCTCCCAACTTGGTGTCATCAGCAAATTTTCTGATGATGGTCTCAATCCCCTCATCTAAATCATCAATAAAGATGTTAAACAGGGCTGGACCCAACACTGACCCCGGGGGACACCACTAGTGACTGGCCACCAGTTGGATGCAGCCCCATTCAGCAGCAATCTCTGGGCCTGGCCCTCCAGCCAGTTCTTAACTGTCCAACTGTCAGCACTTGTCCAAGCCATGGGCTACCATTTCTTTTATGGTGAACGTTTTATTTGAATTGCCATCCTTCTGCGAAGGTCAAATTTTATGTTCAGTGCTAAGTGATGTAATGTGAAGTGTCGTTGTTTTTACTGTAGCTGGGAAGACCACCACTGATGAGGAGCTGGAAGAAATGCTAGAGAGTGGCAATCCTTCCATTTTCACTTCTGATGTACGTACTTCCGGTTCACTTGTGTCTCTTTCCTATTGTGCTGCTTCTGCTATTTATAAGTGTGCCAGCACATATTTATTTATGTCCATATCTTTTTTCATTCTCCCGAAGATTATATCAGACTCTCAAATAACTAGGCAAGCTCTGAATGAAATTGAGTCGCGTCACAAGGATATTATGAAACTGGAATCCAGCATACGGGAGCTGCATGAAATGTTTATGGACATGGCAATGTTTGTGGAGACGCAGGTAAATGAACCAGTTCAAACACGTTTACGGAAGTGGGGTTTTTTCCTTCCCCAGTCTTCCTGTTTGAAATACTCAGGAACAATTGCTTATATTCAGATAATACAGATTTAGTTGTTCTGACTGTGATTAGAACATATGAAAGTTAATCACTAAAGGTTTTTTTGCTTTGCTTTAGACAAATGTATCATCTAGATATACTCGCATGTGCTATGAATAACTAAGCATAGACTCACTTTCCAGTTGGCACACTTTATATGCTCTTCAGCATCCTTGTATTGCAATATGCGTGAACGTTCTGTGCGTGTGTAAGTAAGAACAACTCCCTCCTGGCCTGTGGGCCAACGTATTGGGAACTGGGGATTCTCCCAGACGGGGAAGGGAGTGCTGGGGTAAAACAGAATGTGCGTTACCGAGGGTGTGTGCAACCTGCACGTGGTACAGAGGTGTGATCACTGTTAGAATGGCGTGAACGTAAAGGGATTGACAAGCCGTTCAATATTCATAAGCTTTGTCTTGACATGGATGTAAAGTCAGTCTGTTTGTAGTCATTACATACTAGTTATCTAACAAATATCTTTAACTTCCATCCCTAAAACACTTTGACTTATGCAGGAAAGTGGAAAGAATAATGTTCAGGAGAGAAACTTCCCTGAAAAGGCCTATTTTATTAACTAGGTTTTGTTCTAGAAGTCCTTTGTTGCTTTGATATTAAATACGTAGCCAAAGCAAATTAGTATCAGTTCTTTTTTGAATAAGAAATGAACAAGTTACTTGTGCATCATTCTTTAATGCTTTGCTGTTTACTGCTGCTGATTATTTCTTCTGATGGACAGAAACACAGGTAATACTTCCTGTAATTTCTCACCAATCCTCCCATTTCATTACCAAATTTCATTCATCATAATTAATTTTAATTTCTTCTGTATTGACATTCAAAAGCTCCTCAGACCTGAGGGTTTTGAAGTTGCTACTATGTGTGTTTTCTCAGATAACAGTTAAACCTTGTGTGGACATAGTCAGTATCCTTTCCCATTCCCGGGCGCATCAGGGGTTTCTGATCTCTTTGGTGTGTTGGGTTTAATTTTGGCTGTTACACACACCTCATGTTCACAGGTGTGTTTGTTCCTGCAAAAGGGAGGAATGTGCCTGCCCTGGCCATTCCCCGGTCGGTTACAGCGCTGAGCCCGTCCTTCCCCTTCCCTTTTGCCTCCACACATCAGAGCAGAAAAAATGGCACTGAGAACTACGTGATTCACTTGCTTAAACCGATAGAGATGTCCTATAGCCTTTCTTCTCGTGGGTTCACTAAACAAGGATCCATGGATTCCAATAATAAAATCTTTTCTTCTCAATTTCATTTTAAGGGTGAAATGATCAACAACATAGAAAAGAACGTGATGAATGCGTCAGACTACGTGGAACATGCAAAAGAAGAGACGAAAAAGGCAGTTAAATACCAAAGCAAAGCGCGAAGGGTATGCTCAGTCTATTAACTCAGCACAGCATGGAGAGACCTGCAATTGTCATTGACTTTGTTGTTGTTGTGTTCAGTCCTTCAAGGTAGAATTAATGTCTGCATTTCACTTGTAGTTGTGATACTTAAAATTAGATTATAAAACATTATAATTTTGTTATAAATTAGTGCATGACAGTGAAAGATTTTTACAGACAAACAAAACCATAATCTGGAGGAAATCGGAACACTTCCAATGTGAATTAACTTGTTAGAGTTAATATTAAAAATTGTTATTACTGGTAGAAGAGAGAAGCGTCTTGTACTATAGAAGCAGATGAGCAATCCATGCGCAGCTCAGGCCGTGTTCTCAATTTTCCGATTAAAAAGCTGTTATTTACAGTGTAAAAAAAGCCCCAAAGAAGTAGTAATGTTTTATGCTAGTAGATAAACCCACATGTTCTTCTTATCGTCTTTGATAACTATATAGATATTAATCACACCAGATTACTTGTAAACACTTTAAAAATGTTGATTCTTATGCATGCAAGAATATCCAGATAAATTTATCTCAATTTGAGAATACTGCAGGCTTAAATAAGAGTGCATCTAAAAGCTACAATTTGAAAATAAATGCAAATCTTAATGTGTTTGATATTAAAATAATGATGCCTTGTTTTTTGACAGAAAATGTGGATAATTATCATAGTGTCATTGGTGTTGATTGCCATAATTGCTCTAATTATCGGTTTGTCTGTTGGTGTTCGGTGATGCTTGGATAACCCCGCATGCATGACTTCTGCCGGGGGGCAGTAAGTAACTAATGCACTAATTTTGCTCTCGTTTGGCTCTTGTGGCTCGTGTTGTGCTGACCCTGCACGTCCCTGCACTCAGAGCTGGGGAGGCCTGAGCTGCAGCGCCCCGACTTTTCTCTCTGTGCATTTAAAACGTTCTTTGCATGCTGACATGGAAATGTGACATCTAGTGGTAACCGCTGCATGTCACCCAGATGTCACCTAGGTGTGACATCTAGTGGTAACCGCTGCATTGCCAGAATGCGGCACTGCAGGGGACTCCTCAACACAGAAGGGAATCAGGCCAGGAAATCCAATCACTGTCTCGCAGTACTTCTAGTTTTTTTAATTCTGAGAGTTCACATCAGCAAACGATCTGCACTGAGATGTAGCAACCTATTTACACTTCGAACTTTCTCAGACTCGGGTTTCTATGGTTTTAAGTAGAACGTTCACAAAGTGGATGTCTGCAGCCATGGAGCTCGCTGGTGTTCCCTGCAGAGCATCCCAAAATTCCTTACTTCAAAGCTGCTCATGACTAGTAGACTGAGTGAAACAGTGGGAAATAACCGTGTATTTGTAGAAGGAAGTCGGCCAAGATTCCAACTGGAATTTTAGGACCTACATTTGAGAATATTTTTTCAGTCTTCAGATTTTTGCTGTGCTGATGTGCTGTTTCTGGTCAAGGTAACAGCTGGCCAGGCCGAGTAGGGACCAGCAGCTTAACTCGTGTGGGTCCAGCAGAAACCTGGCTTTGCACGTTCGGTCTCTGTGGATGTGAAGCGCTATGAGCAGTCTGTCACTTCCGACTGCTCATCGGGAACTCAGTTTGCTGCACTAACACTCTTTTAACATCAAAGTTTTTAGTTTTGATATTACAGTTTCTTCTTCGCTTCGGTTTGTGGGCAGATAACAGGATTTAGTGTATTGTTGCTTATAGTCAGAAAAACCTGACCCAGTGTCAGACTTTGATGCATTTCCATGGAACACATCTCTTTTTTGGTTGTTTTTCCCTGCAGCTCTCCTGAGCTCTTACCCACACAATGATTTTACTGATGTTTTCTTAAATTCCACTAAGTGTGCAATAGGAAAGGTTTGAGCAGGCTGCAAATATTTATCCAAGAGGGTGGCAGTGGGGAACGTCACTGTTCTCAGACTTGACCTTGATAAGTAAGTGCTCACTGTCGCATCTGTTTTTCTGCATAATGATATTTACAGAAGTTGGGTATGAGTAATAACAATTATTCTGTGAAATGCAGAAATGTTACACAGCTCTGTCGTGTAACTATGGCAACATGTATGTTAGAAAAGCCAGACTAACAATGGGAAATCATAGCGGTTGTTCTTTAGAAAGCAAATCCAAACACAGATTAGATATAACTACTATTAATTAATTTTCTGTGGCTATGCTTGGATTTAAAGAGTTCTGTATCTGCCAGGTATTCCAGTCTCAACTGTTCTCTCTTTTTTGCAGAAATTGATGTTCATAATTATCTGTGTAACCGTGTTGCTTCTGATTCTTGGCATTATCCTGGCGACAACCCTGGCGTAGCACGTTCCAGGAGGCGCGAGCTCAGGAAAACCAGCCCATGCCTTCCCCTGCTCCCTGTGATCAGCACCTCTCGCTGGTGGTTACAGATTCAAACAAAATCACTCGTCATGTTTACCGATAAACGAAGATCAGAATGTATTAGGATACGGATGGATTTTCATCATCAACTCTACCTTTGTAGGACTGAAACTTGCTCTTAAATTGTTTTGAACTAAAGTACCGTAGGATTTTTTTTCATCTCAGTGTTACAAACAGTTGCAATAGGGAGCTGAGAGTCTGAGTTTGGACTGTTGGGCTTTTTTTTCCTCTTGCTAATAGAATTCTAATCACGAATTTTAGTACCTTACCAGTGCTGCTTTTGTAGCACCCTTGTGAACGTTTTTATGAGATGCAGCCTTGTCTTTAAGTGTATTAATTATTTAGTCACCTTAACCTATATAAGCTTTATACTTAAAAATATTTTTCTCCAACAAGTGCTAAAATATTTTATCCTAAAAAGACTACTTATTTAACTGCCTATTGCCTTACACTTGAGAAGACAAAGAAAAGGTCTATTACACTCTCCAGGTTTTATTCTATTTTATTTTTCAAAGTGACTGAGGTAAATTGCTTGAAATATTTCCTTGCCTTATAATAAAAAAACAGTGGCAACATTTCTGGGAAAAGAACGCAGCAATGAAGCACACTGAATTGGGATTTGATCAGATAATTTTACACGTAATCCTTGTGCGAAGGAACCTGCTGGATCCATTTAGCCGTATTGTTTGTGTGAATAGGAGAGAAATCACACTTGCTGGAGCCAAGTCAAGGTTGCTTATTCAGAGCTTCTGATGTTGGTGTGTGAATAGAGCACGTAGGGACAAACTCCACAGAAGAGTCTGAACCGCAAGACAAACTAAGACACTGATTTGTTATGGGATTTGTGTTGTGTAACATAGATGAAGTGTTTTAGGATATCCAGACGTGTTGTGATGCCAGCTTGCCAGGCGCGAAAGGCTTAAATGTAACCAAATAACTGCATTTAATGTTAAAGGTTATTTTTGTATTTTTTTTGTGTAAAATATTTGTAACTTGAATTTTTGACTTCTCATGGTTTAACGATATGCATGTAGATATGTAGATATATTTACACTCTAAGAAAACGAGCGGAAAGTATAATGTGTGCCTTTTTAAACATGGTCGACGTTTCCAAATACTCACCTATAATGTTAACCGCAATAACTTGGTCCTCAAAGTTTAGAATTCTGAAACCGATGTGTTGTTTCAAGTGGCTGAGATCAAAGTCGCTCAGTTGACTTCATGAAATTCAGCGAAGTTTACAATGTCTGTTGTATGCATGAATATTCCTGCTTTGCTCTCCAGATACACTGTGAATGTGCCGGAGCTGTTCAGATCTCAAACACAGTCAAAAAAGAAAGAAAACCTTCTTTTGGGTCTTTTCCAACTCAGACAGGAAGAAGTCGCTTGAAAAATTTTGGCTTCGTTATGAACAAATTCCTTTACCTCTGATCCAGAGCACTCGCCGTTGTTTGTGGGGAGGTTTACATGCAAAGCGAGGAGCGATTGGTTCCCTTAGTGCTCATTCTAGGTAAAATATATCTTTTATTCTATAGTTTTTTAGATTTTTATCAGTAAATATTATTTATACAGACACACAAATTAGATTGGGGGGGGAAAACCAGTTCTGCTGTTCAACAGCTGGTGACCTAAAGTGACCCCCACAATCCCATCATGTTGAATTTTGTTATTTATAATGAAATAATTTGCCCATCAAGACCAGAAATTGGAACAGGCCAATCCCTGTGTTTTACTTGTTCTACAGCTGCCTCAACGAGTTTGTTTTAAAACAAAACTTGTGTTTTCACGTGAACCTCTTTGTTCTGTTCATATTGGAGGGGAGTAAATCTCTAACCTATGCACTAATAAATTGATCTAAGCAAGTATCTTGTGGCTGGTTTTGTATCCGTGACGTTATTGTGACCTGGGTGAGTATTTCCAGTAAGGGTCTGAATATCCTGAGGCTGCTGTTTGCAGTGACCTGTCAAACAACCCATAGCTGGGTCTGTGTGCTTCCCAAAACCTTCTCTCCAATAATGTGTAGAGATTATTGAAGTAGCTGTAGAGATAATTACGAAAGCATTAATGGGATCTATTAATTTAAAGTATGCCCATGGAATTTTGCTTTACTAGTAAACTTGAGTATGGGAATTATTTATTTGAATAAAGCTATTCATGTCTACTCAACAATTCCTCATAGAAGTGCATCTGTCACGGCGCAGAATTGCAATAGCTGCTTGTTCCCCAAATCTGGAGCGGGCTCAGAGTTTGGGTGTACAGGCGGTCGCTGGAGCCGATGTTTAAATTCAGGTTAGACTGATGTTTAAATTCAGGTCAGACTGATGTTTAAATTCAGGTCAGACTGATGTTTAAATTCAGGTCAGACTGATGTTTAAATTCAGGTCAGACTGATGTTCCGACAGCATCTTCCTCCCCCAGTTTTTTGGAGAAATCTTGAGGGAAAAGCGCCCAAGTTCTCATTAGTTTTGGTACAGAAATGAATGGTGGTTGTGACTTTGGGCATGAGGGCATGCGGAGCTGGTGGCGAAGCGCTTGGCAATTGGGCGGCGGATGATGAACCGGGAGATAATGGAGCGGTTATGCTTAGTGAGATTTTTTTTTGTGTGGTATTGGGGAAAGTGGATGGGAGCGGGAATGTTGCACTTCACAATTAATAATGTGAATTTGTCTGTAAAGACAAACCAAGGAAGTGAGATCTTAGGGCAGGGAAAATGTTAAGCGGTTGTTCCTAGAAAGATGGATACAACCAAAACGCCCGGGTGACCTGTAAGTGCAGGAATCTGCTGTTTCTCACCTGTGCAAAAAGCACCAAATATGGATTAATTCAATAGAATGAACCAAAACTGTTCCAAAAACACCAAGGTGTCTTTATTCTCCTCGTGGTGTAAAACGCAGAGCAGCTGCCAGCAGCGCGGGATTTGTTTAGCGGAGCGCTACGTGCGTTTTGGTGGATACAAACCTGATAAATAACATTTAGAAGACAAAATGAGGGAACTGCTGCCTATGAGGATGTTTTTCTGTATAAAAATAATATTATTTAAAAAACAAAGCACCCTTCCATGCAGCCCTGATTAATGCGGTTGGAAGAGAACGCTTTGGATGGGGGGTGTTGGGTTTGTTGCCTTTTCTTTTTGGCGGAGGGGTTAAGGTCTTATGTTACCGCTGTTAAATTTGCTGCGATGTGTTCATGGGGCTCGTATGCGGCTCCTGGGAGCAGCCGCGGGTTCCTGCTGCGCCCGTGGGACAGAAACAGCCTTTGCAAGCACTTGGAACTGGGTTCTGAAGAACAAAACTACTTCTGCAATAAAGGTTTTTACAAAAGGAGTTCTATAGAAATGGTAAGTAAATAGGAAATAATTCTGGTTATGTATTGTAAAGAATGGTTGCTTTGATTTGCTGCATTTTTTTCCTTTTAATGGGCTAATGCCTCCAATTGGCATGGAAATTAGTTGGGTTGCTTATGGTTAAAAGGAAGGACCAGTTTGCATGCAGGTGAGTGAAAATGCAAGTTGAATTCAGTGTTGGTCCCTTTCACCTGCATCTTTTACAGAGCGATGGTCTGACTTGCTTAGAAATCTGTATATCCAGCTTGACAGTGCAGGAAAGACTGCAGAGAGAATTAGATGCCTTGTCCCTATACTGTTCACTTTTTCTCTTAGAAAAACAAAATAGGGTTTAGAAATGTCTGGGATTCATTTTTTCCAGGTTTTTTTGATGGTGATTCATGTATGCCTAGGAACATCTTTAGGACAGCCTTCTGAATTTTGCAATAATCCAATCTATTTAATGCTTCTCACTTCGATCTCTATACATCACAGTGTTGTGCCAGGGCACATCTCCATCTAGTCATGCACATTTAGCTAATGTTAGCTTTCTAGCCTCAGAAAAAATGTTTATGTAATGTCAATTGACTTAAATAACTTCAGTATCTCCAGGTTGCCTGGTTGAACTTAAATGCCCTAAAACTTCAAATACCTCATGGTATTTGTAGCGAAGAAAGTGCCAATATGTATGTTTAGTTAAGGACAGTCATCCGTGATATAGACTAATCTTGGTTCTATCCACGTTGCTGTCAACCAGCTTTAAATGGATAAATAGAGCTGGTAGCAAAGGGACTGAACCGCAGCAGAAAGCAATCTGAAGAAATAAATACATACGTTAAAAAGGACAAAAAAAAGGCTTTAAACCTTTTGAAAATTTGCAAAGCAAGTATCAAAACACGGTGGGTTTCAATCCGTTCACACACACGTCGCGTTCCAGCTCGCGCGCTTGCTCTGCTGCTGATCGCCCCTGTGGCAAATGACTCAGGGCAGCGTCAGTGCGCGGGATCTCAGAGGAGAACAAAAGCCACTGTTCTGAGAACTAATGAAGTAATTATCTAAAGCATTATTTACAACGATTATTTAGAAGATAATGAGACCCTTTAATTATGTTTGTTCTGCATAGCTAGCCTTTCAATAATTCAGAGTATCGCTGTACAATTTCCTCTAGGTTCACTTTGCACATTTTTGTGCAGAAAAGTGTCCCAGCGGGTTGTAAAGCACAAGTCTGGGCGTCCCCTGTCGCACGGGAATCACCTGCTCGCTGGGATGGGAACAGGAGGCATTTCAAGCCGCTTCAATGGGATGTGGAGCAAAATAAACTACGGGTCAAATAAGCTGAGCCTTAATGGCATTATAGGAGCACTACTCAAGTATGAACATAGTGTGGTAAGGTTTTTATTAGCACTTATCTTATTGATGGTGAAGCTTGACTCACAGTTTATTTTCATTTGGGGAGTCACGAGAGTTTTGTTTCAAACGTACGTTTTTTCAAAGAGCCTTACTCATTTGTGTATCAGGAATTAGGAGCATCGTTGGCATTTTGGTAGCTAATAAAAATGTCGCCAGTATGCAGTTAAATAGGAGGGAAGGCTACAAGTAAATATTAATAAAGAGACAGCTAAGTGAGCTTCTGAAACACCTGTAGTGCACAAACGAGCTGCTGCAGTCCGGTTCCATTGCTGCACTGTGTGTCTGCTGAAGGGGAGACTTCTCATTGAAATTCAGAACAACGCTCCCATGAGCTTCCAGGGGCCTTGGCTCAGGCCTACCTGTGAAGCAGACTTAAACCTGGCTCAGGCCTACCTGTGAAGCAGACTTAAACCTGGCTCAGGCCTACCTGTGAAGCAGACTTAAACCTGGTCAGGCCTACCTGTGAAGCAGACTTAAACCTGCCATTCCCGAGACCAATCATTCGTGCATTAATCTATTGTGCCAGCAAGCACAATCCGAATTTAAATGGGCTAATTCCCCCAACAGAAAGCACTTTTTCTGCCCTTCCGAGGTGCGTAACACAAGCACAGGCTGGGGGCCAGGAGGGGTGTTCGCGCCACCATTAAACAAGCAATCCAGATGAGCGAGCTCGCATCTTCAGGATGAATCTTTTCATTAGTATCCTGTAGACAGCAGCTGATCAGAAGCTCTTTGTGGGGCTCGGTGGGAGCACTCACGCCGCCGATTGAATTCCTCTGTACAAATGGTGCAAGAATAGCATCTCTTAATGTGCGTTTTAGCTGTTACTTTAGGGTCATAAGTGGCCTCCATGGCTCAGTGGCTTGGTGCCTGACCCACGATTTTACATAAGGGAAGGGATTGGTTCTATACTAAATTTCTAGAGTGTGTAGCCAGGAAGGAGACCTTGTTTGTTTCTTCTGTTTCAAGTCTCAGTTCCCCATGCACTTTATATTTTATTGTTGGATATGTTTTCACAATTCAAGAACGCCGAGTTTCAGAACTCAGTGGGCTTTGTCTGGTTTAGATGATGTTTGCAGAAATACTTTCCTTCTAATCATTTTTTAATGGGGTTTTAAATAGTCTTTTGCAAAATGCTGTTGAGAGCGAGCAGTCCGTGGGTTCCCTGTGGTGGAAGCTCAACACCGGCTCCTCGATAGAGACGCATCTCGCCTGATCCGCGGCTGCGGCTGCTGCTCTTGTCCCTCTTGAGCTCTTTTGTAATCGAGGAGGGACGTGATGCTCTGTACTGAGATTTCTCCTGAAACCTGTTCCAGGCTTTTTCATGTCAGATTGGGTCACTGTGCCTGCAGTTTGGAACAAAACGGGGAGGCAAATGGATGCACAGCATTTTGTTTTGCCTGATGTTATTCACTCAGATTGCTGGCCTAAGAAAATGTTATTTAGCTCTGTTCCAATTCCGGATGGGAGGAGAATGACTCCTGTTCCCAAACCACTGCAGCCCTAAGACTCGCTCTGTCTCTGATTGTGCCTTCAGCTGGCACACAGTGCCTGGTAGGGACATTATACTCAGATGTTACAAATACCAAACTAAGAACAATCTATTATTACTGGATATCAACCACTTCACCGTTTCCATCGGGTGGAGAATCTCCAGGTGCTGACAGGAGGGGACTCGCTCTCCAAAAAGAGCCACACGGTGCTGCAGCTTTTAATGAGTTCAACTTGTTATCTCGCAGTATCTACCCAACACCTGGGAGGCTGTCCTGCCAAAAGTGCTGGTTCCAAGGTTCCAAAGCACTCTGGCTGCTCATCTGCGATAGAAGTCCTTGGGGAAAAAGGGAAACCTGGGGCCACGCGTCCTTCTGTGAGTCAATGTCTCGGGAGTCCTTTGAAAAGCCGTGTTAGGAGAAAACAAAGGGCAGTTTTCTTCACAGGCCTGTCAGGATGCTCATTCAGCACCTCCAAAGTTTGACTTAAAAATGTTTTGAAAGGGAAGGAGGGAACAAAGGCCTATAGAAATGAAATATCCAAGTATTACATCTGATACCTTGAAGCTGTCACTGGCGAAACAGTGCTGGCTGGCTTGATGAGAAGTCACAAGCCCTGTAAGGCAATTGAGGCTCCTCTCTAGAGCCTGGATGCTCTCAAGCCCTTTTTCTCTCTTCCAGAAGCCACCGGTCACTCTGCGCGTCGCGGTTCTCCTGGACTGGATTCCCCCAGGGCAAATCAATCCTGTGAAAGCAGATAAACCCTTGACTAAAGGACAAGAGGAAGACAGAGTGGTGAGTAACCATTTCCAGTCCAGGACAGGGCAAAACTTGTCTGCAGACTTGCCCGAGTTTGTCGTGGGGTTTTTCTTTTGGTTTTGTTTGGTTCTTGTTGTTATAAGCAAATGTTTAAAATAAGCATTTTTAAAAAAATTGTTATATAAAGGAACTATGTAAAGCCACGTTAGAATAAGATTTATATTGTAGGATATGCATTCATTGTTAAAATAACCATAGCTCCTTTTCATGTTTCCCACATAAGTCGCTGCTTCCTATGCTGCCTACCAAGTGCTACATTTATTTTTAAATAAATTAATGTGCATGCGTAAAAGAGCAGGTTTAGTCTGCTCCTACAACAGAAAGCTATTTCTCACCATGTGTTTACACAGTTCCTCACGATTTACTGATGGCAAGATTTAAAAAGCAGTTCACCTGAAATGAGGTTCGGAGCTGTTAGAAGAACCAGAGCAAGTTTCCACAGGCCCTCAATAGTGCTCAGCAGAATACTGTGTGCTGGGTGTTTCCGAGCTGCAGTGTGGGTTTCGGAGGCTAATTTTAGGTCACGGTCACCCTGCCCTGTGCCCGAAGGCTGATCCAGGACAGGCTGGACAAACGGCCGCGAGCAGGACAGCTGCGCACACTTGGCTCCAAGCTATTTATAAGGCTTTTGTCAGAGTTCCCATTGGTGCAGCGTCCCCCAGTGTATTTTCGTGTCTGATTTTTCTTCCAACAGGAAGCAAATAAAACCGTGGAATAAATCGGTTTTAGAAAGAAAACAGATAAAATCACAGGATGATAAAATTCAGCAATTTTTAATAACAGCTGGTATAGTTTTTTTAAACCCTAGAAATAAGAGAAATCACTGCAAACTTCAAGTGAGTTTGAAGAAAACAAAGGCGAAGTCTTTACATTTCCCTGTAATCCATCTGCACATGTAACCCATATAATATATTTGCTCTCCGTGTTTCCTCTCATCTAAATGGGTTCGTTGCTAAGCTATAGGCAGCATGTGCTGTGCAGAATGACTCACAGGCTGGTAGGTCAGGATGCTTTTCTTGGGTTTCGGTTGAGTGTTCCTTTTATCCTACACAGATATAAATAAGTGCCCTTGTTGACTTCTCTATCGGTTAGTACTAGGAAAGGAAATGTGAAATTATTTTAATTGCATTAAAATATGTTTTCTGTGATTAAAGAGGAGCTGTTTCATTGCCATCTGTTATAGCTTTAAAAGTTCTGTTCTTACATACTGAAATACGTAGCACCACAACACAATATAGTAACATGTGAAAGAAAAATAAAAACTGGAGAATTTCTGTTAAATAGTGGTTATTTAAGGAAAAAATTAATATGTAATGTTCTTATTAAAATGAATGATTTTATTGCAGTTTGAGTGAAACCTGAGAGTCCCAAGAGGAGGCAGCGAGGCTTCCCAGAGCTCACTGGTTTGGGAATGAGAGCTTAGAAGGGGAAATGGTTTTCCCATTTCTTCCTCTGCTCTTGGGGGGTGAGACAGGAACGGAGGGAAAACGAAGGAGTGAGCAAGGCCGGGCAATGGAAGGTCCCCTTGGGCAAAGCTTCACTATCGCTGCTCCTCAGGGTGGTGGCCGGGGGTGTTGGTGGCTCCTGGTGGCATCAGCACCGTGTCCCCCGTGTTCTCCCACCACTGCTCACATCCAGCCGTGCTCACATCCAGCCGTGCTCACATCCAGCCGTGCTCACATCCAGCCGTGCTCACATCCAGCCGTGCTCACTCCATCTGCATCAGGTTCCAGCCAGGAGCTCGTTCAGTTTTGCTTCTATTTCAATCTGGTTGTGTTACCCAGGGACAGTGGTGAACTAAACTAAGGGTGTCCATACTCGTTTGCTGTACCAGCTGGGTTTATAGACATGATCTCATTCAGGGCCCAGCAATGACTTGTTTTGTTTGTTTAAACATCTAATCACATCAAAAGTCTTTATTTCGCATGCAGTAAGTTTCTTTGCGTGTGCTCTTCCCTCTCGAGTAGGTTGGTATTTGTTGTGTATATGTTCGCTGCCCCTCCAGTTTCAGTGTGTCCCCAGATGTGGTGGGTTCCCACCAGTGGGACGTCAGATGAAAACAAGAACAAATCAGAGAATAAGGGGAAGGGGACACTGGTTTAATTTTTCAGGAAAGACTTGTGGGTTGTTCCCATCACCCTGCCCCATCACAGAAGTCACCAGAGCTCAATCAGTGGCAGATGGTCGGTGTCTGTGGCACAAGCAGTTCTGGTGGCCACCTCTGCTTCACACCGACTGCACAACAGCTACGGAAAAGGTTGATTTTCAGTTCCAAGCAGTTATCTGCTATATTAGAATGAATTCACTGTTGTTTGTTTTGTTTCTTTTTCCTCCTACCATCTTCTGCTGGTGGGTAATTAGATGATCTTGAGGGCTGATTAGACAAAAGAACAGATTCTAAACTTCATTTTCCGAATACAGCTTCTCAGTTGGTATCGCAAGGCTCAACGTTTCTCAATTTGAAATCCACATCTTGAATGGTACAAAATGACAAGTTGTTCTGGTCAGACAGGGGCAGCCTGACTCACCAGCAGCACGGAAAGGGTGAAAATGAGGGTAGTGGCGTTTGGAAAACTAGATCTCGGTCACTTTGTTTACCCTCCGGGAGTGGTCTTGGTTATCCAACGTTAGATGTTATGTAACATTAAAAAATATATATATAAAAAGCAGCTGCTTTGTCCGTGTGTATAGACAGCACACAGACAACAGGAAACTGCATTGGGAAATTCCCCTTCAACATCCACAAGCAGAGAAAAGAGAGAACGACTTTCCTAAAAGAAAGAGGATTGAACTACCTTGAGCTGAGCAACATGGTGTGAAGCCAGTTCCCCAGCTGGTTTAGGTTGTTTATTGAGGTTTGTGAGCTCTAGGAGACCAGACTGTCTTATATTGAGTGTAGTGTACTGCAAAACTGGCGTGTGATTTCAGCAATACCTTGAAATTCAACAATAGGAATCGGTGCGAAAATCTCTAGCACACTTAATGCTGCATATTTATTCTGTACCCTGTCATTTGGTGTGGCATGAGTAACAGCAGAAGGAACAAAGGTCCCTCTTTGTGTGCTTCTTTATCCTACTTAATTCCAGGGGTGTAGCAGAAAGTGCCCTTTTTTGACTCTGTAATCTGATGAAGCGCTGCCATTTACCACTTAACTGCCTGCTACTTATATCCCTGCTGCTTTATCCATATTCTACATAAACCCTGCACGAGATTCTTCCTGAGATTGACAGAGACGAAACGCCACGCAAGGAACCAATTGCTCTGATAACGTGACTCATGAGGCCGATGGCAGCGCTGTCGAGTCCCCGTTCTGCAGCATTGGCGCAGTTTGCACCATGCACAGCCCAGCTCGGGACCAGGGATGTCCCTGCTCATCACCAAATGCCACCTCCAAATTGTTCCGTTAACCCTCTTGAGCTTCAAGTCTATGCTTTGAAACTTGTGCTTTACCATGCAGCTGTATTTAAGATCTGTTTTAATGAGCTGTTGATGAATTTTGTTCCACAGTCCAAAAAGGGCAACAAGAAAACAAGACAAACCACTGAAAAGCCTCCATGATGCAGATCTGAGGGAAGAAGCAAACAGAGAAATAACTCAACAAGCGTTAAGAGGAGCAAGGTGAGTGTTACACGCTCTGAAATCTCCCGGTGGCTCTAGTGCCACGTGCTGAAGCAGCTGTGCCAGCGTTGGCAGGAGTCAAAGTGACCGCACGGACTGAGTGTCTGCGCCCTCCTGGCACCCAAACACCGACATTATCTCGCGTTTTGCTTCCCGGAGATGGATGTTTTGGTTTTATGGTCCAGCACACACCCACTCTTTGCACTGTAGGAGTTACGCTATGAATGTTAACCAGCTACAGGACTGCACCGCTACGATTTCTCTTTTCTTTTTCACTTTTCTGCTTACAGGTATTTACTGCTTTAATTGTAAGATATCAAATTTAAAACATCGGACAATTGGAAGCAATCCCCCAGTAGAAAAATTACACACTGATGTTAAATTCCTTTATGATTGCAGCGTATGCATTTGCGCAGGAGGCTTGCGAAAGAGGGGGGTCACCTTTCCAAAAAGCACAGGGGAAAGAAGCAGTGAAGACAAGTTAAGGATGCCCTTTGTGACCAGGATGGACCACCCCGTTTATTACAGAGAAACTGCTTTCCCAATGACTTCGGGGTGCGTGGGCGATAGGGAACTTTATCTGATGTCTACTCCATCTTCTCTATTTGCTAATGGATCCACTCTCCAGAGCTTTCAGTGCTTCAGTAGATACAAACACGATAAAAACTGCTTTAAAAAAATCGATAAACACTTAAGTGTTTGGCAACTCTCAGACATTTTACTGTATCATTTACTCAACAGTTTAATGCTTAATAGAAGAAACTCGCCTGTTAAATATTCATGTGCAGATTTAGCAGATATAACACACCACAGTTGGGTTCAGTTTTTCTAGCTCTTTTCATTCATGACAAAATTAATTGTTTCAGAGCGTGGAAATTGCATTTGCTGGAAAGTAACACCTGATTTACTCGTTTGAGGTCAGTGTCAGGTTCTATTTGTGAAAATCTGCCGGTATTCCAGTTTGGGGCAGTAAAGTTTTTATCGTTCAAGATTTGGAGCCTTTTTGGCTTTAAAAATGAGAGGTGAGCTGGAGCTGGCCCTGCGGACACAGCTGCACCTCGTTTGGGGTGACAGCCCCTTCACCAGAGCCCTTTGTGGGGCTGGGACCTGCTTGACCCTGGTGGTTCAGCACAGGGTATGGGAGTGTATTGCTGGAATGTATTTTAAAGTAATGTATGGGTGGGGGTCTGTGCCCGGTACGGGGGTTTGGGGGGGCCCTCTGTGAGGTCTCCCCATGATGGAGAGGCCATGGGGAGCAGATCTCCAGGGTTCCCCCATGATGGAGAGGCCATGGGGAGCGGATCTCCAGGGTCCCCCCATGATGGAGGGGCCATGGGGAGTGGATCTCCAGGGTCCCCCCATGATGGAGAGGACATGGGGAGCAGATCTCCAGGGTCCCCCCATGATGGAGAGGCCATGGGGAGTGGATCTCCAGGGTCCCCCCATGATGGACAGGCCATGGGGAGTGGATCTCCAGGGTCCCCCCATGATGGAGGGGCCATGGGCAGCAGATCTCCAGGGTCCCCCCATGATGGAGAGGCCATGGGGAGCGGATCTCCAGGGTCCCCCCATGATGGAGAGGTCATGGGGAGCGGATCTCCAGGGTCCCCCCATGATGGAGAGGTCATGGGGAGTGGATCTCCATGCTGTGACCCCTCCAGAGCAGATTTTTTCCTGGAGGGGAAGGTGGAGCAGTTGGGAAGGAAAGTGTGAAGTTGAGTTGGGGAAAGACATGGAAGGAAGGTGGTACTTTAATTTTTATCTTTGTTCCTCACTACCTATATTTATTTTAATTGGCAATAAATGAAATTAATTTTTCCCGCGTCAAATCTGTTTTGCCTGTGATGGTAAATGATGATTCCCCTGGTTTATCTCAACCTGTGAGCTTCTTCATCTCGTTTTCTCCCTCCCAACCTGCTGAGAACTGGGAGTGAGCGGGTGGCTGGGTGGGCGCTGGGCTGCCAGCCACGCAGACACACCACACTGCAGCAGGGAGGATCACTATACACGTTTGAACAATCCAACTTAAAATACGTAATTTGACAGCTATAGCCGTATTTCAGGTTGCTGCTAAAATATAGTGTCTGCTGAGGTGACTCACTTGGGGACACATTTACATTTTTATGAAATACATATATCTTTCAGGTTGTTTAATATTTGAGAAATTATCTCTTCTTTTAAGCAAAGTGATAACCAAAAGAATGTTTTACTCTGCTGTAAGTAAAATCCTACACATTCTTCTATTATAATGTCAGTTTTCAACCATGTTAGTATTCTTAGCTGGATATGACACAGATTGGGGTGAGCTGTTATTTCTGTATTAAAGCTACCCCAAGCTGGTCATACATGTAGACTGTATTGAAAGATTAGTAGCTTACTCAAATGATGTACTACTGGTTGTAAGTGGCAACAGAAAGATTAGTAACTTACTCAAATGATGTACTACTGGTTGTAAGTGGCAACAGAAAGATTAGTAACTTACTCAAATGATGTACTACTGGTTGTAAGTGGCCACAAGAAGTTAGCTTTTTCATTGCTTGACTTAGTTTGAGCTTAATTTTAAAATGAGAGAGCTTTAAATGGGTCTGCCTTTGTATATTAGTAGTTGAATGTGCGGAGTTAACATAAGGGACACTAAGTTTTACTCAGTGGTAACAGTATTTGAGCAAGGCGGCGAAATGTTACAAACAATGAGATCTGGATAGCCGACGGGGGTACCCAAACATTGCTTTCCAGCACAGAATAATACTTTGTGTGCATTTTCCATATGTAGCGATATCTAGATTATTTTGGTTAGAAAAAGCCAGAAGAAATAGGTTCGATGAAGGGCAATTTGTGTTTTGATTTCTCGATGAGCCGTGTGCCACGGTGCCGAGCGAAGGACCAGAGGCGGTGGCCAAGCAGCAGCACGATGTTGCCATCAAGTGGTAAATGCGCTGATATCTGTACATCAGAGCGATCAGGGCTGGCTGGAATCCACTGAGCGATGAAACAAAATACACAAAACCAGATTGTCTGCTTTCATTTCTTTTTGCTATCCCTATCCGCTGGTGATCGATCAAGTGAGATTGTCTCTTGCTCACTTACTGTTTGAATGAAAGCTCTGAAGAAGAAAATTTTCAAATAATGCATTTATGGTGCGACTTTTGAAAGAATTTGAATTACGCTCTTTCCCTCAGGCACAGCAAAAATGACGTGAAAAACGTATTTTCTCTTTACCAGAATGTCAGCCCTTCAACTTCATCTACATTGTCATCCAATAGCGCCGCTGTCATCACAAAAGCAATTACGGGAACGCTTCCTCTACAGCAGCAAATGCACTTTGTCAATGTCGAGGCCCAGCATCTGCAAAAGGAAAACAAGCAATCTGAGAGCACAGAACATCTGGAGGCCGCGCTGCTGCGAGTGGGGCGCGGAGGACTCGGGAATCAGCTGGGCTGCCCCAGGGTGGGTGACAATCCATTCTGTTCGTCATATCATTGTCAACGCACCTGCATCCAGCCCTGAACATGCAAAAATTATCATACTTGCTGCTGATACTTGGTCATATAAGCTACCAATGGTGAACTGTTCATGTTAACGATGTCCTAACACACCACAGTTCCAGTAGAACAGGAGTTCTCATCTGCGGTGCCATAACAAGTTGAATATGTCAAGTTTCGATGACTTAAGTTTCTAAACGTTTGCTTGAGATAGAGAATATATTTTTAAATCTTCATAGCAGTAAATCCGTGCTGATAGTTTTTAAAAAAATTAGTTGCTATTTTATTTTCAGAGTGACTTAATTTATTAATCTAATTTTCCAGATTTTAAAAACATGATTTCCAGAAAGTTTATGACAATTTACATACTTTATACATATATACCCACACATACCCATTTACAGACATACATGTTTTAAATCCATCTATGAAAAGGAGTGAGAAGAGTTGGTTTGGTTCAATGTAACATGTTAATAATGCTATTCCACAATCATCTTCCTTATTTTCAAGTATCAAGTTGGCTTGGCAAATGCACATAAAGCAACATAAAGCAGCAGGTATGTTCATTGCATCTCTGACCCAGGAGAGATAGATTCCCAAGATGTGTCACCTGGGGCCTTCTGGTGTCACTTGGTGTCATATGCTGCAGATCGGTATTTGTTGCTGAAGCTTGGTGTGGTAAGTGCTGATATAGTCAGAAGAAACATTTGGATTTGAAGCTTACGTGTAGCTTAACCGAGAAAAAAAATATCTAACTTGCCAAAATTAGACTTTAAAAAAAAAAAATGAAAATGATTGATGCCACAAAGTGGTTCTAGAAGAGCGCTCGCCCTGTGATCAAAGCCATAATCTAATCTGGGAAGGAACACTTGATCCTGAGTGGGAGCAGCTTTTCTCCCTGACAATACCCGAGTTTTGCTGCTCCTGCTGCACAAACCAGCAGCGGTGCTGGGTGTGTTACTGCTGGATGTTGGATGTTCCACTCAGAAACCTGTGGTCTTTCCAGAATGTGTCAAGGGAAGAAAGCACAATAAGCACTTTGTCTAGAACCCTTTTATTCTTTTTTTTTTTTTTTTTTTTGGCAGTATTGCAGAGCCAGGGATCAGAGTTTTAGCTGTTTCATTTGTACAATGAGGGCCAGATTTTTCAGAAGCAATCCGTTACCCGGAAGATCACGCTGTGATTCCCTGCGCCATACTGTAATTCTAAACCTCTTGAAGAGAAATACTTCAGTACTCAGTGTTCCTAAAAGCTTCGGGGATAACGATCTTAACAGATCAAATAGATTGATGGTTGGCAACTGGGATATCCAGGAATATGGCCAATGCCATTTTGGAAGGATTCCTTCGCTGGTTAGTAAACACCATGGTTCAGGGGGCAAATTTATAATGGAGGGGAAACGTGGATAAGACAAAGCTGGAGAAGAGGATGTGGCACGTCCCTCTCCCATTGCTCTCAACACCTTCCCGTGAAGCATCTGGTGCTCAACAGCTCCTGGAGATCAGGGTGCACCCCACGCATCGCAGCTTCATAGAGAACTATTGGACTTTGGGGGAAACCTGGCTCCTTTTGTTAATGCCAGACTTCTCTGAAAATTCTCCTCCTCTAGCTCATTATGTCTGTTAGTAAAACTGTGAAAAGACTGATATTTGAAAAGGAATGGTAAATTAATATAGCCTGTTTCAGCTGCATGAAAATTTAATTTGGGGGGGTCAGAGGGGGAGACATTATTAAATGGAGAGATGTATTTCTATGGATACTTTAGCAGAATTCATTAAAATAATGCCTAAGAGTGCAATATTTCCTTCCTCTGTTAAATACTGAAAGGAAAATGCAGAAGTTCCACTCAACATCACTTCTTGGGTTTTCTTGATAATTTTACCTTCATCAGCCTTAAGAATTTGCTTATGTAACAGTGAATGCACTCCCAAAGTGCTCAGATCCTGTGATTCAGATCATCGCTGCTGGGGAAATCAAAAAAGAAAAGGGGGGAAAGAAGATTAAATCTAGATTATTAAAAAATGATTTATTTGAAGTCTTCCCCCGTATCGCTGTATCCCCTTACATCCTCTTCTAGTTGCTGGGGAGGTAGTTGTTGCATAGTTAGAAGTTTTGTACGGATATACAGCGTCCGGTTTTCTCGAGAAGAGCAAAGGCAGCGTGGTGAGGATGCTCCAGGTAATCTGCCTTAATTCCCGTCTGCATTTGAGTTTCTCAGCCTTCCATTGGGCAGGCTCGGCCTCGGAAAAAAAGCATTGCAGCTCACATTTACAGTTCATTGGTTCGTGCCAGTAGGCCACAGATGACCTACTGAGAAGATCCTGCGATAGCATTACTTGGAGGTAAAATAAAATCTCCCGACACCCGCCTCCCCCCCGGCCCCCCGCAGGAAACACACCCTCGCTGCCCTCCCCGCTCCCCGCTGCTCCGCCGGGTTAATACTCCGTGAAAGAGAAACCGGCACAAGGAGGGAAAGCCATCTTTGTGCGCGGATGTGTGCGCCAGAGCCGCTCATAGGCTCCGGCAGCTGCGGCATGGCCGATGATGCTGGCGCTCGCTCTTCCCTGCCTCCCTGCAGACGACTAATGAATCATTTCTAGCCCGAGCGCTCGCGGGGCGAACACACCGATGCTGCCGCCTCTCTCCCCCCGGCTGTAACCCGACACGCTGCAGCTCTGCTCGGCAATGCTCCTGCTGAACAGCCGAGGCACTTGATTTGAAGGTACGCTGAGATTTCACCCTCTCTAAAAATAGCGGTTTCTGTTAAATGCTTTATGGGCCAAAGGAGGGTGGGAGGGCTGGAGGTTTGTAGGTGTGTGCGGGAGAGAATGCTCTTTTTAGCCAGCAGTAATGCAGCAGTAACTCTTATCGGAGGCAGACAAACTTTATTATTCTGCTGCAATTTGATGATGCCCTTGACTGGATCTTTTCTCCTGGGTGCTGCTTAGAATCATTAAATGTGTTAGTACCATGCACGAGCCCTAGGTAAAGGGATTAAACTCTTGCTAGATTATTCCATCCTCCCTCCTATTGATGTTTAATCTGATGTCATTTTCCAGACACTTTTAAGGTTTCCCGTGGAATAAACACTATATTGGCAGGTCTGACAGTGCCATTTTCCTTTGCTGTGTTAGTGTCTGTGGGCAAAGTTAGAGCTGGGGGTGCAGCCCCCTCCCCAAACCCGGCCGTGCGGATCCACGGCAGCTGTTTGCTTTGCAGATGTACGTTGTCATGTCATGGCAAAGTCACCAATGTGACTACTCTTCCATGCAGATATTGTTAATGAAATTATGTGTGCCATTTGTCTGGCACGTAATGCTAAATTAGAGCAATTGGAAGTAAATATCTCTTTTTTTTTTTTTTTTTTTTTTTTTGATAGAAGGAAGAGATCTTTTGCAGCTATATATATATAGGCACACTATATATAGCAGTATTTGTGGGAAGTATGTTATATATATGAGTATGCAGATCATTTTATTACAGCATATGCATATAAATACCAGTTAATTAGTTAGCATGTAGCAGTGTGCTGGTACAGTGTCACAGGGGATGCTGCAGGGTTTTTATTCACCTCTTGCCTATAGCGCTGGGCAGAGGGGGGATGTCTACCCAGCAGGGATGTGATGCTTGACATTACAGTTGTACATGGTCTTAGTACAGCTCTACCAGAGGAAATGTAAGCGCATATGAAGGCTTTGGTTTTTCTTTTTAAGCTACTGCTGTCTGTTATTTTGATGGCAAAACACTGACTGGGCTCTTTTTTTGTCCAGTACAGGTAGTGATGCAGCATTTATATATAAAATAACTCAGCAGAATAACTTATTAATGGGGCTTGTCACTGCATCTAGTAAATACAGAGTCTGCTCCTTAAGTGATTGGATGTATTTTGAAGAAATACCTAAAATCAAAGCCATTGATCGTATCATTAAGAATTGCACCAAGTATGCTGAGCCAGGGAAAGAATGCTATGATTGCCATCATTAAAATACAAACAAAGCCAACTACTTAGCAAAACAGAAGAGCTGCCTTAAGCAAACAGCAAGAAGTATTAAAACACAGACCGAGCGGTACAGTGGAAATCAAAGCATCTCCATAAATTTATTACAATAAAAAATAGCAGTATGCATGAACTGATGCGAAAGTTAGCACAGTCACTTTATATTTCAGCTCTCTGGGTGAGGAGCTGTTACTGTTTTATCAGAGGGCTGTGAAGTCCACCCAGCTGCCAGGAAGGCAATTCAGATCACATCGCATGGGTGTCAGCCGGGTTCGGCACGGCAGACGGCCTCTGAAATGCATATGCATTGCTTCCAGTACCTCAAAGGAGGGTGGTGGATATTTTTTAGGTGCCTGTTATTTTTGTTATAGATCCTGAACAGTGCCTTTGTGCATACCACTTTATTTTCAGCAGCAAACAGACCTACTCTAAATGAAGCCAGTGAAGCGGTCGTGCTGCTGCAGACAAGGGAGCAGCCCTGATTTTTTGATGTGTATCCGAACGGGTTCCAGCTGCTCACATACAGCAGGACTGGGTACCAGAGGCACTGAACAGAGTTATCACATACAACTTTACATATTAGGGTGTACCTGAGCACCTTTTTGAGACATTTAATGTCTAGAATTTTCTAGAATTATAACCAAATTAGAGCTTTAAAATGGCACGTGGCTTTTACGGGTAGGAAAAGTGAGATGGAACAAAATATGGGACAGTGCAGTGCCACAGATTTCTGCATGAAAATAATCTGAGTAGCTGGTACATGCTGCTTCGGTTACCTGACAGCTACGAGCTCAGAAACCTTAAGCATCTCCTTATGTGGCCAATCTCATACTGATACAAACTAGGTATGTACTTTTGCGTGTATACAAAATATATATCTCTCTGAATGTCAGATCCTATTTTAGGTGCGTCTTAGATGTGCATACTCATCGCAGTTTAGATAGGTGTGTGATATTGAGTATGAAATGAATGTATAAGCACAACAGTGTTCATTATGGTAATAGGATATTACAGAAGTCCTTGTCTTTCTGGATTGCCAGGAGCAGAAATAAGGTGCCTCTGGTCACTGCATAATTGGTATAATTTTGTATAAAGGGTTTTCCTTTATGTGTGTCGAGCACCCCACCACATCTCAAAATTAAATGTCCAAAATCATACTTGACTTTATTCTCAAATAAGAAACTAGTCAGTCATGCATCACTGTCCTGTCTTTTCAATATTTATGTTGAATGAAGCACGGTTTGAGAGTCAAGGCTGCTTTTCATTTAATTGCAATTGTTATAGGCCCTTATTGCCACTACAAAATATGTCAGAGTAGCTGACTGTCCACCACAGACGAGAACTGTCGTTAAGAACTGCTGACAGTAGCATTTACTCGCAGTCGTGAGAATGGGAAAATACATGCCAATATCATGATTAAAAATAGAATTGGAATGTAGCCACAGTGCTGGAAAAATGCAGCTTCTCCAAAGCAAAGTGTCACAAAACCAGTTTCTGTCCATGGGTGCAAAGGGGCTTTTGCCAGACCCATTTTCAGGGAGGGGGCTCTGGGGACGTGCTGTGATGACGTTGCCCTGGGAGAAGAGTTGAGCATCTTCTGGAGCAGCTGCTTCACTCTGGAGTTTGAATGTGGTCACGGGGGCTTCTTTGCTAAACATAACCATCCTGTTAAATAACATGTTGGAGTCGTGTCCATTCTGTAAAGTGTGATTGCGAAGGCACCTGTGGTTGGCATTTTGGTGAGGAAATCAGAGTGACTTAGGGGCTTTGGCTCGTGCTCGTGACGTGGCACTTGATGCAGAAACCAGAGTGTGACTCCCAGCTCCGCCACAGAGCCTGCGAATGGCCCTGGGCAAAACACTTGCCATCTCTTGGGCTCTGGTCTCTTGCTGTAAATGGGAATAATAATGAAACCTTTCCACTCCATTCTGCTTGTTTTATCTGCTTAAAACATGAGATCTTCAGACCAAAGCCTGTTTTTTCCATCAGGATGCTAAATCCCAGTGGAGGCTTCTAGATGCTACTTATAAATCACTTGACAGTCTGCATTGTCTGCTGTTGATCCGTAGAAAACATTTCCAAGTGTCAGAACAATCTGAATTGATTCTGAGCTTTTTGGAATAACATTTGATTTGCTAAACTTCCTATTGTGCTCGTGGGTGATTCCCAGATGGTGACAGCGGTTTGGTAGAAGCATTGACAGTGCAGTCAGGGCAGAGGAAGCCAAACTGCACGTCCAATTTTTATTTGTTATTTTAATAGTCATAAAGTTTTCTCTTTTTCTGTGTTGCAAACAGTATAATACTTGGTTTCTAAGGCAATAACTATTACTATGCCAAACGTCTGCTGTCGGTTAGCAAGCAGCACTGGTGCATGATATTGCCATGAAGAACCAAGGGGGAGGCACTGCAAATATAACTGCACAGCACATTCTGTCTTCTCTGCTCTCATCTAACAACAATTAGAGGCTATTTTCCATGTTTTGTTCAAAGATCATCTGGTAGCGAGCTCATCAGTGTGCTGCCTTCGGTAAGGCCTGATCTGAGCACAGGCGGCTGGATGGGCACTCAACATATGCACTGATTTTTGATCTTTATTTTCTGAGAAGCATAACTAATTGTTATAGACAGCTTCAATTAAGTTTTTATGCTGGGCGTGTGAGGAAAAAAATGACACCACCACCCCTCTTGCCAATTTTGAAAGGAAAATATGCCCTTTTGGAGCCAGGTTAATTTGTTTCGGGTTGGCTTAGAAAAGCCATGAATTGAGACTAAATTCCTCCAGAATCATCAATTTATTCTGTGGCTTCTCCATTTGAGCTCCTGCTGGATATTTCTTTACTTTCTCTTTATACACTTGGAAAATGTTCTTGGTTACTTCTGTTAGGAGTATCATGGAGCCTGCTCAGTGACATGGAAAATGCATCTTTAGTGAGCACATTGCCCAACTCTCTTAAAGATATTCCCTGATTCTAATCAGCAGGGACTATTGTAGGTCTGTTCTAGTTCCAGTGGCAGGGTGGGCTGGGGGGCTCAACTCTTTCTGAAGGCAGATAGGGCTGATGGTGCCCAGAACTGAGCTGGATGGCGCTCAGGGCTGGCGCTGGAACGAGCAATACGTGCTCGAATCCGTCCCCTTTTACTGCATTTACCCTCTTCTGTGGCAGTCACAGTTTTACCACTTTGTTAAATCCTCATTTCTCCCCACGTCCCCGCCCCCAGTTCTGCACACACTTTAGAACATTAAGAATATTCTCCGTCGATTCCAGGAGTGTATTTTTTCCCGTTCTCTCTTGTTTATTGCTTGCTAATTAAATTTTGTAGGTGGCAGTTTGAAATCTTAGTGGGACGTGTCATGTGGCTGCTAATGCTCTGCAGATCTCTATTACATAACCTTTAAGTAGTTTGGGAAAATGTGCTTGTGTCACACTGGGCCCGACATAAGGCTCTGTCTGAAGCCAGCAGCCTGATCGGGTGTTTGATGTGCGGTGACTATAGAAATCTTGTGGATGGCTCGTTCTGGCACCGGGTTTGTGCCCGGTTGTGCTGTGTCCCTGGATCGCTGTGCAGCCTGCCCTGTCTGCCCCTCCTGCAGCCAGGGGAAGGGAGGAGGCAGATTTAAACCCTCTGACACGCCAGGTAATGGTCAGATGAATATCAAATGCAGTATGCTAGGAACCCTTCTGTTTTCCTGATAGATCCATTCGTTTTGGTTTTGCAGTGACCAGAGACCGGAACAAATACAGAGCAGCTCTCAGCCTGTCCCCCCACCTGTGGATCTTAATTGGGCTCAGGTGCATTATGCAAAACGAAAACATAAATCAATACAGACGTTTAAAAAATTGCTATGTAGGGATGATCAATTTTTAATGCGTGGTCATTCATTAGGTTGCTGTTTTGCAAAAGGAGCGTTTTGGTAAGTGAGAGCAATGTACGCACTTGCAGAATAATAGCTCCTCTGCTTCTCCTGAGCCAGCACCAGCTTTTGGTCCTACTGCACGTAAAGCTTTACATTTTTATTGCCTAGAACATATTTACATGCTAATTAAGTCTCGTTTTGGTTCCTGGCAGGACCTGGGCCTCGGCGGCTGGGCTGGTCTGTGGCTGATGTTGGACACGCTGTGTGTTCGCAGGGAAATCACAGCAGGTCTTTCTGCCTCAGGTTCCTTTCCTGCTGGGAAGGCCCGGTGGCAATGAGCTGCTGCAGCCTTCAGTAAGAGTTGCAGTTAGAAACCAGGAAATTCTCCACCAAATTTGGGGTGGTTTTTGTTTGTTTGTTTTTAAGGAAGTCAGATTTTCGAGTTTCTAATTTCTTATTGAAATCTGTGGTCGTGTGAACCTGCATTGTGTTCTACAGTAGCCCTTAGTTTGCGATAGCAATTTTCAGTAGAAGGACCTTACAAAGTGCTTAAGAATGATGGTGATGCCATCCTGTTCATTTTGCAGATGAGAAATTTCCAATGTGCTTCAGGTTTATTTGCCCAAGATCATTCAGCAGGGTCAATGCAAATCTAAGGACATTGTTTGCAGTGTCCTGTCCATCATGTTATCCATCCTATTGCTTCTTCTAATTAAATGTTGCGTAAGAAGGGAAGAGGGGAAAGTATTGATCTTCTAAAACCAGACTTCCTTTTGTTTCACTTTAAATTAACTGCCTGTGCGCTACTCATAGTAAAGAGTTTGTGAGTGTATTAATTTTTTTTTAAATTACTACTACCATAAATGACGGTGGCTATAGTCAGTTCATCTGTTCTAACGGCTGCCTGCGGGTCTACAGGGTATACTGAAACTATGAATGTTTCATTGCTGGAAGGGGTCTCTGGAGCTCAACAGTCCTAAATCATCTATACGGATGTATGTACCATATAGAGCTTGAGATTCAATAGCTTTGGCCTATTTTAAGATGAAGAGGCTGGTGTGTTTCCATGGTTGTTGGCTGCTGGATGAATTAGGAGGAGAACAAAGAAGGACCTGTGAAGCTGTTTTGTGCTTGTGTGTGGGGCAGAGGTGTACACCTAATGCTCCTGTGTTGCAAAGGAAACCTGTCATTAGGGCAGTTGTTTTTGTTAATAATGTGCGTAGATGAGCCCTTCAGGACCTGGACCTCTTCCAGTTGATGGATTTACAGTCACAGAGTGGGACGAGCTCTGTCCTCAATTGTTTCAGGGTGCGACAAGTGGCTGACCTGGATGTATGAAACGTAAAGAAAGACCTACAATAGAAAATCTTTTCTTGCACTATCAGCAATAGTCCAATGTCTGTCTTACCTGACCTGTCTGTGCCCCCCGTCCCTTGCCAGGGACGAGTGTTGGGGATTTTCCTGAGGATTCCTACCAAGGAGGAAATACAAGGATGGATTTTATAAAGTTTGGAGTAACACGCTCTGTAAACACTGCTGATAAGAGGAAGGGCATTTGGAAGGCGGTGTAGATCCTACATGTCACACCAACTGTCCTACCTCTGATGGCTCCAATGGACGGAAGCTCGTTTCCCACAATGGTGGTAGGTCACACGTTTTTTATAGATCCAAAAGGTGACATATCTCGTGCAGCCAGAGCAAAGCAACCCTGTTCGATGACTTCTTTGTAGATATTGATCCCAGCTGTTAGATGCAAATGAGTTTTGCCGGCGTTGATATTGATAGGTACTAATTATCATAAACCATATACTTTATGCTTAGTTTGCAACCTTTCTAGCTTTCCCTTTGGAAAATCTCTATTTAATTTCAGTAAATACTGTTAAAATGAAACGAAGTATAAAGAGCTCCAAGCTGCTGGTATTTCTGTGATCTAATGGTAGAAGTTTTGTAAATACATAATTTTTAATTGCTACATGGATTACGGAATGGTCTTAGGATAGAACAATTTATAAACTACAAGAAGACAGGAAGAAAAGCTGTCTATGATGACAAGAGCTCAAACAATCAAATAGTGAAGGAGGTTATTGTACTGTGGATACCAATGGTGTAACGCACGTGCCTGTGGGGCTCAGGTGGTTTCATTGATTCTTTGTGAAAACCTGCTGTGAGCGCAGAGCAGCGAACGTTACTGGAAACATTACATTTGTCTATTGTAAATAAACAAATCCCCACGTTTCATTAAACATAGCTGTCAACATTGATGCAACAAGCGTGTGACACTGAAAGTGACATTGAACAGTGAAGCGTTTCCTATTTGTGATGCGCAGGCAGAGGCGCCAGCAGGTCCTGGCGTCAGCCCCATGGAAAGAGGCGCCGAGAGCTTCCCAAGAGCTGCTGGTCCACACGCGCGGCTGGACACAGCAGAGTGATGCTCAAAGGAGAAACCTCCTCCTCCCGGCCCCTCGCCCCGCTTTTCAGCCGCTTTCTGATGTGTCTTCTTTCCCCTGTCCCCCCATGTTCTGGTTTGTGTCACTTAGTCTATTATATAAGAAGTCACCAGCACACTTAGACAAACGATGTTGTTGCTTTTTGAAGTTTTATTTAATAGCATTTAAGAAAATGTGCTGCTATTGAGAAGGATATTTTCTCAGCTCTGATTTCCTGTAACTAAGTAACAGGAATCCCATTGTTGTAATCCAGCATGGGAAGAAATACACCTGGATTTTTATAGTCCCATCAAAGCTGCTTTATGGAAGAAGGCCTGTGAAGTCCCACAGGAACATTTAGCTATCATTATCCATCATTATTGGATTGATAACAGACTACTATTACATAAATAATACAAACATCAAGTAAATACTTCCTGGGAGATATCACAACACCCTACTCTGTGTTGCACGTCTCTTAAAATTACAACACGCATTCAAAAGGGAAGGACAGAAATGTAAGAAGCGAGCCATATTATTTCCATCATGAATAATTGAAGCAACTTACGTATAGTGTGAAATACTTAAGCTCTACCTTTTTGCATCAGTGTAGGGTTTATGTTCAAGGAAGATGAACTGCAATGGGGACAAACAAAAAGAAGGAGCCATATGCATAAACCAGGAATTTGGACAGTGCATGCCAGGAGAGGACACTAAACGAGCTCATTCTTTCTAGTCTAATGGTAACAAAACAACCAGATTTCAACACTAATTCTGCCTCTTACAATTTTTAAAATTAAGCATATACTTAATGCTTAGTGATCCAGTTCAAACAACAAAAGATTGTCAAAGTGATGGAAGTGTTTGAAGATGTTATAAAGCTGTTCATTCTTAGTGTAATTTGTCAGTAGCATCTATCTGTCTAACGTTGAACCAGGCTTCTGTTTTTACCTCGTCTAAGTGCTCCATGGACTTGTTTGCTTTCTGAATTCAGTAATTCTCGATAAACCCTTTCTCCAAAGTGCTACATGAATGTTATTTATGCAAGAAAACCCCTTTTGCTTTTGCAGTATTTCCAGGGTGCCCGTGGTGTTCTTCTCGGTGCAGGTGGCTGCATGTGTTGGGGTGCAGAGCTGCTCTCTAAAGGATGGCTCTGCTCTGGAACCCCAGCTTTCTCCTGATCTCTCACCGCCAGAATATTGACTGTGTTGTGAATAGTTCTGCTGTTCATTTGCAGGGTTTTCCCAAAGGTGCTCCTGGGAAAAGCAGATTCTTATTTTAAATTGTTATTCCTGTGGGGTCAAGTGTATTGGGTTATTATTTATGCCGTCTCAAGTATACCTGCTGAGGGGTTGTGCCAAATGAAAGCCAGTCATGAAGGTGGGGAGGGGGAAAGTATCCGGGGAAATTTAACACTTTAACAGCAAACCCAGAGGGGAACATCTGTTATTAAATTGAAGAGATGGGGAAGTGATTTAAAGAACTTACCAGCAGATAGAACTCACTAATAGCCGTGTAGGGGTAATTTAAACGTGATGTGTCTTCACGGCAATCAAACGCAAGGCCGGCTCTTGGAGGCCCCACGTCAGCAGAACTCACGAGCTGATCCCTGACAGTTTTTTGCCTCTGGTTTCTCATTATTGAGAAATACCATTTCTTTGAAAAAACGGCAGGATTTTCTGAGGATGCTTTGAGGAAGCGATCAGCTGGGGAGCTGCTGGGGTGGATGTTGATGGCACTTGTGGTTTTGATCCTTTGGTTCAAGTAAGCAAGAATTAAGGGAGCTTCTCTCATTTGATCCGTGCGAATTCTCCTTTTTAGAAGGGATTGAGGCTTGATTCTGAAACAAAGAGACTGAAGAAAGCTCCAGCTCAAAGTGTTCTTGAAACTGAGTAGCATATGATGCCGCCTTTCTTGGATTCAACTGTGAAAAGAAAACTGAAGTTTTATCTCTAAACTTAGCAGCAATAATTCATTAAAATTAAAATAACAAACAACAGGTCTCCAACATACATGTTGTAGTCACATGAAGGGGGGAAGAAGAACAGGCACAAAACTGAAGACGATTTAGCATGACAAACTCTCATGCATCTGCTTCAAGTAGACTGAGTTATGAATAGATATTCAATTTTTCTCCATAAAGCTGGAAGAGAAGGTCATGCTAATAAGTGGCTACATTTATGGTAAGCTTTCCATGCTAAAGATGGTCTACTTTTTGCCAGAATACTTTGTATTACTGTGGATTTCTGGTCGTTACCTGCACTGGTCGTCATGAACCGCTGTTGCCCTTTCCACCTTTTCAGCCTCTGGAAGGATTGCAGGGCAGTTCTGCAGGAGCCCAACCTGAAGATCAGGTTGCCAGTGATGAAGCATACAGAAAAAAAGGCTTATTTATTTTCTCAGCTGTAGGGCTGTTTTTTACAAGACCCACATGTTTGTCTCCAGGCGATGTTGGTTGATACTGGTGGTATTTAAAGGATTCCACCGAGTGAGGTGAACCGAGGTCAGGAGGCACAGAGGCCCCGGCTGGATGGGCTTCTGGCTCTGCGTGTGCAAGTCTGCTTGGAAAGGGATGGCAGCAGTTCGCCTTCTACAAGCCTAAGATTAATGGTGAAGAAGTGTTAAATGCATTATTCCATAGATACTTTATTGTACATTTCATGGATTTGTGTGATGCACTTTGTCTTTCATTTTGGGATTTCAAAGTCCTTGCAGACATGAATTAATGAAGTCTCACTGCACATCTGTTTGGCAAGAATGATTATTATCCCCACTTCCTTTTTGTTTTGAAGGGCCTATGATTTCCCCGAGTTTCTGCAATGAGTTGGTGACAGAGCTCAGGATGAAACCCGGGTGTTCTGCCCAACTGCAGCCCTGCTCCGCTGAGTAAGCTCACCAGTAAAAGGGGGGGTTTCTGTAAAATAGATAGGAAACTTTTCAGTTTTCAGTCATTTCCTGATGCAGAAATTAAACTGAACCAACCAAACAACTACAGCAGCTGTATACTGCTGTATACACTGGTAGGTGAAGTGATGAAACAACATTTTGTGAAAAAGACACAGGTACTTTTATTGGCAGCTGAACAAGTGCTTGTAGTTCCCTACAGGAAGATAGAACCACGCTCTGACTCACCCTGCAAATACTCCTTGTGTCTGTTTTCTGGGTACATAGGAGGCAGAAGTCAAGATTTAGGGTGAGCAGGGATTTGTTCCTGTTGCAGAGAAGTAAACTGCATTTGTTACAGTGGCAGAAAGAGGCATTAATTGTTGGTTCGGAGAGACTGGTGAGCAGTGTGGCTCGTACCACATTGCTAAAGTTCTCCCTTTGTGCTGCTGTTATCCGAATGTGAAGATATTCTTGTTAGTTTGTTACATAACAGGATTCAATTGCTCCCCATCCTGATTTGGTAATGGACTAGTTTGTAAGACACACTCGGGATTGTGTGCAACTCAGTCGGGTCACGTAGGGTTCTGTTTATTTTGGAGTTGACCTGAAGGTTTCTGGGCTGACCTGTGATGAGCTAAATTAGTCTCTGATTATAAATCATTGCTGAGGACTTATTCTCTTAGCTTGAAGAGTACAGGTGTATGCTTTGGGCCTTAAAGTCTTCAAACTGTAATTTGTAGAGATGCTGTGACTGGGATCTGAATTATGCAGATCTATGGTGAGTGATGGATGGGAATGTTAGATCTGCTGCTGCAATCTTAAAAATAAAGATAAATCTTTATGTGTCTGATAGGGAACTTTCCTGGTCCTAAAAAATCCCGTTGCAAATCAAGTGATTGCTAGGGGAACCATTCTCCCTGAGAAAATCAGGCCAGGACTTGCCTTTTTATTTATAATTTAGAAGAGAAAGTGTATTTAAAGACTTCCATTTTCTTCCTACATGAACAGCGGCTAGAATTTAGCATGCTGTCTATGCTGGAAGTTTATTAGTGTAATCACTCAAGCCGCAGATAGTTAAAACATTGAAAGAATGAGGCTGGCAGCGAGTCTAATCACTGTGCAAAAACAAGCCATAGCACAGCAATATTAAGCTTCACCGTCTGGAGCATTCTCAGTTTCCCTCCAGTGTGCTTATCTAAGCTTGCCAGCGGAACACGCAAGGTGCAGACTTAAAGGAGACGCGGTGTGGCTTGTTGGTTTGTTTTTATTCTTGTATTCCAACCTTTGCGCTAGTGGCTTTCATGCAGCATGAGAGCAGAATGTGCGCTGCCACGGTCTGCGAAGGCAAAGGGGTGGAAGGTCGGTGCAAGGGCTGTGCTCCCACTCCTCCGGGTGTATTGTTCTCTTACTCCAGGAAGGAAACGGCAGCACAAGGCTCGGCAGCAAATCCCTTGGAGGCAACGTGGCGTTCACTTGGACAGACCAGATTTCTGTCCCAACAAGGGCTTCACGGCCCCTTTACAGACTGCGCAAGCCCGGCTTAAGTGAGGCTTTCACACGCTAACTCAGCCCCGGGCTTGTCCCTCGCCCATGGCTGGTTCTCTGCTGTTTGCAGCGTGACGCGGTGTGTGTCACCGCTGTCACACGTGCCGTGTCAGCCTGACCCGCTTCTTGCTTCCTGCACTCATGTGTCTAACGGACGGGACCGTGGAGCGGAGGACGGTCCGTGGGCACAAAGGCAGCTGGGCTGTGCTGGGAAAGCCTTTCCCAGGGGGATGGCACAGCCTGTCCCTCAGCCAGCAGCAGCCTCGGACTTCGGCCTTTGCTCTAAGTGTCCTGGTTATCCTGCTCTTGTCACTAACTCTCGAGAGAAGCAGCAGCTTTCTCCTGATGGACATGTGTACAGTCACGACATGACGATAGATCCTGTATTCTGGTGGAGAAAGGGTGGCGTCCTCAACTGCTTCACTGCTGACCTACCAGCTGAACACGTAACCTGCAACATGCCTGAAGAGGAGCCTTCATCATGCTTGAGGTTGTAGTTCAAACACTGACCCGGTTCTAGCATGAGTAGCTAGAAATACATGATGCTCATAGAAGAGAGAGAGAAAGCAAAAAACTTTTCTAGAAATGTTTCTGTATAAATCCAAGACAGAATTTAACTTTGCGGAGCTCAGTCAGTCTAGATTGCCTTAGAGAGGTGATTTATATTAACAGCTTATACTGGCAGTGATAAAGAAATAAGATATCCAGGAGAAATAGAGTCTGGTCATGAGGAAAAATATGGTAAGCTTCAAGGAATCTTCAAAGTAACTGCATTCCTTAAACGATGGAAAGCAGAAAATTGCAATGAATCTCACTTTCATTAACCGGATCAAAGAGGAAGATAGATGTGACCTGCATATCATCAGTTCTGTCCTTTCATTTATGCAGGGTGCAGATGGAGGCTGGGGAAAAGGAAAATCCTTTAACTAATCTTCATATAACTTAATAGGAAAGTCAAAGTAAATTGATTCTCACTTCCCGGTCTTAATTCTGGACCTGTGGTAATGTAGTTATTTAACTGGCTTTTATTCAAAGAGCTCCCCTGAAAAAGGGCAAGTGTCAGCAGCTGTTATGGGCGGTTTCGTGTGGAAGGAAGGTGTGAGCATGGACGGATATGGGCGCCAGGTGATCTGTTAAATGACTCATAAGAAAAGCAAGTGGGAGGTCAAGGTAAATTTGCCGTAAGTCTGGGCAGAGAAAGGAGCAGCTCTAGCACCATTGTAGAGCCCATGACGGGTGACTGGTGCTCAGGCTGTACTTTAGTAATAAGTTATACAAATTAGATGGAGAGAGCAAGCTTTCTAGTTTTAATATCTGCCTTAAAGTGGAGATAAATTACATCTTGTAAGTGCCAGTTTTTCCATTGACTGTAAGAAGGACCAGACAACTACATCAAGTGCAGGTATTTATATGCCTCTAACGAGAAATAAAGTAATCCCATGAAGATACATATTCAATTTTGTATTAAGATGTGTTTAATTTTAATATTCAACACCTTTAATCTCTATAATTGAAACAAATTTTGAAAAACGTTTGGTTCTGACAAACACTGATGCATGATGCATAATTTCTATGTAGATGATCCAAAATTGTTATTATTGAAAAAAAAACAGCTGTGTTTCTGATAGTAAGGGGTGGATGGGACCTGAAGGCTCGAGTCTGGAGCTGATGCACCTCTGTCTGATTTCAGAGTGGAGCAGCCCCGCTCTGCACTGCCCAGGCTGGAAATCCCTTTTGATTAGCCCATTAGTGCCCGGGCAGAGGGACAGACTGTCCACCTGCGGAGCTGGCGCTGCGGCCGGCGCTGGCTCTGGAAGGCGGGGACCCGCGGGGCTCAGGTGGCCGTGCTGCGGGGCCAGTCTGTTTGCTGATGCTTTTGGCTGCGTCCGTGGGCACGGGGCCAGCGAGGCTTATGTGGGAGACTCGCATTGGAAAGGAAAAGAAAAGAAACAACGCTTCCTCTCTGCAGGTTCCATTTCTGTTTTGGCAGATACATTTAAACTTGGTCGTGAAGTAATTTATAATTATCAACAGAACCCCGGTGCCAGGTGATGAGGGGAGTACCAGCGGGGCTGCTGTTTCCCACCCGGGTCGTTGCGAGTGCTGCGCATAGGAGAGGACAGGAAAATCGTGGATTTACAATACAGGCTTGAGATGCCGTTTGTCTGGTGATGGGAGATTCTGTTTTTGCCAAAATGATGCATGTGCTATTGCCAAAGCAGGGATGTCGAACTCGGATGGTTTGGCTATTGAGAGATACCAGCTGTTATCTGACGCCTTCTGGCTTTTGTTTGGGTTTCAGAATTCTTTACAGAGACCAATGTTAAGTCCTTGTCCTGTTGTTTATGTCAAAGGGAGTTAGACATTTTCCTCACTGTCATTTTCTCATAAATAGCCACATCAAATCCTTTTTAAAGGATTTACATTCTATGTTGATAATATTTAGGGTATAAAGGCCTGATTCTCCCTAGACTAGTGATAGTATCACTCAGGGATAACGCCAGTATAAAACACATTAGTTACACGTGTGCAGATAAAAGAAAAGTTGGTCAGGCTAATACATAATTCATTTAAAGAAAAATCAACAGCCCCCATGGAAAAGACAAGTATTGTTTTGCTACTGTGTGTTTTCTGCAGAATGATACAGAAACTTGTTCGTACATGTTGTTCAAAATTGGGGATGTAGCTGTGACAGCTCTGAGCTGTTGTTCAACTCGTGGCGTGTGGACCATGGAATCCTTTGTGCTTTTATGAAACCTGAACGTGAAGGTTGTATTAATATGGGATGTGAATTTTCATATTAAACCAAACATTTCAGGAGACTTAACATTGATGGATATCCCATTTTCATAAAGAGTTTTTAATCTTCTCAGTCAAGAGAAGGTATCATCAGTACAAAGTGATGTCCCCCACGTTATATCAATAGGCAAGGAAAGTAAGTAAGGTAGGAGTAGATCCTAGGGCTCCTGTAATGCCATGCCTGTTGCCCTAAACTATACTATCTCTCTGTTAAAGTTGTGTGATACCTGTAGGATTTTTTTGTTTAAAGCCCAAGTTTTAGCTAATTCTTATGTTCATTTGGAAGGAAGCATTCACTTTGCCAGGTAGTTCCGGTATCAAATCAAAATAAATACTAATTCTTTCTACATTTTTCCCCCATTGGCTGTGGTGTGCATTCTGATGCTTACCAAGTGTTTTCCTTGTGTCAGCTGTCTGTTCTTGTTTGGTGACTCTGGGTGTTTGTGTTCCCATGCTGTGGTTGCATGCCTGGACAGCCTCCAGTACAGCCTATTGTTCTTTCCTACTTGGAGTTGCAAGTGACAAGCAGGCTCTAATTTTTAAATTTGTTTATTAAAAACTCTAAACAACAATCTTCCTATTCACAATCAAGATCACCATTCATTTAAAGCGAGATCTGTGTAATTACTGTCAAGCTAAACTTAGCATTTTCAGTACTGTCCCCTATTTCCTGTCATAATGGGAATTGTTCAATCTGGCTGTGATTGGAAAGATATATTTGAACAGGCATAGAAGGAATCAAGAACCATCAGTGAGTGGTTTTACGGATATGGATGATTAGGAATCACTTTTCCAACTTACATATCATGCCGAGGTTCTTTTACCTGCTGAGATGCTTGTGTAATCCATCATTGCTATGATACTTCTGTGGTTCTTCAGCTATGGTCAACAGCCTGCTAGGAGAAAAGCAAGAGCAAGGGAAATGCATAGTGATGTTTTGTGTGCATATTCTTCCAGTTTTCAGGAATTTGCTGCTGGGGAGACTTTCTGAACAAACGTTGGTGTCCGTAATAGCTCTTAGTGGATATTGTGGATATTTCACATAGCATGTGCTAAGTGACTTTGCGCATCAAGCTTCTTCGTACGCAGTCTCTTCATTAGAAAAAAGAAAAGGCAGCTTATGTAAACAGCTGTGAACTCATTAATTGGGCTGCTATAAATATTTACCTCCATTTTTATCCTGGCTGACACTCCAAATGTTAGTGAAGTGTGAGATCTTAACACTTTTTGATGAGCTTGCTCATGGATCATATGTTTAAGATTATTTACTCCAGATCAAAGACTTTGCTTGAGAATGGCGCCTTGCGTCTTCCTAACCGCACTCTAGAATTTAACTTATTCCTTTTTTGCCACTGTGGTAAGAAGTGACATTTGCATGTCTTAATCCTATGGCACACAAACATTTTCCTTCGAAAGACCAGGAGTGCAAAATGGAATGAAAGATTTCATACCGAATTCAATGTGTAATCTGGATCCTCTCGTGACCCGTCTTAAAGAGGGACGTGCTGGTTGTCTGTGGTCTCAAATGTGTCCAGAAAGCTGGTAGAAATCATTGTGCAACTCCACCAGGTGTCATCAGTGGAATGTTTTGGGATGTTGGCTTGTTTACCCAGTGAACATATTTTATTATATGCTCCAAAAATGATTTAAGAAGAAGTTGTGATTCTTTCTTTTGAAATCCATGCTGTGGTTTCCAGGACAGCTTGGTTCCCAAACTTCCACTTCCTTGCTGGTGTGTTGTAGTCTGGTCACCTTGATTCATATCACCTGGGCTTTTGTGTAGGAAGAGTTGACTGTGAACTCTCTCAGCTTTCTGGTGTTTCTTATGGTGCCAAATAGAACAAATCACGTGAAAAGAATCTTCAATAACCTGCATTTCAAACTAGAGGGACCAGTATTAATCTAGTTTAATTAAAGGGGCTAAAATCGGGCAGGAAGGGAGATTATCCAGCTAGAAGTCTCATTCTGCTGGGAGACAGCTCTGTTGGCAGCAGCGAGGCCAGTGAATATGGGTCTGGAACACTGTTGTTTGCTCTCTCAACTTGGCTGTTTCTCCACCCATTTGTTTTTTCTTTATTCCATTGAAAACTATTCAGATGGTTCCACCTACTGCTGGTTGTGCTGTTACAATTTGAAACTATTCTTTTTTTCCACTGGTTTTCAGTGGCTATTTAGAGTCTGAGTTTCTCTTATTTCTGTGTCCCATGACAGACCCCAAAACTAAGAGGTTTCAGGTCGCCTTCCTATGTAGCCTGGTTGGGGAATGATTAAAATGCCACATGAGCACTCCTCTCCTTCACCCCAACTTTCCTTTGGTGGAATATCTCCCGTGTCATGAATATTTTGAGAGGTTCCTGTTCTGTACACGCGGAGCTGTCTCACAGCTCTCAACCTGCAATTACAGCTCTCCCTCATCAATATTTAAACGGCAGTTCAGCTTTCAGGCGGTGTGCACCGCTGACAAAGATCAAGCTTTCTGACCTTTTGTTAATTTGCTCAGTGAAATAGGATTCCCTTGGTCTCATTTTTTGTGTATAAGAGAAGAAATTTGTATGCAGAGAGGGTCTGGGCGTTTATCACTTTTTGTTGCTAATTTACTTTTGGTACTCTTATTCTAATAGAGCTTAATGAAAAAAGTCACTAGGAAGTTTTATCAGTTATGCATGAGAATCTGAAAGATAGAATTCAAGTAAAATAACATTTAGGCTCTTGATCAAGGAATTTCTGCTACACCATGATGGGGAAAATAATAAATTGGCAAACAAAGCAAAAGTGGCAATGTGTCTGAACCAACAGAAAATTCGCTATTCCAAATTTATTTGGTGTTTCAGGGCCCTTTGCATGGGGCTGTTTGATGTTTCATGGCCCTTCCTCAGAGATCAATTCCTGCTTAGCACATCAGAAAGCTCCAAAATAATTTAACAAGCAACGAACTCAGCAACAATAGCTGCTCACTTCACAGGAAAGCGCTAATTGTGTGTTTGGGACGGCAAGGGCTTCACCCTAATCAAGGAACAGTCTGATGAGAGCCTGACAATGAGTTGTGGTAATCACGGAGATTCGGGGGGAGAGGAGGCAGGTTAGCAAACCGACTCAGTGCGGGTGATGGAAAGCGGGAAGAAATGGCAAAAATAGCTCCCAAGTTGTAGATGTGATGACTGGGAGTTCATGCAGCTGAGCTCCCTGAAAGCACCACAACTGTGCGGTGTAGAAACCCCAGTGTATCCTCACAGCCTGTATATGAGAGACCTGCCACCCAAACTCAGCTTTTGGAGTCACTAGAAACCTGTGACCAAGCTATGGATTCTTAAAACTGACAGAAAATTAAACAATGAACAACGTATAGTGTAATTCTTAATTCATTGTTTTTTCAGGAACTTTAAAGTCAACGATTTATCATGATTTTGTAAAACCTAGCTAGAATCTCGGTTTTCTTTGTCTTCGTTAGGAGTGTGTTATGGATATTTAAAGGGAAGGAACGTTTGCGACTCTTGGAGCAGAGGTTGAGACCAACCAAACTGCCATTGTTTGCAAGGTCCTCTTTGTTTCTTATTTCACAGGCAGCCATAAATGAATGGACATAACTATAAAGCTGATTAAAGAAGGGACTTAATTAAGAGTTGTAATTAAACTAGTGGAGGAAATTATGATGGAATTGAAAATTCAAAATTGGCCTGTGTGATGTAAATGCTAATGGTCTTAAGGCAGTAATCTCTATGAAATAATTTATTATGTAGCCATTAGTCTTTTCTAATAAGATTAAGGACGAGGAGGCATGATCTTGCTAATTGATTTGTTTTGTGACTTTGAAATATGAAGTAATCGAACAAAACCGAGGATTGTTTAATACACCAGGAAGCTCTCAAATTGCAGGACAAATATCATCAAAGTCTTTCCAAATTCTCAGCTGTAATAACAATGGAGGATAATATTTGACTTAATACTAGGAAATTGAAGCAAACACCTATATTTTGTGGTTTAGCCTTATGGAGAGGTGTCAGGAGATGGATTCTCCAGATGGCATCTGAGATATTTCTTAGAATGTCAGACTGAGACCTCTGCCTTTGGCCGAACTTTGCTTTTTGCTGATTTCAGCTTGAAAATAAATGTGTAAACTGGTAACGACTTATATTTCCAATGGACCATGATAAAAACTCTCATTATGCTGCACATTCACGTATCAATATTTTGTATCACCGTATTATGAACTAGTTTGTGGGACTCACATGCTGCTTTTGCCTCTTACTCCTTTCTGGAGGTCAGTCACCCTACAATTCAGAACTGTTGCTTGTGATAATGTCTGCTTTCAGTTAATAGCCAATAACAGACCGTACACATTTAATCACTTGTATTAATAGATTACCTCATTAATAAGCCTAGAGGGAATCTAGAATAATTATTTGTGAAATAATTATTGTATCAAACCACTGCCAAGTGCAAACAGAACAGTAAACAGGCATGTTATAGAGTGCGGGGCTTCAAGCTGATGGGACAGAGGAAAAGCTGGAATGTCTTTTTTCCTCCTTCCTAAGAGAGAGAGAAATCTTGCATTTAAATTAGAATGAAGATACCAAATTATCAAAGCCCCAGATCAGAGGTGAATCATAAAGCACCCATTCTGCAGGGTTCCAAAAGCCCTGAGGGGACGCACGTACCCTGACTCAGCACCTATTTTTTTGTATTTGTTCCTTATTCATAATGGAGGTGATGTGAAAATGAATGTAAAACCAGGCTTATTTTCCATCCTGAGCATAACTCCTCTGCATTCTGCTTCCTTCGTAACCATTTCTGTGCTCCCCTGGCCCCAAGCAGAGCGCTGAGCAGCATCCAGCCCTGGTGTGCTCGTGCCCCAGACCTCCCGAGCACGTCCCTCGGTTCTCGAGCGGACTTTCCCATCGTGTGTGTGCTCCAGCAGTCATCTCTGGAAAAGATCTCCTTGTAAAGGGTCAACTATTCTTGCTGTTGCTGTAACCTAAAACTTCCTGACCGAAAACTCTGAGTATTATCGTAAGCGTAGGACTCCCAGACATCACTTCTTACCTGCGTTTATAGTGATTCTGTAGGCACTGGAGCTGTAGACGTGCGAAACTCCAGTTAACCCCTTGTGGTTTATACTCAGATGGCACTTTGGGAAGACTAGAATTTCAGAGGAATGGTAAAAGCTGTGTTTGAAGAGCTGATTTCAAATCCTGTGTTTCAATACCAAGCCTCGAGCCCTCCTGCTCCCATGTTCTGCAGCCGTGAGCTTGTGTTCTCAAGGCCTGTGTCCATCAAACACCCTATTGCCCATGGACACAACCCTTGAGGCACAATGTCAATGTTCCAGGTGTGAGTGTGCCCCATGCCATTTGTTTCTGTTGTTAAACCAAACTTCGATAAGCTCATACAGCGTAACTTCTCCAAACATCTTCCCTTGACAAAGGGCTTAGTTATTATGGAGCGGAGTTCTTCAGCAGCCAGCTTGCACCTTAGCGAGTCATTCAGATAAACAGGTTCCAGGGAGGATTGAATTACGATCCTATTCAGCTGACACAAAACAACCACTAGTTCTGCTCAGGAAACTCATGAATAAATAAAAGGTCCTGTGCTTCCTGGCCCAAGGCTCACAGCAATGTAAGGATACATGCTCTCCTGTGTGGTTTCCCATGTCCTACAAGTACAGCCTTCATGTTGCCATCGGAATTAGATTGATGCTGATGAAGACATCAAACGTTATGTAAGTAAAGGCACTTAAAAATAGATGGAAATGTGTGGGTATGAGCGGAAGTTTCTATCATTAACTGAACGATCTGTTAGAAGATAACCTCTGATATTTAGCTTGTGCGTATAGGATGCATTTTATATGCCTTGCCATCTTGTGTGGGGAGGGACAACATCCAAAGTTCTTTTTAGAATTCCATTTTAGTCAAAAATATCAGTTTAAACGTCTGTGGAAGAGCTTTTTCTTGTTACATTAGAGTTTTTTTTAGCACGAATTCAGGCTTCAGAGAGTGTTGTGCTGCATATACATGTAAGAGTATACATGTAAGAGTGATTTCTCTGAGATGTTCCCAGCTTAGCAGGTGATACAGGGCAGAAAGGAATGGGAGGAAGGTATGGAAGGGTGGGGATGAGAGTAACCTTGGGGTGTCCCCTGGCTGAGGATTACTTGGTTTTCATAGGTACCAAAGCAACTGAGGATTTTAAGGAGGACAGTTGGACACCTTTGACAAATGCTCTCAGGGGAGCTTTTCTTGTGCATGAGGGAGAAGCACCGAGATGCTTATTGAAAACGTGGCTGTTTAGAGACCAAAGGTGGAACTGCTGGCTGAGCAGAGGTGGGAACCGAGAACTTGATAGTTTTTAATGGGATATAGAGAGGACAAGACCCAAGTGCCGCTTGCTGGGCGGACGGGAGCTGCTGTCATCGTTCCCCGGTGACAGCTCCGTGTGGTGGTTGGGTGCTGAGCACCCCGCTCTGGGTGGGCTGCATTTGATGGTGACGACTTGTTTTATTCTACCCTCTCACAGTGTAGCTGAAGTGAAACCAAAGGTGGGGGCTCATCTGAATTTAATTTTCTGAACTTAATCAGCAAATATTGCTAGTCTTTTCTTTAATTTTCTAGTTTTTTGGAGTGCAACATAAATCAAATGTTATGGCAAGGTGCCTTGCTGCTTCACAGCTGTGATTGCAGCACCGTTTACTTCTAAGAACGTTCTCTCGAGAGCTCTGACATCTTTGCACACAGTCACTTTGACCTCAGTATTGCAAAAAGAGGGAAGTGAAGACATGTGGTTCAGCGTGGTGAAGACTTTGTGCAAAGGGGAGGACACAGAGAAAATTCTTATAGAAATTAACTGCAAAACACCCTGTTTTCTGCATCCTGGTTTCAGCTTACGGACTCTTCCAACTAGAAAAATATTAGAGGGAGATTATATTACTTCCTATCAGATGTGCTATAGAAAAATGTATTTTAAAGATAGTTATGGGAAGGTCAACGAGGGTGCTGAGGACCTCAGACTGGTAAATCTGTTCATTTTTGGGCAGAAAGAAATCTAACGGGTTAGAGAAATTGATCTCTGATTGAAATACATGATGCCGTTCGAGGAAGTTAGAAAGCTTTCTGTGGAGAGTAATGTTTGTATGAGGAAATGAGTAATTGCAAACAGAATACTCTGTATTAAATGCTTATGGATGTGCTGTAGCTATACTGTTTATTTATTTCTTTGTGCTATAGTCCTGCCTTGAAATTTCATTCAAAAATCAGGTACTCGCTGAACAGATTAGAGTCCTCGCTTAGTGACAAGATACAATAGAAAAGTATAGATGAGCAGAAGAGTATCTCAGTTTACTTTATATTTGGTATTTAGTCTTAAAAGTGAGAAATTCTGAAAAAAAGAAAAAATCTTTACACTTGTATTTCTTCAATTCTTTTAATCAATGCATCAAAACCTGTTGAATCCTCAGCCTTTCCAATGGATGTATGTGCTGAGTAATGCACTGTACATGTTGAGATTCAAGGGCTGGCTTGTGAACAGGTGTATAAACCCACTGAGCCCCTGCGCTGCTCAAACACTTGGGGTTGTGCATCTTTTACAAGTTGGACTTCAGTCTTCTTCCCTGCCCGAACAAAATATTTATTCAGCAAGGCTGAATTTATTGGTTTAGGTTGGTTTCTATTGTATGTAATGTATAATTAACCATCAGTTTCGAGCAGGTGTTGGGGGCGCACACAATGAAAAGCATGTTAATGAAACGTGTTATAGGCAGAGCAAGTGCTAGTCAGCTAGTACAGATGCAGTTTTAACAATCCAGCCGTTCGACTTGTTTTATTCTACACAGCTTGGAAATGCTCCACCATGTCTGCAGCCTGCAACATCACAGAAAATATTTGATCAGACCCAGTTTTTAGAAGACACACAGAGTTCGAAGTCTCATGTCACCACCTTAAATCAAGAGCATCATCACTGGCAGTTTTTAGTAAGTCCTGTCTTTGTTTTTACTGTTTTATGGCAGCGGATTGATGTAAAGACAAGTCTGGTTTTGCAGTCCGTGCTGTGGCTGTTGGTCGGTCTGGTCTGTGTCTGCATGGGCACTGACACCAGCGAGTTGGGGTTTTATGAGGAGACGTGTTTAGGAGATGGGGGGTTTAGCTCCATGATCTTTGTAGCAATAGATTTTGTGTTGATATCTTAGAATCTTGTAGAATCCTAGTAGTACTTGGATAATATACATATTTACTTGGGACATAATTTAAGCATGAAATGGGAGTTTAAGAAACAAAAATGTGATGTAAATAGTAATTCCGTGCATCCAGCATGGATACAACAGTGCAGGATCCAGTGCTGAATGGTTCTGATCAGCACATTCCCATCTGTCCTGGTGTGCACATCCCCACGCTGGATTCCTAATGTCAGATTTTTTCCGGTTGGATCTCAATTCTGATTTTCAGGCACCCTTTGCATTCAGGGAACGACTGAATGGAACGACTTCTCCTTGGTGCCATCTCAAGGCATATGAGGGATAAGAGGGTCATTAGGGGCAGTCAACATGGCTTCACCAAGGGGAAGTCGTGCTTGACCAACCTCATTGACTTTTATGAGGGCATAACAAGATGGATGGATGATGGCAGAGCGGTGGACGTGATCTACCTTGACTTGAGTGAGACTGTGTCTTTGGCTCCAGAGTCTGTTCTCACTGCTTGGTCTGTCAATAATTAAGGGGAGCACAAGAAATCTGTTATAAATGGTTACTGGGCAGTAGTATCTTTCTGGGTAAAGGGTAAACTTGGAACACCCAAAGAGCCTCTATTGAAATCACTGTTGCTTACACAGTGTTGTATGGATAGTGAGAGTGCTGGATACTCTGATGCCAGGATTAAAATTTCCTAGCCAAATATTAAATCATGTTTATATCCTCCTGTAGTTACAGTTCTTTGGGGCTAAATTTTAACTTAGTGCTCACTCCTGTTTAATTTTCAATGGATTGCCACAGCTATACCATCATTTACTCTGAAGAAATAAGTGTGATTTTCTCCATTCTGCTGCTGTAGGTTTCAGCAGTGGTTTCACTGTCTTTTGGTAAACAGAGACCAAATTTTGTATCTATGGACAAATGTTCCCTTCGTCTTCTGTCATTAGCTTTCTGTGTACATAAATATAACAGCTTTGCAGCGGTTACCTGTTAGTTACCAGGCAACAGCAGCATTTGCAGGGCCTGCAGCTGCGGGGAATGACGTGCGGCTCCTGGGCTGGAAATTAAAGTGCTCTGAATTTTGAACGGAGGTTGATAAGAAGGACATTAGTGCGGGTATAATGCCACTTCCACTGTGGGAGCAACATGTCAGCAGAGTTTCTATAACAACAGCGGTTTGCTGAGATATAGCCCTCTAGCACATGTTCGTGATGGAAAAATGGTAATTGCCTCAGTCTTCTGCAATACGTGGTTTTCTCTGCAATACACGCTGTATTCCGTTTGAACCTTTTTGCTGCTGTGCAAAGCAGGAATCTGTCGTGCTACCCAAACATTCACTTGGATTTGTTGTTACTGGTGTCATAGCACTAGATGTTTGTAATAATAGGGAAAAATCTGCGCTGAAAGAAAAAGAAATTGTAAATAATTTGAGTATTGGATGCTACTCAGAGGTGGTTTGCAGTGTCTGGATGATAACAGAACAATAAGGCTGGATATTAGTATAATAATGAAAAACATGAATGCTTCTGCTAGAAGTCCTTAGTGTTTAACCTGGAGGGCTGGCTCTGTGAAGGGAGTTTGTTCAGGTTACCTGGATTCCCTGTGCCCTGTACACATGTGAGATTTCTATCAGTGAAAGCAACTATATCCATGGCCAAAACTGCTATCTGCATGTTGATAAAAGCTGACGTCAAATCATAATATATTTGAATTTTTATCTTTTTACATCTCTTCTGAGAGCATTTTTAACCATATGGCACAGAGTTCTATGAGCTATTTAAATAGTTTATTTCCCTTTACCATTCCATCATCAGTTTTCTCCTTCATATCAATAGAATGACTTAAATAACCTCTCATTTCTGATAATATTTTCTGCGTTAACTGTTGCCAGTGCAAATGTAGAATTCTGGTTTGATTTTGTTGATACAATGCCAGTACAATAAAAGCCTTTCCTATATGCAGGCTATGAAGAGAACTTCCATCAAAAATAGATCTTAATGTGGTTTTAAAAGCCCATTTTTTCTACTCGGAGTTGAAGCAGGTTGCTCACAGCTCTCTATAATGTACCTGCTACTTGGTGCTTGGTTGGTTGTTGGGTATTTTTTTGTTCTTCTTAAAAAAGTAATAGTTTCAGACACATTCAAACCATTAGTTCATGGTTACCTGAGAGGCAGTGGGTGGAGGAGGGAAATGAGTCGTGCTCAGCATAGCAAGGAGATAATGAGCTACATAAATAATTAGCAACACATTTTAAAAATAGGCTCATATAGAGCCAAATGTATCTTGGCTCAAGAGCAGGGTCTCAAAGATGTAATTTAGACTATTCATGTCAGCGAGGCAAATATGATTTAAATCTTTCTCTCTGGAGGTCTTTAACATTCATAAAATGTGAAGTGTGCTCATAAAGGAACAGAATTGGATTTGAAGCAAAACACACTAAGGCCACTCGTGAACATGTTTGGAAACTTTCTGGTTCCTTGAGCAGTAATATCATGGTTTGTGTAGCTGCCGTGGAGACTTGCAGATAATTTCTAGCAACTGAAATTCCAGAAAACAATGCAATAGGTGTCTTCACCTGGGGAAAAAATGAATGCAAACGCTTAAATATACTCTAACAGCTCTATCATTTCCATGAACAGAAGAAAAAAAGCAACTCTAGACACAACCAGTGCCTCCAAAGAATAGAGGCAGCTCGGCTCAGACACCAGTAAATAAGAACATTATGTATTAAAAGGATGTTGAATGTGGACATTTTTGAAATACATAAATGTGGCAATAAGATATACCTATGGCTGTCACTTTATGGAGCAGTGGATATCATTGACACTTTAAATGATGATGTTCCCTTTACTTAGCCTGACATGTGTACCCATCAGCAAAGACATTAGAGACCAAAGTCCAAAGAAAGAGTGATTAGCATATTTTAAAGTTTCCTGCACTGACTGCTTAAATACGTTTATATTAATAGAAAGATGAGACTCCTCATGATGTTCTCTGCATGACAAAGGCTAAAAATAGTTCTATTAGAACTTTGGCTGCAGTTCTACCAAATTTTAACAGTTCAGAGGAAAGGAAAATACTTTTGAAGGGTTATAATTAATGAGGTATGTGTTGTTGGTGGTGGGGTTTTTTAAAGTATACTAAAATAACATGAAGAAATTGGGCCAAGCGTGCTATTTTGTGCCTTTGGCATTTGGATGGTTTGCAACTCAGCTTCCCACTTGAGACAGGGCTGGGAACCACAACTTCAACATTCATGTTTCTCAAATTCAGTACCTGAAGTATCATTCTGTGTAGTGACTTGGTGCTGCTTTGGAGGTATTGCGTTCTATTCTGTTTTGAGAATAAATAAGGGGGGAAGCTTTGAGGTTATTTAAAAAAGGGAGGGGATTAAAAAAATGAAAAAATGATAAAAGAAAGAGGGGAAAAAAAAAAAGAAAAAAGACAAGCAGTCGTCATTCCTGCAAAAAGCAGCATTTGGATGCTTGTGTCGGGTGTGATGTACATATGGATGGGTGACAGAATGGGAGACATAAGGATGGTTCATAATATTAGCAGGGGAAAAGCAGTGGAACAGGTAAGCTGCTGCCAGGGCGTGGGGTTCAAAGCTCTTCTAGGAGTTTCCTCTTTTGACAACCAATGACATTTTGACAACCAATGATATTTTGACAACCAATGACAATTTGCAGGGAGTTTGGAGTATTTTGGCCCAGCTAAACACCCCATGTGAATAGCTTATTCATATTCTTTGAAAGGCTGGAGCCTCCAAGTTCATTAAAACCTGGACTTGAAAGCTCAAGAGAATAGCTTTTCCCCCCTTATTTTGGGCAGAACATATTATCTTTCAGCACTTCTATCAGTTGGCTTCTAGCAGAAAATGTGGATTGATTTACTTTTTAAAGAATATTCCAGATCTTTAAAATTTCAAAATTTTAGCAAATAAAGGGTCAGTTCGTAGATAATTATATCTTAACTTATTTTCAAAGTTTTAATCTCTTATTTCCATCTTCAGCTGTGCTCCTATAGAAAGAACTCTGTAAATCACACTACACACCGTAGGGAAATTCTGAATAGAGCTGAAAGAATCATTTGTATGTTAAAACCTTTTGTCTTTCTTTTTTTAAATTAACAGTTTCCTATATTTGAATTATGATTTCAAAAGACGAGAAAGAATGCGTTAGTTACGTGCTGGTCTGTATTTACGTGCTAATCTTGGTACTCATGCAAATCCAGATTTCTTTGGGAGGTTTAGCTGGAAGAGGAGAAAAGAGACAAATGTCTGCACCCAACTCCAGTCCAGGAACTGTAACTTTGTGATGGATTAATCTTGGTAGAACCAGTTCCTGATTACATGAGCAGAATCTTGGATGTGCTGGCTGCTGATGCTGTTATGGGTCTCTGAAACCTGTCTGCAGATGCACCAGGCTCTAGGGCAGCATTAGGCTCCAGACCTCCTTCCCAATTTCATAGCAAACTTGATTAAGCCATTAAATTGCAGATCATTGCTGACAGTAAATTAATTCTTAATCTGAGTCTTATTCTGTACTACATTGGGAGACTTTTGCCAGGAGGCCAGTGGCTTGAAAATGGGTAATTGAATTCTACTGTAAATACATTTATATCTACCCTTCTGCTTGCAGGAGCTGGCAAACAAGCGAGAGCCATTAATTAATACCTGTAATTTGGTTTGGTGGAATAAGTTCTACTCCTGTCAGATTCTGAAATGTAAACCAAGGCTATGAAGGGGGGGAGTAAATAAAATATAAGGAAAGCTGACAAAAATGTGTTCCTTGGAGAATCTGTTCTTATTTCTCTCCGTAAAAATGTTGGCTGTTTGCAAATTTTGCAATACTTTGGTCTGAAGCCAAGGTAGCAAAGTTAGAAAACCCCTGAATACAGGAAAAGTAACAATAATGGCAAGATGTATTCTGGGCATTTTGCAATTATGTAATTAATCCCTTATGACCCAATTTAACAACTTCAGGATGTAATTTGAGCAGGTTGATCATCTCTGCTGCACATAGAGATGTGCGTTGGTTGTCACACAAGGTTTTTATTGTTTGAAGGTTGTGTTCAAAAGTATCAGAAGGAAACCAGAGCCTTGCTTACTAGTGCTGTGTTAACACTATTCTCTTTCCATTCCTCTGAAAAAAACCTCAGTTTTCCTACTTTTCTTGCATAGTTTTTCCATTTCCTTAGAGTCCTGAAAGTTGGACAATTAGGAGACTCACTTCTTTGTTACCGAGAGATGCCTCCTCATTCTCATTAAAGAGAAGCAAGCTCCTCCACATGATAAATAGCTTATGATAAATAGTTTCTTATACCTATATAATTATAGGGTACTTCCAGTTCTCCAAATTGGTTGAAGCCTTTGGGTCCATATCCAAACAATGGAGGGAACAATCTTCATTGCTTTCTAGTACTCTTCCTAAAACTGTTTCCACTGTGTTGTAATTGTGTGGATAATTTTCTAGAAAAGTAGGACCAAGAAGCCCATGGGGATGTTTTAACATCATTACTGACTGTCTGTCTTTAGCTGTGAGTCAATCTGAATTATATTCTAAGTATCTCTTGGCAAGCTAATGACATTAGCCCGAGCTGTGTTGTGGTTCATTTACTCTTTTGTGGTGAACATTGCAGATAGAGCTGAGTTTTTGGAAACTTCAGTAGGAAAAAGGTTTTCTTGGCAGCAAACATGTCTATAAACTTTATCTGAAATTAGCAGGTTATAACAAATGGAAAATATCAAATGGAAAACTTCAGTTTTCTGGCAAAAATCGTAAGAGAAAGAACCGTAGTTCAATAAAAAGGAAGGTTGCTGTGCTTAATAAGGTTGATAAACCCAGACAAGAGTAGAATTAACTTGAAGATCTAGCATATAAAGAGGGGTAAGTTGTTAAAATGCAAGCTGGGGAACAGTCCTAACAGAGACACCGGGAGAGAACATAGATGCACCTTATCTGGTTTAGGCAATAAATGGTGTATTTAGTGATCTCCAGTGCCAATTAAAGTTGTAGAATTGCAATTTTTGCTCAAACCTATGGAGTCCCAAGTATTAAGGATACATGCATGAAAACATACATATACTAATGGTCTTACGTCTACATATTTTAGAGAGGGAATTTTATACAAATATGTATAGAAAATATAATATATAAATACACGTGCATGTAATATTGTACATGTTTAAAATCCACAGGCTGAGATTTGTGGCTTTGCTCTCCAGTGTTATTAAAAATTTAACCGTGACTCCAGCTGAGACACTTTGTTATTTTGAGAGCAATGCAAATGTTAATAATTAAAAGCAATTAAGAAGTGTGCTAAAAGTCATGGAATTTTTATAGGCTGGTTGACTGAATAACAGACATCTGGATTATCTAGAGTGCCCAAGCATCACTAAACAAAGCCTTCTCCCATCCTACAAGTCCTGTAGCAATGAAATAACCTATTTTGTTGATTTGGGAATCCAGCTGAGCTTTTGGAGTGAAATTATAAACCCCGATGAGTCCCATGGTCACCGCGCTGTGGACGACTCTGCAGGAGCTCTTTCCCTCCAGAAATCCAGATGCACAGGATTCCAAGCAACAGGTCAAATAAAAGGAAAACATGTAAGGAAAATCCTGACTATGTCAAGCTTTATTCATCTGGTAGTGACCATAAAGTCTACACTGTCACCACATTTTACAGGGCTCAGTGCTCAGAACTAAACGCTACATTTCTAGCAAAGAGAATATTTTATCTCTTCTAAAAGAAGGCGGGAAGAGCTGAGAAAACAAAATGCCTCCTCCCCTCTCTGCTTCTAAAAATAAATTAATAAGTAACATATGGCTTATAAATTAATCAATTTCTGTTATCTTGAAGGAGCAAAATATTCTCTTAGCTCTTCACTTACCAAAGGCCAACGATGGAAATTAGTTCAGAAATCTGCCTGGATTTGCTCACGTCCTTGCAATGTCTGCACATCGTGTGAGCTCTGTCTGGTTTAATGCGTGTAACGGAGCCATTGCCAGCCTTGCACTCAGAGACTTGTAGATTCTGATTTAGAGAACACAAGATTTCCTGTGAACTGCAGTTTATCTTCTGAAGTGTGTTTCTCCTTGGCAGATAACTGAGGGGAAAATCTACTTTTGCCAAACATCACCAATACAGAAAATTAGTATGAGTTTTGCCCATCCTGCTCCTCTTTGCTTCTGTATCTTTGGGGTTTGGTTTGTTTGTTTCGTGAGCTTTTTCAACTTCAAGTTTAGAATTGTATTTCAGTTTTGTTTCTTGGTTTCCAGCCTTGCAAGTGCAGCTTCTTGTCACACGAAGCCGATCAAATTGACAGATGAGCTGGGACATTCCCTTTACGAGATCTCAACTGTTCAGGTTCTGGAAATAGTTCTCCTGAAATAGGACTGTGTCCTTATTTATAAAATGAGTAAGACTGCAGTCCTCCCATGTAACAGCATTTTTAGCACATTACCATATAATTAAGTTTAAAACCAAGACAGCCCTTCAAGTGTCATTGGGAAATCTCTAGCTCTGGGAAAAGTAGCACCATATTTAGTAAGATGAAAAGAACAGCCAGGAAGGCACCGGAAAAATGTTGTTAAACCAGGTTTAGGTGGCTGGACATCCCATGGCGGGTTAGCTGGGTGTGCAATTTGATCCAATACTACGGGGCCTGAAGCCCTTTTATCTCAGGGTCAGTCTTAACCATGTGAAACTGGATTTTAATCTTGCTCTGTTAAGTTTTTCAGTTGTTAGTTTTCAGTTTTCTTGAATTGAGTACTTACCTGCCCTTATAGAAAAGAGATAGTAAGCAGGAGAAACAATATCGTAGCATCTGTAACTCATTACATACTATGAGGATTTTTCCTTTTTCTTGTTGTGGCTGTGTCCCGTTACATTTCTATGGTATCATAACTAGTGTTTTGATGGAATTCTTGTACTTCGAGTGACCTGCTCTGTTGTTTAACCTAAGCAGCTGTAAATACACATGGTACACCAGCCTGACTTCATAAACTGATCTCTGATGAGTTAATCTACTTTGTTTTATAAGACTTATAGCAACTGATGTATGGCTAGAAAGGGCTCAGGTTGCAAATTCAGTATCTCGATTGCTAAACCAAATTGCTGCTCTGATGGAGTTTTGCTAAAGGTCTAGGGAACACTAAATGTGGGTTTGCTTAAAACTGGTACTGGAAACTGTTTCTGTTGGTAAGATGCTGCCTGAACCGAGAGCACGCACCTGGCTTTGCTTCAGTTCCAAATATCAAATTGGTGAATAAACGTGAGACAGTTATTTCTCCTACTGAAATACTTACCCCATTAGTCCTGTTTTAATCTTTTCTTCAGAACACTGCAATAAAAACCCCAAGCAGGTTTGATTCCAGTGACGTTAATGTCTCCCACCCTGCAAACGCCTGTGGTGGTTCCAAAGCAGGGTGAGAAATCAGAGCCTGGCTCGAGCTGGTCTGACATATGCAGAGATCTGTGAAGAGAAATGATCTTTCCTCACAGACTGCAAGAACAGCAAAAAGAAGAATAATGATGGAAGCTATTGCTGAGCAAAATGCATTATTTTTAGAATCCCTGTTCTCTTGGCTCACCCGGTTGAAAAGAGAAGCCGTTCTGTGCTGATGTCCCTGCCCGGCACTGTGTGGTGTGGGCATGCTGAGTATGGATAATAAAATGTGGATAATAAAGTGTGGATAATAAAGCTTTTTCAGAAGACCGGAATTTGCCCGGTGAAGCGTTTTGCGTAGCTCTTGTAGTCATGGTAGATCCAATATAGTTGTGTGGCCTTGGCTTGTGTGTACATACGGATCCTCTAGTCCACAGAAAATGTATTGGAAATTTCACCTCTGGGGTTTTTGTTTTATGTTCCCCCCACCCCGTCTGGATTGGTGGCCAGTCCTATGAATCGTGAAGCCATAGTTTAAATGTGGAATGTGTCTGTCATTGTATATTTTATTCTGTACTCATAGAATATCAAACATAGGTGAAGTTAAAACCTGTACATGATAAAAGCATGTAGACCACTGCTAATACTTTCTTATAATAAGGAATGATACTAATTAGCTGGTGAAGAATTGTCAGTGTATTGGAAACACACATTGCAGGGCTACTGAAAGTGGAATTTAAATTGGCAAACTGTTCTGTTGCCGGTTTATTTGCTTGGTTTTCACTCTGGTCTCTTTCAGATTTTAGAAGCTAAGAATTCAGTCCTCTGAAATTCCTGAAATCAAAGACTTGGTGCTCCCAACACTCAGGCTGGCGAGGAACTGCCCTAGGGCAGCGGTGTCAGGTAGATTGTACTTAAAACAAGACCCTTTTCTTCCTTTCTTCTGCACAAAGAAGTTGGAAATGTCAAGTTTTTGTTCAGAATTCTAATAATACCACGACTGGGAAAGTCAAAATCCTCCATGAAAAGGAATATTACCCCAGAGAACTGTGTAGGTTTATTTGCAAAGCACTTTGTAGCTATGGATTGGATGACATTCAAGCACTAAATATTGTTATTTTGTGTTGTGATACAGAGCAAGCACCAATGGAAACAGTGAACTACAACAATGCAATTGTGCAGCTTCATTTTTTCCCAAAGCTTTAGTGTTTGTGTTCGCCGAAGTCTGAATTGCTGTTTAAAATGAGGAGTTGCCCAGAGGAGATTTTTGTTTTTTTAATGTACATTTCACTGGACAGCAAAGCAATTAATTCCTAAATTTATAAATTACTCTCTACCACATTATAGCAGGATTAGACACATTTTGGCATTTCAGCAACTTTCAACACACACTTTGTGCATGAGAAGAAATAATGAGATTTGACAATCTGGCAGAGAAAAATTGTTCAAAATTTGGATTGTTTTCCAGCCTGTCCAGGGAACAGGATGGGGATTTGCAGATTCTCTATGGCAGAGAGTTAATTGCCATAACATTCCCTTTGCCATCTTTCCTCTGCAGAGGGGAATCACCTCATTGTGAGCAATTTGGGACCCTCAGGGAAAAATGCTCCTTCATTTTGTGCATGGGATTCAGCCAACAATGGTCGGGAGCCTGAGTGGAGGAGACAGCATTAACTTCAATCCAGTCACTCCCAAAGAAAGAATAAAGTGATGTTAAGTCATTTGGTTAATTATGTAGTTAAGCCCCATTTAAGGTGATACAGCCTTGGCAGCACCAATACTGAATTATGCTGAAAACAGTAAAGGAAAGGTCTGGATTCTGATCCTCTGAATCAGGTGTGAAAACTGAATATAAAAGGTGCTGGCACTGAGTTTCCTTTTCTCTGGTAAATAAAGCATCACTGGCGTGGTCGAGGGCCACAGGAGTTTGCGTTTGGTTGAGCTCCTAATCAAGTGGCAGTTTCCATTTTGACAAGGGCTGGAACAGAATTGTGAGGTTGAAGAAATGGAGTTAACAAGCTCCTCCAGCTGCCGCCTTTTCAGCAGAAAATAAAAGGAGAAAGGTAACACGGATTCCTTGGCTAGTTCCACTGGCCATGAGAGATGTAACGCAGAATTTCTCCCTTGTAGCTGAATTCCACTACACTTTAATAAACCACCCTAAGGCTCTATGTTTCTTCTCCTGATGCGTTTTCTGCTTTGTGAAGGGCTTCACAGGGCTGGTAAGCAGAACTGAACTTGGCATAGCTGCATGAAAACTGAAATGCCAGAGTGAAAGAAATGGATTAAACAGATTATCTCCTATCATACTTCAAAGAATTTGAAGCGTAGGGGTTTAAAAAGCAATAACTTTATATTAAGATTTTTTTTTAATGGAAGGCTATATTCATGACATACTGCCGATAAAGAATAACATTCTTTTCTTAAAAGAATTTCAGAGCGCTTTAAAACAATAAGGGAATGTCTTTACATATCTGCTTGGCCACAATGAGAAGAGTTTGTTCTACACCTAATTCAAATGAATGACACTGATTTATTTCTAGTTCTTCTGTCCATTCTTCACCATTTGGTAGTATTATGTGTGAAAGAAGGAAATACATGAGGACTTTGTGCCTTCTGCCACATGCTGGTGTAGTGCTGGGAAGGGGGAGTAGAAGGGAAAAGAAATTGTCTTCTGAATAAATATCACTTCTGGCCTTCACAAGTTGTTCCAGATCAAATCTTCTCTTTGAGAATTAGCCAAAGATAGACAGGAAGGACAATCTTCTGAACTATAATAAGCATAATCATCAGAAAGCAATCTTAAAAACAATTTCCACCCTTAAATGTAGTGCAGATTGAAGGAGGAGAAAATGTGATTAGATCAGACATGGAGGAGAAAGCCTGTAGCATCTTTTCCTATAGAATTCAATTTAGTCCTAATTTTCTGTACGCTTATGAAATAGGAGAACAGTAAACCACTAGTGGAGGGGAAGGGTGACTAATGAAGGGATGTGCAAATTTAGGAGGAAGTCAGGTGTTTTGATTTTGCCTGACATATTTTACAAGCTAATCGTTGTTTGTTTTTCACAAAATGCCTTAATTGCAAATTCCATTATATGCTTTAAGCTGGTAGCTATGTGACTATTTTCCTTTGTTTACCACTTGCTGTGTCCTTGGCTCTGCCATGCAAAGTCCCCTTTCCCATGGGATATTGCTACTGGGTATGTCGGGTCCTTTAAAACCCCTTAGTTTTATGTTGTTGAGGTTCACCTGGTTTTGAATACATGACTTTGAGCGTCCTGTGACCATATAAGCAAGGGTAGAAATTCGGATTGATAAAAAGCTCATTTTGGTATTGTCTTGAGAGACCTGCCATCTCTTATCATGTTTTCCTTGTCTTATTTTTTTTAAGGAAAGTCAGGAGAACATATGCAAAAATGCAATGAATCTATTTCTAGCTTCTGCAAAAACAAATGGAGTGACTGACTTATGCAATGCTTACACAAGGTTTTTGCACTCGCATTAATGGTGCTAACCTTTGCAAGCAGGAAGATAGTAGTTTATTATGAAGCTTGAGTTTGCATTCCAAAAAGCAGATTTTATCGCTGATTTCTATCATATAGGCTTCGCACCAAACTGGCAACAGAGGAGAGAAGGAATTGGCAGGAGTGCCCAAAGTTGTCCTTTAGTGAGCTGAAATGTAGTCTCACTGTCAGAGTGACAGACTCTTAAAGAAGCAGCAAAATTGTTAAATAATGTGTTCATGAAAGCCTCTCTTTGAGAGAGAGGAGCTGAAATCAGCAGTTTACCTATGGAGGGTTGGAGCCTTAAATCAAAAGTGAATATACATGATGAAATGCAAAGTATTTAATCAAAAGCAGCATGTTTAATCACTGCTTTTTGAGAATAAGCCCCTGATTTCCACTTATTTACACCAGATTTTCCGCAATCATGTTTCCTCCATGTTGAAATGTGCATTAGTGCTGAAATACCAGCTCAGCAAAGGCCTCCTCGCAAACACAGAGATCATTCGCAATGAGGGCCTAAGAATTGGTTCTCATAAATGTACGTTCTCGTCAAAAAGTTGTTTTGAGTATCACCTAGTTTGGTACTACAGGCAATGGAAATACTTCAAAAAGCCGTTCCAGAGCTATATATTCTACATTATGAAATTTAGGAGAAATATTAATCTTTCCGTGCTATAGTTCCCCAGGTCCTCCTTCTTGCCCTTTTTGAAGCCTGGAGTGGCATTTGCTTTCCTCCAGTCCTCAGGCACCTCTCCCATTTCCCAAGACTTGGCAAAGACGATGGAGAGCGGCCCAGCAGTGACCTCAGCCAGCTCCCTCAGCACCCGCGGGTGCATCCCATCCAGACCCATGGATTTATGGGTGTCCAGGTTGCCTAAGTGCTCCCTAACCCGGCAACTCAGGCAAACTCCTCATTGTCCTGCCCTCCCCTGGGCCCTCAGCGGTGCGGGATCCTCAGGACAGAGACAAAGAAGGCGTTCAGTAACTCTGCCTTCTCTGTATCTTGTGTCACAGGGCACCCACCTCGTTCCTCAGTGGCCTACATTGCCTCTGCTGTTAGTTTTATCTGCCACGGATTGGAAAAAGCTCTTCCTGTTGTCCTTGACCCCTCTCGCCAGGTTGAATTCTCAGGAGGCCTTAGCCTTCCTAGTTGCCTCCCTACACCCTCTGACAACAGCCTGATATTGTCCCCAAGTGGCCAGCCCCTCCTTCCATGGTCTGTAAACTCTCCTCTCCCACTTGAGCACACCCAGCAGCTCCTGTTTAACCACGCAGGTCTCCTGGCTCCCTTCCTTGACTTCCTACATGTCGGGATGCTCTGATCTTGTGCCCGGTACAAACAGTCCCTAAACACCAACCAACTATCCTGGGCCCCTTCACCTCCAACTAGCCTTGCCCATGGGATTTCCCCAGCAATTGCCTGAAAAGGCCAAAGTTTGCCCTGCTGAAATCCAGGGGTGCAATTCTGCTTGCTATCCTGGTCCTGCCACACGAGATCCTGAACTCCACCATCTCATGGTCACTGCAACCAAGGCAGCCCTCGCCCTTTACCGCCTCACCCAGCCCCTCCTGGTTAGTGAGGATGAGGCATTTATCAGCATTTATCTTTTTTTCTTTTTTCCTATTCTCGAGGTCTTTCCTGGGAACTTCCACAAAGCTTCAAATTCGTAGCTGCTGCAACGATTGATTTTTGTGAACTGAAAAAATTAAATATGACAAGCCCTAAAGCTAAATGTTATTAGCATTGGATTTATTTTCATTTCGATCTTTAATTCAGTGTGAGAAATTTTCAACACTTAATTTAGTGAAGTGGAATACTATATTCCAGTGGTAGCAGTAATCCTGTACGTTGTCTCACCATTTTCAGAGGTTTCCTTGACTAGGGTTATTTTCACTGTCCAGAGTTGATGGTTGTTTTATTTCCCCTTTGTATATCATTTGATTCAAGATTTATTTTCAGTCGGTTCACAAATCAGAAGTGTTTTGCATCATTATTCCTCCTTTTTCTGTTTCCTTGCATAAGATTATTTGCTAATCAACTGGTATTTTACGCAGAAGGTGGATTCTGTGCTCTGATTAGACTCTTCCTGGGTGGTTGTCCTAATGGTGTTCAGACTTATGAGCTGTTTTCAGGTTATTTATATCTTAAATAGAAAACTTTGATTAAATACTAGCAAATGTACAAATCATGACAACAAATATTGTCTCTGGTTTTAACCAGGGCATAAAATAATGTGAATTTTATATGAAGTGACAGCAAAAAAGACTTAAAAATATATATTCAGGATATGAGTAATGCATGCTCATATTAGAAGGTTTTTATGGGCAAAGAGAAATTGAATTTCCCAGTGTTTAGATTGTTTTGAGTGACAGAAGGCAAAATCCTTGATTTTACACATCTCATTTAATAAGTGAGCAAGTGGCAAACCCCATAATGCTTCCCTAACATGCCAAGGTTTTACCTTGGAAACAGCTGTGAATAAACTTTGGTTATTTAGATTAATGCAGATGTCTTAAGTCCCAGAACATCCTGGTCCAGCTCAGGGATGCAGTGACAGCAAAGCTGGAGACAGGAGCTGCGTGAAATCTCGCAGCATCTGCCCGATCAGCCGCAAGCAGTTAATTATTGACCTTTGAAGAATAAACCAAAACGTAAATATTGACTGATGTTACAGATCACAAAAAGCTTCCCTGCCTCAGGTACTCAAGGAAGCACAAGCTGAGCGTGGCTTGCCACCCTTCCTTGTATGAATCATATGAATCGTACCTTACCAAGTTATGGTTTGCGAGAGGTCGGGTGCAGGACCTGCCCACGAGCGGCCTTGGGAGCCACGTTCTCTCTGCCCGCGTTAATTTATCATGTTAATTTAACAGCATGATGCGGTACAGCTTGAATGGGCAGAAAGAAACTGCGGTTCTTTCCGTTTGCCTGTGTCATTAAGGAGGGAAGGTGGATGCAGCCACACACAGGACGGCTTTCTGAGTAAGTGGGGCTGAGATACATTCCTTGCTACCGCATGTAACTCTAAGTAATGAAATAATTAATGGTTTGAGACTGGGGGTAATTAGTCACGTCAAAGCAAATTTAAGATTAATTGGTGATGCCAAATATGTTTGCTAAGCCTTGGAAAGAGCAAAGAAATAAGTCTGATTGCAACTTTAATGCAGATTTCTAGCTGATGATTTTCTGCCCTGTTAAAAGCAGTCAGGACTCTGTTTGGATTCGTGTCAGTCTGGCAGGTTTGGATGAATTGCTTCAGTATTCCAGTGCTCTTAAGCACTTAGTTCCCTGTCTGAATTGAGACCTTGATAATTTAGTTTTCTTTTGATTTTATACTAAGCAGAGTAGTATATAAGTATCTTCCTGGCAGCATTAATTACATTTAGGAAAGAGAAGATAAGGAAAAGTACCATGGCAAAGATATTGTTTGGCTTTTGTATTGTCTCTTATGTTAGCACAAAGTGCTTTGTCTGTGCTCTGCTCTCCTCAGAAATGCCTGGAAAACTGTCCTCAGAGACCACAGAGATGTAGAGCAGATTTAGGACAGCAAAATAAGAAATGGTGGTAGTTCTTAAAGGCTTAAAGACTTGTATGCTTCTGTAGAGTGGGATATACAGGGGGATTTTTGTGTTAGGATCTGTTTCTGACTCCGCTCTCAAATTGCTGTTGAGTGCCAGTCAAGCCACCCAAGAGCACATGCCCAAAGGGTTCAGTTTTCAGGGGTGTCCACAACCAGGAATACAGATTTAATGTTGTATTATGTGAGAAATCATCTAAAGTTTCGATTTTTTTTTCTAGTTTTCAAATTGTATTGAAAACGCTTTGAAAACAGCTTTGGTTAATAGAACGAGGTACAGGGTGATTTCCCGTTGTTTGGAGCCTTGCGGATAAAAGGCGCCTTTGTGATTTACCTGCGTGTTCCTTCTCCCTAACGAGGAAAGCAAGGTGGTGTTGCAGTCTCTGTAAATGGGAATGACGTGTTCTGAGGTGGGCACTTTCCTGTAGATCACCTTAATTAAGGAAGATTTGCTTGGGCCACAGAAGGACTAACACACCGATTCATACAGCTTTTCTTAAAAATGCGGGTAGGGAAAGCAGTGGCCCGTAATACCTTGTTTTGGTCAACTCATAAACTTTTTTAGTGTTCATATATATCACCTTAGCTTAACAGAAGATGAAGAATTGACTGTACAGTCTTACTTGAAGGCTTTAGTACTATCTGTTCTGAAAACAGAACTTCTGGAGCACAAAGAACTGTTTCTGAATGACGCTTCTGGCATCTAACCCTTAACAATATTCAGCACATTTTTCTTGTATCTGTCTTGAAAGGAAAAATTATCTTCTGTTTTCAAGTCACTTTTTAAAAATTGTGCTAAACTTTGCATAGAGATTTCCAAAATGATGTCACAAATCAATATGAATTGCTGCCTAGTAAACTGCTCCGAGACAACCGAATAATTACTGATGTCACCAGGGTTTACTTTTTTTCTTTTTTAACATTTGCGCCTCTAAATGTGCTGCTTAAAAAGATGCCAATCTATGAGAAGAAGCCCATTTAGCTGGTAGAGCTGTGGTTGCTGTTCTGCTCGGGCTCAGCGTGCCGCATCCTTGTCAGCGCCACGGGCCTGAGTCCTCACCTGCTGGGCCACGGCGTTGCCATGACAACCGTTGATCTTGTTTGCTGTTCTCTCCCGTTGTGCGCGACAAAAACGAAAGCTTTTTGAGAAACATTTGTGAAAGCTGATCTAGCTAATTGCATTTTAATGATCAGTGAAACAGAATAAGAAACGGCTTGCTCTCTTTCAATAAGAATAAGAAATTCCTATTATAAGAAATAGCACAATGAATTGACAATTTAATCAAAGTTGACAAGGTCTCTCCATGAGCTCTTCCTATATAAATGTGTCTGCAACTGGTGTGTTGGCAGAATACTAAACCCCATGGTCTTTAGAAGATCTCAAAAGGTATTCTACTGCGAGATCTTGCCATTTACCCGTCTTCTCTATATGTTCTGTTGATGAGCAGATGGAAACCATAAAGCCTTAGTAGATCATTGAACAGACGCTTTCTGTTCCCTTATCCCTAATGAGCTCCAGTGCTGATCAGAACAGTTTTATTCGTGTGCTTTAGCTGGTGAATTTTGTTTGTTCTGCCACTAGTGAAACTGAAGTCAGTGGAAAATGCGGATAGCAAGTTCCTTGTGAATGATCACAAAGTGTTAGTGGAAATTCACACGGGTGCAGGAACCACTAAAACCACAGTATGTATTTTAATTATTTTAAAACATTTGGTGGCATTTGGATTGCCCTACATAAATGAGTTAGATCTTTGACTGGACACTAGGCAAAAAATCAATTTACTGCCAGTTGGAGATGTGAAACAAAAAGTAGTATGATGGTGAAACAAAAAGGAAATATTTGTTAAGGGGCGGTAGAGATGTCTCCTTCAGCTGGTGCCCCGTCTTCAGCTTGGTACCAGCAGTCAAATGGGGTTAATGTTTAAACCACGCTGTGTTTCCTTTGTGCCTTAATACAAGACCAGGGACCTTTTCGCTCCTTTCTCCCTTAGCAGTGATATTTTAAGACTATTTTTTCTTTGTCTTGTGTATAAGTTGCCGCTGAAGGAGCTGGAACTGTGCTATGGTAAATGAGTGTTTGACCCTCCGTGTCTCAGATACATGGATTAATTTATTGTGGTGAGGAGTGAGTGTAAAAAAAAAATAATTGAAAGAAAAACCTCTGGATAAGTATCGATTTTCGCTTCAGCCCACAAATCAAATTGATTAACTTTCTAATACTGTCTGAGGGAAAACACTGCTGTAATAATAATTTTAAGGCTGCAGAAATGGGTTTTTACTGTGTCTTTGGCTATGTTTGCTCTCAGCAGCTGGGTGCTATTTGACAGGTGGAACACGAACGTGCTTGTTTTTCAAGGAAATCCTCAGCAGCAGGTGAGTTAACGTGACGTGAGGGGGATCTTCAGCCTGCACCAGAACTAACGCACAGCTACGTCAGGGGCAGCTGTGTTGGTGGTAGGATTACTTTGGTATAAAGCTTTTATTAAAACTTATGCTATCAAAATAATTTTATATGGTCACTGATTAAAGCATTATCAATGTTGCATAATCTTAGTTACTGAAACAGTGTTAGACTGAAAGTATTAGTGTTAACACATATAAATAACTCATTATTGATGAGAATTGACCTCTCTCTCACCCCTTATTTTTCTTTGAAGTCGACAGGCCTAAAATTACCTTGAATTGATTCTTCAGTTATCAGCTATATATTTGTTTGCTCCTTTTTCACAATAAGATTATATATGATTTTATCATTAAGGAATTAAGCCGTTATCCAATAATAACATTTTCATTGCAAATACTGAGAAGGTTTTAAAAGAAGTTGCTGAAAACATAGATGATAGGATTGCTATCTCTGCTGGTTGGGGTAGTTTGGTACTTTCTGCAGAAGGTAATGAGAACAGGACGTCAGAGGCTTCATTCCCTCTGAGCTGTAACTGGAATGTGCAAAGACATTTGGGCTTTTGGGTGCAGAGTCTAGTCGATGCATTCCACATACCTCATGGAGGAAGCAAAGCATCATAAAATACATAATAGCAAAGACTAAATAATGCGGAATAATAATAATGAGGAATGTCTTTATGATTACTTCCTTCAGCCACAGTAGGTGTAGAGTCCACAAATAATGTCTGGAAGAGAGCTTGGATTTTGGTAATTCATTATAAACAGCTGTAGCTTGAGTGTCTGCTGTGTTATATATTCATGATTATGGATACTATCGTAAAACCATTGCACTTAGGTGTATCTAAAGTTATTGCCTTATGCGTTTTCATTATTAAAAGAGATGAGAGGGTCTTGTCATGGGACATAGGTGAAGAAAATAAGATGGAGAGTGTGATGAACAGTTTTCAGTGATGGCCATGGGCTGAGCAGCAGCAAATCAAATATGGTCACATCTGATTCTAAAACAGTGGAATCCTCCAGAACTTCAGATGAATCTGTTGTCGATCTGCCCTTTTCCTCTCTGATCCTGTGAAGCACGGTAGTGGATTCTTTCTCATGTAAATCAGAGTTCTTATGGGGGTGACGGGTTTGAGGTGGCAGAAAAGATTGTGTGGACAAGTTATGAGAAATAATTGCATGAAAAGCTGGTACTCCAAAGGATGAGACAGGAGTGTGAATGAAATGAGTTGGTAGCGCAAAGCTTGTTATCTTAAGAGTCTTATTGAAGTGAAAAATAATACCGTGCATTAATGGTTTGTGCTTCCTCCACAACATCTGGTCCTGGTTGCTGTAGTGCCAAGGCACTGGTGATTTCCAAGCCCAGTAAACTGCTGCAGTCCCTGCGTTCCTTATTTAGCAGTGCTTTTTAAGAAGTGCTATTTTTATGTAGTGTTTCTTCTCCTAAATTCAGCCTACTGATTAGAGGGGTTTGTTTCCTTCTGTTTTCCTTTTGTTTTCTTTTGTTAGAACAAAGTCTAATTTGCGTGAAAATGTTCCTATTTAAAAAATTTTAAAAAATCAAATTGTGAAGTTATTTTTGTATTGAATGGAAGCACTTCTGAGTAGATCTTCATTTATCTTAAGAGTGGTAGTGGAAAAAACTTCTGTATGACCGTCAATATTCTCTGTAATAATTCCTTAGCTTTTCAATGTTGTCAGAAAATGTCCAGCTGCTTTCTGCACTACTTGCTAATATGTACTTCATCATGATAGTTGAGAGGAAGAATCAAAAACAGCTAAAAACCCCCCCAACCTTATAATATGTAATGTCATAACAATGGAGCTTGCTACCTGCCCAAGCTGATAACAGTGGAAGCGAGAACTGTGTCCTTCATGGGGCAGGAGGGGACATTCAGCATCCTTCAGTGCTTCCTTCGATCCCACCTGTATCTCCCGCTCTGCATCCAGAGCTGTCACATACAATGGAAGTGCCGTCAGGACGCGAACAGAACAGCAGCATCTCTTGTGAAACCATTTTTCTCCACCTGCTCCTGGTTCCACTTTGCTGTTGCTGTGTCATACAGCAGCTGGGATTCTGCAGGGCAGCCTGGATTTTCTTACATCATCAACACGCTGGTTACAAAGAGAAAATCAGAGTGGTTTTAATGGCAGTTTGTTGTACAGGCTGTGTCTCTCAGCCTCGCTCTGTTTGCCCATGTTGAGGTTCCTAAATAGTCCTTGTGTGTGCTGTTTGGGATGAGTCAGCTTTGCCTTTAAAACCGAGCTCTTGCAGGAAGAAAGAATATTAATTCGTGGTGATGAACCTGACCTTAGAAGTGAGTCATTTACAGGGCAAAAATACACGAGAAAAGATCAGAAGATTCTTCATTTTTCCTTTTTAAGTACCTGTAGACTAGAGGTCCTCACTTTTCCCTTGGATTAGTTCTATTCACGTATCATCAAAACAGAGAACTATCACAGGGGATTATAGTCAGAGTGTTCTAATACAGTCATTCCAGGTTACTGGCAAAAGTAAGTCTCACAGAAAAAGAGCTACAAATAAATGAATACTGTATAACGTTTTTTTAAACAAAAATAATTGATGGATGAGCAAACTAGCACACAGGGCAACAGATGCCTTTCTCCAGGCAATGTAGAACCTTGTTACCCAGACAGTGGTGTCAGATTGTATTAAATCCACAGAAGTCATCCTCCTACCGCGAATTGTTGTAGTCAGTCCTCAGATCCATAGGAGAATTTCTACTTTTGCTCTGTTACGAACACACATTTTTGCCTTCATTTCTGCACTCAGAAAGATGCAACTTATATATAAGGTAACACAATTTGTATGTGTTTTGGTTTTAATTTTTCATGGGGGTTGTTTATTAATCGTCTCGTGCTGTGCAGCTTGTACTGGTGTGTGAGCTTTTGAATCAGTGCGGCGCTCTGGGCACCCTCAGAACATGGCAAACCGCAGCTCTTTGTGCCCGTTTGGGAGGGATGTGCATTTTGTGATTCAGTTTACGTTGCAGGTTCTGAAAAGATCATCCTTAGTGTTGTTTTCTTACATCAAAATGCCTGTCTGAGCCGAGAATGCCTGGAGCATTCCTGACATCCAGCACGAAATGCTGTTTGGAATTTTGTCTGACGTGCTAAAGACATTTCAAATGTTATTTATGGTCCTGACATGAATACAGTTTGATTGACATGCCACCGCATATGTAAAATAAGTATGGTTGATGCTTTTTGTATTCAACTTGGTAAAAAAGCTGAAGCAGGAGCACTCTAAGCTCTGTGCGACATTAGGAAAGGGTTGGGTTTGGTTGGTTCTGTAGCTGGTTGATGCTGATCTGTGGCAGAACTTCCATCCTTTTCTGGGATAAGGTGAAGCTTCTATTGTATCCTTCCTTATAATTAATTTTCCATGTTCGCTTCTCTGTAAAATTTTTGGGTGTATGTTGGACTAGTAATTAAACTGCTTCAAGGCCTTTATTTTTACTTTTATTTTTTTTTAAATGGCCATTGTGTAGCAACACCATTAGAAAGAGGATGACGGACTTCAACTAATAGCTGAAACCCGCTGTCAAGAGAAGCTCTTTTGGAAGTATGCGGGGTTGCTTCCTTTCCCCTTGGCACATTAGTCTGATACCATTTGTCAGCATTTGCCATTATACTGTGTCTTGGGCTGACTGGCACGACGAGTTCTTCATCCTCACTCCACTTGTCTTTACGAACAGCTGCAGTGGGTTGATTTGTGTGGGTTCTACAGGAGACCTCATTTGACCCCAGTAAAATGTTGCTGCTTAGGCACAATTAAATAGTCAGCGTCGTTACATACAGTGGATAAATGAAGAACAGGGGAGAGGGCAGCAGGGGGAAAAAAGATACAACTCTCATTAAATTTGTAAAAAGTCAAAAGCTATTTGTATAAGAATGTAGAAAGGATGAGGGAAGAGAGCATGGCAATGCTTCCCACAGGTTGGTTCTTTCTGAATCGCATCAAGCTGCAAAATGAACTGCAAAAAACCACAAAAATTCCTTGTAGGTCCAAGCAATATCAGAGCGGTGGCTCTTTGCATGTCCCCTTTAGAATATGGTAGAGTTATTCCATAGAGAGCGGGGAAGTGTGTATTGGAGGATCCCCAGCGCGCGGGCGGCAGATCCAGCCCGTTGCCAGCAGGTCCGTCACTGGTGATGCTGCCCCGTGTATTTACTGACCCCTGCGTGCTGTCGACTTGGAGGTTCTGTTTGGAACTGGCAGTTGTAAGAGCTAAAGCGGGCAGTGTTGCCCTCTTGTTAATGCATTCGGTGCTGGCTGCCAAGTAAAGGAGGGAAAATGGAAAAATACGTGTATTTATTTCAGTGCTGCATCTTAAGGCAGCGTAGCCTTCATGTGTGAGAAGCTGGAATTTTCAGAAGGCATCTGTCTCCCTTAAAATATGTTTGAAGTTTCAAAGCTCTTTCAGGATACAACCATCAAATCCTAATGAAGGCAACTCACACCATAGCTATTTTGTCACTTCTAAGCACACTGATAATATATACAAATACCTTATATCCTTATTGCAAATAGTGCAAGTGGCAACTTTGCACCTGAGTTTTAGTTGCTGGGTGTCCATCTGTGTATTTTTTAGGCTAGAAGGGTGCCAGGAATTCCTGCTACTATTTCAGGTGATTCTTGATCTCTACAGATTTATTAATAGTTGGGACAGGGAGCATAGGTGGGTTTATCCTGGCAAATGTGAAAGAATACTGAGAGCAATTGGCACTCTCACGGACAGAGATGCAAATAAGAAGAAATAGGCTTATAACTAAGACCCAATGAAATGGGGATAGTTACTGCCACACTTCTCTTCATCCTCGCAAACAACATGATAACATGTATTTTCTTCAGGTAGGACTAACAGCCAGCCCAGTTTTCTCTTAGAAACTGGTTTCCATCCCGGAGAATTTAAGCAGGGTGTGAAGGATGCTGGCCTAGATTGCCATCAATTCCTCCTCCTCTCCTCCCCCTCTGTTTCTGCTTGAATTCCTTTTAATAACATTATTAAAACCTGGTAACTCATGGTCACTTTTTCCCCATTAAAGTCAGCTGAGCAGTATTGATTTGTAACAAATGCAGATTGATCCATTAAAGTCAGTGTCAAACCTGGCTTGACAAAAGCCTGCAGTTGTAAGGGCTTCAGAGCAGGTACTGGAGCTTATTTTCAATTTGTGAAGCGCAGAAAAGACACACAATGCTTTACAAGCGCGTTTCAGTAATTAGTAGCACGCAGTGATTTATTTTCATATCCAAGGAGCTGTTCTGCGCAGTTTGTTGATATTATAAAAATATTTACTGATTTAATTCGCACCTTCGAAAATGCAACGTGAGCTAAGAAATTCCTCTCGCTTTGGCCCTCAGCACCGTCTGGCGTCTCACGGAGCCCGACTGCCACTTCTAATTGCACCCTGAACAGCACATTTAACAGACTTGAGAAATGATAATTGCTGAGCTCCTCTTGTGCCAGATGACAGGTATATCTGCAGTCAGGAGACAAGGAATATTCCGCAGTTTGTCGTCTCAGTTGAGTTCAGTAGCGATTAACGCTTCCCCCCGACGATGGGATGTTCTGTTGTACCGTGATGGTGCTGGAACATGCCATTACTTCAGCTGAATTTTCACTATGTTTCATGTATGTCCAAATTTAACTATCAGGCTGGCATTCCAGGTGTGGGCAGAAACGCAGGATCTTCGGTGGAATTAATTGTCATGTTAATTTCGCTGTTACTCAGGATGGCCTTCTTCTGCGTGAAAGGTTTTATAAAACTGATATTTTAAGCTCATTTTCTATGGGAAAAAAAATTCACATGATACTATCTGTTTAGCTGACAATACAAATTTTGAAGCCAGTGATTAATTTCAATCAGATTTGGATGTCACGACTTCTCAGGTGTTAGTCAAGCAGCCATCACTGGAAATGCTAGTGCACAAAAGGAACTGTCACAAGAGTCGGAGGATGCTGCTGTATTTTCCCTGAGCTGATGTATTTTGATTCGTGTGACCTGACAAGGCATTTCCACCCCTCTAGTTTGACCTTTGACTGCATATTCGAGTTTTATTTACTTTCCTTTTTTCTTCCTTAGAGTGCTGTCTAAATAGATGAAATGCATTCCTGAGGCTGTAGCTGATACCTTCATCTTCAGGCATAGGTTACAAGCCTTTTGACTTTCCATCTGCATTTCTGATTTGCCTGAACTGATGTACATAGATGCTCTACCCGCATTCTAAAAATGTTGGTGTTAGGATGTGTATACATACATGTATCATAAATAGATATACATTATAAAACACGTACATGAGTGTACATTCCGGTTGTTGCCTTTTGCCCTCTAAATGCCTTCTGAAGACTGAAGTTCAATAGCATTATTTATTTCTGGGAGTCTCTTTCTCTTCCCAGCTCGAAGTGTGGCAGCCGCATTTGGGCTCTTTATAACACCCACAGGGAGACTTTTATTATTACTATTTTTATAGGCACCAGGCCTGTGAAGTCAGATCATCTCGCTTTGCTTGCACATCTTTAATCAGATCAGCTACTGAAAACATGTGGGTTTGCGGCAGAGCCAACTGTAATTGCAAACTAATCTGCTGCTTCTGCACCTTCCCTGCCTTTGGCTACGGGCCTGATATTACTTTTAATAGCTTGTTAATACCAAATAATGCAAAAACATTGCTTCCTTAAGCACTTAATAGGATGTGCTGTAATGGAGATAAATGGTCTGTAAAACTCTTTACTTGTGTTTTAGGGAAATGAACTGAAGGATGCTGTGCAAGAGAAGAATCGCCTGAGCCTTCAGTATGCGCGTGTGTCCCACCCAGCTCTGCAGTGTGACCAGGTAACGTCGGGGCACGGGCAGCAGACGTTCATTTCCTACAGAAATTCTGCTGCAGAGTGGCTAAAAGTGGAATGCACTGTCATTTTTTTTCTGATTCGTGTGTTTCTACTTGAGAACACAAAATATTTCAATTAAAAGTAAATCACCACAATTGATTTCGTAAACAAATGTTAGTTTCAAGTGCAAATGTAAGACACGCTGATGGTCTTTAGAGAGGCTCATCATTCCTCTGCGTATTTTCTTAGCATTGCAAATTGTCATTAGCCTTTGGTAAAAAGACCTTTTAATGTGGTTTTGATGAGATTTGATTGAAAAATACTGATAGAAAAAATTGCTGTCCAGTAGGTTTCTTTTCTGCGTTTTTTATTCACATCTTTAATTTTCTTAATAAAACGTTGAGAAGCTGTTGTCCAGCAGCAGATGTCCCAAACTCTATTTAGCAGTTGTTATTCCCCCTGTTGCATGGCACACGGGGTAGTCTCGGCTGTTCTAGGTCCTGATATAAAAGTTGTTTTAATAGTAAGTACGTTTCTTCAGTTCTTTTTTGTGCCTGTTATGGGACAAAATTTATCATTCTGACTCCAGTGGGATTATATCTACGGCAGATCCTGCATGGCGTGAGTAGCATGGGAAGAGAGGTTGATGTGCTGTACCCCACCACAGACGAATTCGGTGGAAGAAACATCACGAACCAGCCACTTTACAGGGCTGCATTCAGCTAAAAATAAAACTCCAATCTGGGATTTCTACAGGGCTTAAGTGAGTTGCTCGGCAACCTCATTCATATCAGAAGAGCTGTAACTCACCCCGGCTCTGATGAAAGCCCAGCCTTGGAGCTTGCGAACCAGCGGGAGCTGCTCGCTGTGGTAGCTGCACGATGTGGTATCTGCTCGCTGTGGTATCTGCTCACTGGTGTAGCTGCTCACTATGGTAGCTGCTCACTATGGTAGCTTCACAATGTGGTAGCTACTCGCTGTGGTAGCTGCACGCTGTTGTAGGTGCTCACTATGGTAGCTGCTCGCTGTGGTAGCTGCATGATGTGGTGGTAGCTACTCGCTATGGTATCTGTTCACTGTGGAAGCGGCACACTAGTATCTGCTCACTATGGTAGCTGCTCGCTGTGGTAGCTACTCACGGTGGTATCTGCTTGCTGTGGTAGCTGCATGCTGTTGTAGCTGCTCACTGTGGTAGCTGCATGATGTGGTAGCTACTCGCTATGGTATCTGCTCACTGTGGAAGCTGCACACTGATATCTGCTCACTGTTGTAGCTGCTCACTATGGTAGCTGCTCGCTATGATATCTGCTCACTGCGGTAGCTGCACAATGTGGTAACTGCTCACTGTAGAAGCTGCTCGCTGTGGTAGCTATTCGCTATGGTAGCTGCTCGCTGTTGTAGCTCCTCGCTATAGTAGCTGCTCACTGTGGTAGCTGCTCACTGTGGTAGCGCTGCCATGCATGTGTCACCGAGTAGCCCACCGCTGCATTTCCAAACCAAAGCGGGTCTGATTAAGTCCCGGAGACAATGCAAATCACTAAAATTCAGAGCTCTAGTCTGCGTTTGGTGTGTAGCCCCTGGTATCGAAGCAGACCTGAAACTTCCTGTGGCTGAGGAATTTAAATGGCTTTTGTATAAAAAGGCAGTGTAATAATACTTTATGATAGGAGGAAGCCACGTGTATCATAGGATTGCTTAATTTGATCCATCCATCTGTCTAGAATCTCTCCCTTTCCTAATGTTTCTCTCTTCTCTTTATTGGTGTTTACACGTTGCCTTTACTCTTTGCTTCATGAGGGACATGAGGTCTTAGGCAGTTTTATATTCCAGCTGACACAGGAATTGCATGAAGCATTAATTCGGTGAAGGGTCAGTACGCTGGTGACACTAAACATATTAGACCTCTTGCTATCAGAAACTAAACAACTATGGGATTAGTAACACTTTATTAAAGGTGATGTTTGTATCTTACTATAGTGAAGAGCTTGAGGTACATTGAAAAGCCTAGTAAAAGCAATTTGAAATACAAAGGTAAAATGCCAAACTTTGACACATTAGGCACTCAGTAATAAAATTGCCTTTTACTATTGTAGTGTCAGAATTTGTCATACTATAGGTGTTTGTTCTTCAAATATATTAAATACTGTGAAAGGCACCAGGCAACAATTCTGGATACCTGTCGACTAATTGACTGTCAGAGCCTCGGTAGGATGATGTACCCTCTCCCTTTTAACAATACCAAAATACAGTGTCTTTGTGTTTTCCTTCTTGCACAACCAGTGTTCTGAGGGAATTACTTGGGCTTTTCTGTTTGGTGCTTTTGTTTTATTGTTGGTTTTGTTTGGTTTACGGTTTGTTTGTGTGGTTGTTTTTTGTTGGTTTTTATTATTTTTTATTGTTGTTGGTTTTATTTGGGTCTTGGGTTTTGTTGGGGTTGGTTGGTTGGCTGTTTTTTTTACCACACACAATGAGGTTGGGGGTAGATTGTGCAGTTTAGGTCACATTTTCTATTCAGAAAGTGTAAACCACAACTTTGGATGTGGCGGCTGGAGCAGAATCGTAACGGAGTTCGGGCTCAGCCCCGAAGGGGAAAATCTGCCTGAAATGATTTATTCTTTGTCACCCTTGAGAGCTGGCCTGGAAAACAGGCCAACTCCAGCCAAACAAAGGGAGCTGGGCAGTGTCTCCACATTCTGTTATGGAGCACAGATAAAAATAATGCTCATTTTTGTACAATATAGTTGCTGAAATGCGACGCTAGAAAAGAGTTGGTACAAGGCTGGCTACCTTTAAAACCACAAAATTAAGCTACAATTGTCCATCACTTCCATGGTTTAGTTTAAAAGAAGCAATATCTGGAGTGGAGAACTTGTGAGGAGATGTTGTGTCCATAGGAGTGCTGTGACATGGGGCTCTCGCTGTCCTGCTCAGCTGAATATATATGGGCTAGTGGGTTTATGTAAGAATAGAATAGGCGTTATACATTCAGAATTTATTTCCACTATACTGGAAATCATACCGTTGTCATGGTGGTGTCAGAATAACATTTTCTGCATAGCGTCCATTATTTGAGAAGCTGGCAGGTCAGTGAGGTGAGTGGTGGGTTCTAAGGCTGAAGGAGCTTTTCACCAATGAAATAAACTGCTGGGTTTTGGTGTGCTGGTCATCAAGAACCAGTTTCTGTTTAAGGGTTTGGGAAGTGCAGTATTCTGGCCTTCAGAACTGACTCAAGTGAGGGTGTAAGTGTGAATGGATGGGATGAAAAATAAACGGGTTGATGCACTGAACAGCGAAACGCCCCAGATCAAACTGTTCCCTGTTTCTGTTGTGAAATCAGAGCTGTTTATGATGGCATTCTATTTAGGTCAGCTGGTTTTGCCACTGGGAACACTGATGTTTTGATGTGCTCTGTGTGTAATTCAAGTTCATGTATATCCCATATGTTGTTAAACAGGCTGCTCGGAGAGAGCATTAAATTCACATTTAAGAACAAATGTTGTCTAAACAAAGAAAAAAGGGCAAATCCTACGACTCGTCAAGCTTTATGCTACCTTGTGTGTTATACAAATGTGTATATCACAGCATTCTATGTGACGCACAATCTTCAGAGGCAAAAGTCATGGCAAGAACGCCCTGTAGAAATGTTAACATTTATCAGTGTTGCTGGAAGTAACAAGAGGAATTATCAGCAGGTGGTTGCAGATTTGGTTGTGTTCTTTCCAACCTGCAAGATGAAAATCTACACAGAAGTTTGGAAGCTGATCTACCTAAAGAGAAAGCAGAGAAATTACCAGAACCATCTCTGTATTCCTAAACTTTATTTAATTTAGATATGTGCTTGCAGATCGTAAAGGAAAGATCCTGAGATGTGTAAAATATTTGCAGTTCTACCTGTCTCTAATTCACCTTTTTCCGAAATGACATGAGAGCCTGATAGGTCCCGTTTGTTCTGATGGCCCCTTCACCGCCCATGGGGACAAACACCCCGCAGAAAAGTGCCATGCTCACTTGCTCCCTAAAGTTATTTGGACTATAATGACTAATAAGTTTTAGAAAATCCTTTACAAAGGTGGTCAGTTGGTATCAATTGGTTTAGAGACCGGGAAAACTGAAGTTTGAGGAAAATGACCTTTTCTTGAAGCTTGTTCAAAATATTGTACTTCATTCAGCCACAGTAAATTAGCTGAGAATCACAGACAGTATCAGTTGCATCGTTGACGGTGAAACCTCATTGCTTCCTTTTTCCACTTCATTATTCCTCAACAATATACATTGAACGATCTGAACAATGAAATACAATATAAAGGATGCAGGAAGTTAATAGATTCTGAAAATCCATTGTTTAATAGTTTCCTCAGTTATAAAGAAATGGGGGAAAAGGAGAAGAAAAATCTGTGCACAGAAAAAAAAATCCTGAGGTTGACAATAATTGCATCAGTTCTTGTGGAAAAAATGATTTGTTCCATTTTCCTCTTTCTTTTTTCTAGTCCGTTGCACTCCAAAGCGCCCTCTTACAAAGATGATACAAGGGCTGGCTCTGACCATTTAAGTTGTTTGGTCCACGGCAAAATTTGCAAGTTAACAAACTGGAGCCAGAAGGCAAATAGAAAGGCTTCCAAAACATGGCTCTAGAAACCGGCCAGGAGATACCCATGGCAGATTGTGCCATTTGCTCTCCTTTTCTAAACCAAACCAAACCAAACCCAACAAAAGCAAATCCAAACAAATAAACACACACACTAAACTCCAAACCAAACCAAACTTGACACGTCTTTAACTGGAGTTGGAAGGAAACGTGAGCTGCACCGCAATTAAAGCCTGTTCCTTGTGCCACCCTTTGTCCTGCTTTGCTTCTCCTGCCAGTGTTTGTGCTTCTGCACTGGGTTCAGTTAACGAAGGAAAACAGATCCTTCTTGGAACACTGTTCACTACAAATACAATGGCTCTTTCTTTGCTTTCCTGCCTTCCCCCAGCATTGCAGGGAACGGGAAATAGAATGTGAACATTTGGTATTTTTTTAACCCAGCTGTTTATTGCTGGTGGGTTTTCATTCTCAATGTAAAAATTGCAGTTCCCAATATGATCCAAGCTGTGACAATCCTATTGTTATATATCAATACAGGACATAAAGTCATGATATAATCAGGGATAAGAAATCCAATTTTCAACTGATATGAACTGATGCAAGAACTTTTCCATGGCAGGATAAAGCGGTGTAATGTTATCTTTTCTTATTTTCTATGTGTGTTTATGAAGTCGCTATTGCGGATGATTCACAAGATGTTGTAGAAAAAGAGTTAGTCATACTGAAATGGTTAAGCTAGCACCAAGTCAATTAAATCAGAAAACAAATCCTACTTGGTGAGTATCTTATCCTCCAAAAACCTTCTGTATGCAAATATTTTGAGAAAGGCTTTTGTGGCAGAACACCACCTATTTTGGATTGTAGAGACACTGATTTCAAATGTTAGCAAGTCAATTTACACCAAAGAATAGTCCAGAAAAGTCTACATGTGAGTTATATTTCTGTATATATGTTAGGTCTGTCTTTTAATATAGAACTCTCACTTCTGATGCCTCTGAGATCCAGAGAAATCAGGAATTGTTCAATTGTCATATATTTTATGTGCTATAGTATATTTATTTAAATTTGCATAACTTATGCATTAACTACAATTTAGTTGCCAGAGTGTAGTCCTTGTCAAAAGAAAATGTGTTTCATGCATACATGGAAATGAGACGCACACGATTTCCTCAATAAACATTCCCTTCCATTTTTTCATGCTGCTTTCCTATTGTTTGGACTTTTCTGCCTTTCCATTTTAACATGCAGCGATGTTTGTGTCAGATACAGTTTTCCCTTCATTAATCAGCTGTTTGATCAATAACCACATTTTCTTTTTTCTAGGTAAAATCAGACTATGTCCATCTTAGAGAGACCCTTCTCAGAGTGACCAAAGAACGAGATTTGGCTCTAAAGGGAAAACACCAGCTCCAAGCCAAGCTGGAGAACTTAGAGCAGGTCCTAAAGGTCTGTACAATGCTGTAAGGTCCAACAATCCGGTACTCCTATTGCTTGTTTAACATTCCTGATGTTCATTCAGTGAGTCACAGAAGCATAAGTGTATTGTGGTCTAGAAGACTGAAAGCCCCTGTTAGTTTATGATAAAACATATGGAATACAAATCTCCTTTTTAGCACTAACCATGCCCAAGCATATGCAGTTAGTTGTGTATTTCGTGTGTGTCCTCATATGCTCAGGAAATTAGTAGTTTGAAAAGTGGTTTGCAGCTTTCCAGCCGCTGGAAAGTTTTGAGAAATATTTAGCCCAGTTTCCTTCTCAAAAGAGAAATTCAGGATGTATCAACAAAGCAGAAGAGGGAAGATGAAGAACTGCTGAACGAGCTCACTTCTCCGAATCTTCCCAGTGCCCCTCCCATAGAACAGTCCTGATTTTCTGGTGTGTTCAGCCAGCTTTCCCCATTCATCCCGCTGTCACGGTGCCCACCCATCTGCAGGCACAGATGACAAGTCCTTTGATAACGGTACTTGGGTGAGAACTAAATTTGCTCCCATTCAGCCTCATGTATGAGTTTTGTCTCATAAACAAGACTTCAGCACTTGAAAGCCATTTGAGTTCGTTCTGGCACTAACCAATGGCATGTTTTAGAACAGTAAAAGTCACTGCTATAGGAACGAATGGGTTTGTTTTGTTGGCAGCTGTAGGTAACACTGTGCACCCACTGAAACGGCTGAAGCTATTATAGGATGGGCTATTAACTGTCAGACCCCCCTGCTGCCCATGGGGAAGCCAGAAAAACAAGGACTGTTTGAGCAGGTCCCCTAAGTGCTATTTCAAACCCAGTTTATACTATACAGCTGTCTGGCTCTACAGTTCGAAAGAAAACTGAGATATGCACCACATCCCCAGATCATTCTCTGCTGCGTAGCAGGATTCTTGCCTTGAATCTGAAAGGCACATTGAAAAGTTTCCTTCCTCGCACTTTCTTTGAAGGATAGAGCATTATTTGCCAAATGTTTTGAAATATGAAGTCCTTAGTGTACTTTTTCCTGTGCTCGTTTAGATGTGGATTTGCTTTCTGCTGTTAGAGTAACGTTATTAGAATCTCTAGAAAGGGTGCGAACAGGGAAGTGCAAATTTACACATGTAGAAAGTTGTAGCCTGCCTCCCAGTAAGGCCAGCGACAGCATGGACAACTGGATCGTCACCACAAACAGTGACAATGTCAGTCCTGACGGAAGATGCAGAAGGATTTGACAGCTCAGGGCTGTGTCCCCGTGTCCCAGTGATCTCTGCCGTCCACTCCCGCTCCCCAACTGCTCCCTCGGGCTTGGAACACGAACGGCAGCAGCCCATGTGCAGATCGGGAGCGCAAACCAGATTTGCAGGCAAAAACAATTTGTGAGCAGAGGGGGAGGGGAGGAATTTCTTCTGGTTTGGGGGAGATTTAATTGCTGTGCTTGGGGAGGGACAGATGCTGGGGTGAAGAGATCCTTGCTGCTTTAAATACTAAGTAGATCATGACAATACTAAAATGACTGAGAGATACTTTGAGGTTAACACAGATGAACAAATGGTCTTTTCTGACCCTAAAATCTGTGAACTGTAGCTCATTAAATGTGTATTTTAGGAAACAGAGAAATGAAAAGCTGGGGAGAATCACAGATCAAGTATCACAATCTGTTTCCTCATCACAATTTATAGATTCACTCCATGGTCACGGTACTGATTATTTATTGATCTCTGCAAAGGACTAGAAATGCCCTGTAGTAGCTTTTGTAAAAGTAGTAGGAATGTAACAATATCAAAATCTGCTGTACCGAATCTGGTTCTAAATCTTGAGAGAGTGAAGTGAGACCTTTGTTTCTGATAATTACAGGTTTTAATTGAAAGTGTGAGAATGACATGATTGCCTCACAGCTTCTTGAATATAAGAAATGTGCTGATGCTCCATCAGTGTCAAGTTTTACGTAAGACTCGATGGAAGCTGCTGAGCTCAGTAAACCTAGGGTCGTGCGAATTTAAATCACGAGTAATACCAGTTCACAAAATAGGTTACATTTGTTCAGATGAGATGACAATTGGAACCATTACTTTTGGTCATTATTAAATAACGAGAACAGATATAACCCGTGAACAGATTCATTTAACTTTTGTACAATATGCAGTTTGGAAATGTCTACAGTCAAAATACTGAATTCTCACAAAACTCCTGGAAAACAAGCCGTAGTTGAGAATAGAAACTGATGAACTGGGAAAATCTTTGATTTTGTTGTTGTTGCTGTTGTTTTTAATCAACACATCAAATGAGAGGAAATAAATGCCAAGCAGAGGCCAACTGGAGTTTGGGGATGTTTCTGCTTCCTTTGCAAACACCCGCAGATTGAGAGGAGTCAGGGCGGCCTCTCTGTGCTGTCCCTCTTGGTTCTGATCGACATTTAGCAGGGAATAACAGCTCATTAAAGGTTAGCAATATGCTCGATGATGTTTTCTCTTCTACACAAAAAGAGATTTTTTGGGGCTGCTCTTGTCAATTTTAGCCATGCATTTGTGTTTCCAAGCGTTGTTGATTCCTAATGGGTTTTTGTGTAATAACTCATGGTGCTGCAGATAAGACATTGTGCCTCTGCTCTGAGAGTATTATGGGAATTATATGTAATTTAGAAAATATCTTTAATACGAGTTTCACCACAGAAGAGATCAGAATCTATAAAGAGATCTTTCTTAACTCCCGTTTATTAACAGGGTGTTTGGAAGTTATAATGACATTGGGAGAATAATACCAACCTGTAATGAAAAAGATTTTTATCTGCAAAGGGTATCTTGACATTGTTCAGCTTGTGCTCTTCCCAAGAACCTTTCTGATATTGCTTTGAATTATTAGTAGTGACAGAACTTTAAAAGTTGGGTTTGAGTCGGCATAGTCGCTTTTGTCCAAATCCACCTGTGTTTGTTTTGCTCTGTGTAATTTGCTGTAAATAACAGGCAGAGGTTAGCAAAGACAAGCTCTTTCTTTTGGGTCATCATTTGCAAAACAAATGACAAAACCGTGTCCTAGATAAAGAGGCATTTAGGGAATTGTCAAGCTAATTTTTTCCAGGCTTTTAATGTTTTAGCACAACGTCTAAATGTGCGCCTGATGGATAACATGGGTGCTGCTCACTTGTGCATGGCAGAGGCCACATTGCTGGCAATGACAGAGTCATATATCCTAAAAGAGATTGCTGTCAAAATGCCTGAGTTCAGCATTAGCAATATGCCTCTGAGTACTGACTGAATTAAAACCCTCTCCAGTTCCCCGCTTGCCTGTCAGTGCTACCAGAGAACTTTGACGCTGAGATGAACATCTGTGTGCTGGGAACAGCAGCGTTTGGCTGCAGGTAGGAGATGTCAGAGCCTCCTGACTGGTTTTCTGCTTCCTTTGACCCAGCATATGCGAGAGGCTGCTGAACGGCGGCAACAGCTGGAGTTGGAGCATGAGCAAGCCTTGGCTGTTCTCAACGCCAAACAGCAGGAAATCGAGCTGCTGCAGAAGGTGAGCGGGGAAACGGGACATTGCAGTGACCGGGCACAGGGCGCGGAACGGAGCTCCTGCTCTGGACGAGCTGAAACCACCACTGGTTCCTGTTCTGCATGGTTGCCCATGCACGTGTAACAAGGGGAATGTTACTGCTGGATTTACAGGAGTGTATGAAATGATCTACATTGTGCCAGTGAAGACTAAACTGACCAATATATATAAGCCCTTGTATTTCCCAATAGGGAGAGAAGTGATACAAGTACGTGCACTTCCTTTGTATTTCCATTGCTTCCCTCTGTGTTGTGCTCAGATATATTTCAGCACTCACTAAATATCAGGAAGGAAACTGGTCCTAATTTCATGATAATGAAAATGTGGAGAATCCACCGTTTCCTTGTCAGTTTGCTGGATGTGTTCATCATCCTCACGGACACACTCATGTCTTGTTAGGATTTCTTGGCCCTCCTCTTCCAGACACTGGCAATCCTTACAGCCTTTCTCCACTAAATTAGATTCAAGTCCTTGTCAAGGTACTTACACATCACAGCTGATCTTCTTTTTCATCAACTAAACAGCTATTTAAGTACCTCATTTCCAAGTTCATTCTCTAATTCACAGATCAGTTTAAAACTTGTGGTTTTTCACACTGCAACTTCTTAATATTCATTAGAATATCAAAAATATGGTACTGAGTTTCAGTCTTTCCAAAGTCACTTAAAGCTGCAATTGTCTCAATGCTAATGTTGATTTTTCCAATTGCTTGACTAGATCAAAACACAGAAATAATAATGCTAATGATAATTTGGTAGAAAATTGGCATGGAGAGACCTTCTCAGCAGAATAAAAAGACGTATCTAAACATAGTTTGCTTGAAATAGAAAGCTGCACTTGACCAACTGAAATATTTCAGTTAATTTTCTTTTAGCCTTTTGCTATTAATCTATTTAGGCATATTTCGAAATGCAGTTTCTAGTTCTTTGCAGCTGTTATTATTTAAACTTTCACATAAATTTTGGACTTAAATTTCTTAGCGTATCTTGTTACTGTCGTAAAGTTGCTGATGAACCAGAGAAATGTGCGAGTTCCTGTTAGTCTGATGCATTTGCTGTCACTTTCTGATATTATAAATAAAAGTTCATTGTGTTTTTAGTATATGTACAGACTGATCAGATTTTCAGCCTAAAGGGAAGCCTACAATATTGATCATCAAGGTTTTGTGTTGATGGGGAATCAGATGGTCTTCTTCTCCAAGAAAGCCGTAATACAGGGTGGTTTGATGTAAAGAAGAGATAGCTATTGATGCAGCTTTTCCAGTCATTTATCAATAACTCATATTCTGGGTAGATTTTATTAAACTTGTGATGACGGATAACACAAGGCTTTCTATTACCTGTCATCACATCTTTGCTAATGCTCATTGAACCAATATTTTATCAGGTGCTAGTGATAAGACTTATCACTGTAGTACACAAAGAAATGCAATTATGCTTTCAGGACCAAAGCAAGGCTTTACTTTCATGCATGACAGTGAAGTATAGTTTGGGTCTATATTTTTCATTGTGACTTTATGGGCTGGCCCCGCTTCCACTGAAACCAGTAACGGAGCAGGGTCGCCCTCATGGATGAGGAAAATGAGGTTAAGGTGTGAGTGTCCATCATGGGGCAATCTTGCCCATTGAATTAGCAGGTCTGTGGGGTGTTGTCCTCTGCTGAACTGGAGGGTTTAAGACTTTTCTCTGAGTGAAGTGCAGAACGTGGTCTCTGGGTTACCATGATAAGGAGCTAAGAGGCAAAGTTAGCGCATCACAGACTACCAGCCTGATACAAGGTTAATAAAGAGTTTTGCTTATCTTGGGAAAGCTTCAATAAAGAATAGAGTGAAAACTTAAACAGAAATAAGCGAGGACAGCACAAAGTTACTGAGTCCTATTTTTTTTGTTTCTAAGGTTTAGACTTTTCCTGACCAAAATTTGATAACTGAATTTCTGAGCTACATAAAATACACTTTTCTGCTCTTATCAATTCCCTCTTTTCTTCTTTGACCCAGTTGATTGGACCCTAAATTTTGCACCTCTGTTTACAGACAACCTTTCTTGTGGTTGCCTTGAAATGGTTTGTGAGCTACTTACTTATATGATAAATACTGTTGCTGCATGTAAAGAACAAGCCTAAGTTTGGTGGCGCTTTCTCCAACCTGGTATGGAAGGTTTCTACACTATGAATCTCCTACAATGCGGAATAAGAAGCTCATTTTTCAGTTTTAATTTAGAAGGTTTCAGAAATACTTCTGGTGTGTTCTCAAAGTGTGTTGAGCACGTTCCTCTTGGTCCTACAAAACACGGATGCTATTAAGCTTCACTGAGATTCAGTCTGCAAAAAATAAGTAGTTATTTCAGTGGCTTGGAACCAAAGCCCTGTAGTTATATTGACGGAGCCATCCCTTCAAGACTGTAATTGGCTTTGGATTTGAGTAAACAATATGCTACTTTATGTAGTTAGAGCAAATCATATGTGGCACGACTGATTGAATTTTTCCTTTTTCTGTTTTTGTTTCTCTGTTTTCCTTCCCCTGCCTCCTTTTCTTGCTTAAAACAAGGCTCAGGTTGAAGCCAAGAAGGAACATGAAGGAGCAGTTCAATTGCTAGAGGTAAGAAGGGATTCTTTGTCTTACCTTTGCTTGTGGAGGTTCCATTATGAATGTGATAACTTTACAGTAGCATCACTTTTAAAAGTTTCAAGTAATATGTAGGCAAATAAGGATGTTTTTCTCTTCTAATATCATTGCATTCTTTAAAGATTATAATTCTGTTAGGGATCATTATGTTGAGCTGCTGGAAGTGATGTGTGGAACTCAGTGTCTCTTTGTATAGAATGGAAATTTTGGTACCATTTTTTGTAAAATACCATCAGATATCTGAAAGTGTTTCTGGGATTCTGTGATTTCTATAATTAATCCAAACCACTTGAACTGTTTGCAGTATGTAATGCACAACAAATAACATACTAACTGCATCCAGATTTCCCTTTGTTCTTTTTGCTTGTCATTTTTTTCATGCAAAATAGATGTCCACTGATCACTACCAAACTAGTTTTCTTGTCTAAGGAAAAGGCATTAAATGGTTATTAAGTCTTAACAAACAGTACATGTCATAAAGAACATGCGATACCACAGACTGGTAACAGCAATGTTGACAATGCACTTAGAACTCTGTTTATAGCAGAACACAATTTCTAGTCTTTACCTTGTCACAGTGGTTCTTGTGTCTGTACCTACTGCTCATGCATCGATGGAAGGTGGTTTTTCTGGTGCACTGACCACCTTTTAAAAAATTTGGTTTTATTGTTTATTTATACCTATAAAAGTTAATGTTCCCACAGAAAATGTTTTACTCATGTGCGTTCATTATCATCATATATATTACGCTTGTCTTGCCTTTAAGAATGTAAGATTAAATTATTATTTAATGCCTGGTGGAAAGTAGATGATGCAGGAAAACGTAAGTGAAAATAAAGCAGGCAAGTGATTATTTACAACCCCTCAAGCTTATTAAAATTTCTATTTAGCTGATTTATCTGCAACCTCTGATTTTGCAGAACCCCATCAATGTTTCCTAAGATTTTGCTTTTCATTGCCATGAGCGCATTATTTTTTAGCATTTTATTTTATCTGCCTTTTGCAATTTGAAACCAGCAGTGCTATTGATTTCTGAAACGTTCTATACTGTGGTTTGCGTTAATGCATGTTTTTACACCTGTTAGCTGTTCTAATATATTTTGCTTTGAAATGTGAAAAAAAGTGTTCAACCCTGTTTTTCTTTCTTTGTTTATTTCCCATCTCTTCGTTTACTGTGTCTTGTTTGGAATTTATTGCTTTGCACTTCATCCAGAACACCTTGGACAGCATGCAGGTATTTTAGGGCATAAATTCTCCTTTCCTTGTCCTGAATCCTGCACTTTTCCTGTTAAAGCTGGACCTTGCATGGGATGTGTGCTAGAACCATTGTTATGCAGGCATGCTTGGCCTAACACCAAATCACCAAAATCAGGGTTTTTTTCCTACGAAAGAGTAATCATCTAATATGATGATATATGATTTAATGAGAGCTCAGATACTGATTTTGAAGACGAATTTCTTACGAGCATGCCCAGTAAGGATGGTTTGGTAGTTCATTCTAGATCGTAGCTTTCTGACTGGATTTTGTCTGAATTCAGATTGGCACTTCTTTAACACAAAGATAATTTCATGTGGTATTTCCAGCTGAGGCTGATTTGTTGAGCCAGGCACTGAAAGCCATTGATGCTACACAAACAATTAAACTAAGGAACGGCATCTCTGTACCAGAATGTGTGAGCTCATTACTAGTCTGAATTCCAGCCTGTCCACCTGGAAAGTTGCTCATCATCTTGTCTGTCTTGTGCGAACAGTCTCTGTCTTGTAATGGATGAAGTCTGCTTCATTTTCCATTTAAGAAGCTGTTCAGGTTTTAGAAATAGCACAATGTATTCCATGAGTCATTTGGAAAGTCCCAAGTGAAACACGTTTGTTCTGGTCTGCAGTGGAGAAGGTCTTCCCATCCAACAACTGTTCTAGGTAGATCTGGTTTTAAGGAGTTATAGTACACTTGGCACTTTGTGCCATCATTATTAGGACAGGCTGTGTGGGCAGAACCATGATACAGAATAAAAATTCAGCACCTGCCTGAAGCCAAGAAACAAAGACAGGGTTGGGGACGCCTCCTGTTAGTACTGTTGTGGATCTTACGGTAATTATTTCTTTGTATGGTACCAGCGTTGTGCTCACTTCTAACTCATAACCTTGATTAAAATAAAGTAGTAAAGATATTTTTCTTCCAGGCTTTATACTGTCATGAGAGAACAACATGAAAATGAAGCTTCTAGATAATTGAAAGAAAGTGAAAGAAGGCATATTCTGATATGAAAATCAGTTTTGAATTAATAAATTATAACAATACGTTAAATTTTTATTTTCAAAAATGTTTTTAAGGCAGCTGTAGCATCTTGTTGGGTTCTGGATGGTGACTTTTTATTTTCCATTTTATGCTAGAGTTTCCATAACCACATGTGGAAAGGTCAGTATATGTTCTTAGAGAACTGAATAGCACATCCTTAAATGTTCCATTGGGAAGAGAGGATCCAAAACCCAGAGCACTTTACTACTTTGTTTGTTTAATGTTCTTTTAAAATTGTGAATAGACACCTTATTCCTGCAGTGAAGTTTCAAAGACTCCCATTTTGGTTGCTCAAAGCCACGGTGAAAAGATGAAAGACAAAAAAACCACAAAAATCAAAGCATTTACTGTTTGTGTAAAAAATCCCACAATGTCTCTGTATCTTATTGTTTTCTGTTTCATAATTAGTCAGATAGATACTGTAAGACTTCTTTAGCAGAACTAAATTAATTTGTGTCTTATGAATAGAAAGAAATTATCTCCTCAAAATTCAGTATTGCTTTTGTTAACCAAAAAAAACCCAAAAGGAACAAACAGTAGCATCTTCTCTAGTAGGAAATGTGGACGTTTGTGTTCTTCTGAGAACTGTTTCGTTTTGCTGTGCTAAGATCTTTGTATAGGTGGTATGTAATATACACCATTTTCTTGAAATGTAATATGTGCAGTGTTTCTTACATGAACTGAGAATATTTTTCTCTTTCGAGAAAAAGAAACCTGTAGTACAGTTGAATGAATTTAATTGGTGTCCACTCCTCCTTTGTTAGTACAGTTGTTTAACTAGGCGTACTCTATAAAGGGGTTTTTAATGAAGGAAAGTGGTGTCTGTTCATCATAAAGCATCACATTAGGATATAATGTACCAGCTTTTCATATAAGGAGCCTATTAGTGCCTCTGAGCTACTTCTGCTTGCAGCGTTAGGGTCACAGCACCTGGGACACGGGTGTCCCCTCAATCTCAGCCTTTCTTTGGTCTCTTCCAGAGCACAGACCTGGAAATCTTGGCTGTTTGTATGGGTTACCTTGGTGTGGTTTGGCAACTTGAGTGACCAGCATTACTTTTGAAAGTGAATTAAGCCAGTAGACAGATCCACATTCTGCATGAACCTTGGTGGTGTTCTTTAATACATAAATACATTAATCTGACAATTCAGGAGGCTTCGACTTAATAGCCGAGGATGGTCAAACCCCAGAAATACACCTGAGTTCTAGAAAAAGATGGGAGAGTACACAAAAGTGACATTCAGATGCTAGTAGAACTCAAAAATCCACAGGATCTGCTTGCAGGAGTTGTTGGCGCTGACTTTTTTGCCAAAAAATGTGATGAGGAATTTCCACTTTGGAAGCCGGGGATGAAAAGGGGCACTCACTGCAATATTACAGGGCTGCTAAAAAGTTTAGTTCTGAATATGGGTGAGAATTTCGGGGGAGAAGAGTGTGACTGTTTGTCCTAAATAGTTTGCCTGTCCTGGCTTCCTGGTACTCAGGAACAATCTGAGAGTCGCAGCTCGCTCTGATCTCAGTCGAATGTGTGTGTTGTGTCTCGTGAAGGCCAAGGTGCGAGAGCTGGAGGAGAAATGCCGGACCCAGAGCGAACAGTTTAACCTCTTGTCCAGAGAGCTGGAGAAGTTCCGACAGCAGGCGGGGAAGATCGATCTCCTGAGCAGCAACTCGGTGGCATCCTCAGATATCTCTGGTTCTCCCGGTAAATCTCTGTCGCAGTTAATGAACGGAATAGCCACTTCTATAGGTAAAGGTAAGGACGAGCGTTTTATTTGTAGATATCTGTTCTGCCTTGTAAGTTTTAAGATGCACCTTGGTGACATCAATAGAGTTTGATTGTACAAATGGAGGAAAGAATTCACTCCTGTTCCTGTTTTGTGACTGATGTTAATTTCAGAGCATCTCTCAAGCCTTCACTGAGGTTCCAACTTCATTTGGGCGCTGCTGTGAGCAATTCTCTCTAATTGCTGTTGGGTGTACTGATGAGAAACCTGTGTTAAAATGATGCATTCCTTATGTAAATATCTACTTCTGTCAGAAGAAGAAAGTTGTCTTAAAACAAGTATAAAGAAGAACCAGAAAAATGAAAGTGTTTGGATGTTTTTCATTTCATCTTCTTAAGCTTCTGGGAGAAGGCATATAAACTACAAAGTTTTGCCCACTGTGGTGTATATTAGTTTATACGCCTTTCTGGAGCTGCAAGTCCTACCTAAGTAGATATTATAGTGCAATAAATCGAGAAATCAGAAGGCATTACCTGATAGCTGTAAGAATTTAGTAGTGGCTTCTTTAATATCAACAGGACTAGGTCTTTGTGTATCTAAGGACAGGATTTTCAAAGCAACACTTGGTTTTAAAGGGAAGGTAATTAGCTGTTGAAATGTCCCTGAAGCAGCTGGTCAAGGTCCAGTCTGTATCTCTGCAATTGATCTAAATAGGTTCCAATCCTCGAATAAAAATCAACTAAAGTTGTTGAGCTCCTCGGTCAAACTTTTCAAACTACCTTACGTTTACTCTTCAAACACTAATGGAAACGGCTTTTGAAAAAACCTTCAAAACATAACAAACAGAATCTTCCAAGAAATACTTGATGAAATCCACAGAAAACACAGGCAGGTTGGTACTGACATAATTCAAAGGCCTTGCTCTGTAAACAGTTTCTCATAATCTAGTGATTTTTATGCCACTTGGAATTCAGGGTCTGCAGCACTTGTGTATAAACATCAGAAATCGTGGACAATGTTCATTCTCAGGATGAATGCACTGACAACAATAAAGTCATGTTGAAGCAAGTGGGCAGGATTTCTAATGACTGAAATCAACCATTTCACGATAATGACGGTAATGCCACAGCAAGTTCTTCAAACCAGAAGTGTAATTATTTTTATTATGTGTGTGGAAGAAAGAACAAGAGGGAACACAAGGACAGCTTTCAAAGCAAAGCAAATGACAGGAATGAGATCAGTTTGGGACCAGCTGCTTTGCCTTCATTGGTGATGGTTGAATGTGGCAGGAAATGAAATAAACCCGGAACAGATTAGGATATAAAAAGTTCACTGTAAACATATAATAATGTCACTATCAGATACAGAAACCTTGCGATTTATTATTCATCAAAGGCTTATTTAAATGGGCTTTCTAGATAATTTAGGTAGTCCATGATGAATCAGTGGTTCCAATAAATAAAACTGAGAGTCTAATGGTTCTTCTTTAGCTCTTTCCTTGACAGGGTGTTCTTCAGACTCCTTAACAGACATTGGCCAGTCATGGGAAAATAAAGGCCATTTAGAGCCTGTATGGGTTTTACAACACTTTGTGGACAAAAAGCATCTCATGACCTTTTAAAAAAGTCCCCCATACAGAATACACAGGAACTAACTCTTAATGTTGTACAATACAACTTGCCCAAAAATCTGTTCTTTCGAATTTATTGCAGTTGTGAGAATAGCTTGAAAATACAGTGATTTTTAAGCTGCTTTAAGAAATAGATCACATTGTGGTCCCAGATAGGATCAGTCCCACAGCCTGGGAAAGAGCCTTGGAGGATCAACTTGTGTTGTTTCACACACTTTTCCATAGAGAGGCAGGAACTGGTGGCAGCCAGTGCAGAATTGATTGAGGGAGGAGACGTTACATCGCATAAGTAGCCAAATGAATAAAGAAATGGACACTGTAGGTGGCAATAAGTCCAGTTAGGAAGAACAGATCCATTTTGCACGGCTAGATCTGGGGCAGAAGCTGTATTTCTGCATTGGTGGGTGTGGGTCCAGGCTTTGTCTGCTGGAGGGGAGGCACCTGAGCAGGGACGGCTGTGTCTTGTGCTCAGCACCATCTGCAGCCCCTTCATGTGATGCAATTACAACTACCACACAGTTTTCCCATTAAAGACTCCAGGTAAATGTTGTGTAACCCGTTTTACAAGTGGAGAAAAGATGGCAGTTGAATATCTTCCAGCATCTTGATATTCCTGGAGTTCTTGTTCATATGTGTTCCTGTTGTTATCATCCTATATATGTGCAAAGCGAGGGCTGTTCTGTCCAAGAATCTTCCTCCACATTTTGTGTGCAGTGCAACCAATTTACTAACAAAGCCTGAAAAATCCAGGAGGTATGAGACCAAACAGCAGTTTCCTTTGAATGAATAATCACAGTTGGACCAATTATTTATAGACTTGGCGCTGACGGGCTGATATGGCAAGCACATTAACAGCAAACAGAAGGAGCTAAATTGGCTAAAGGTTTCTGAACGGGGATGACTTTTCTATTATATATGTGAGAAAGGTTCCAAGAATAAAAAACGTGTCCTTTTGCAGCCTGGGGATTGCTGTGAGCAAGGCTGCTTGTAATTAATCTTTTGTATGATGACTTGTGTATTTCCCTGCTGTCAATGTGCTTAAGCTGTCCTGCTGTAAATTACAGTGATGCAGAGAAAATTAATCATGTTGGACTAAGGAGAACACCAGAAAAACCCTCTGATGATATGTTTTGGAGCTTATTCTCCTCTGCAATATGAGTAAAGAGGTTCCACTGATAATTCCCGGTGACGTGTGTCTGGGAAGCTTGTAATTCAGCAGCAGAACGTTTCTGTCCAGGCTTCTGGCAGAACTGGGGAGGAAATGCTGAACCTGAACATATCCAGGGGTTTGAAAATCAGAGCAGAGGTTCATTATGTTAATGAGAGAGAAAGGAGAAGGCATTGTGCATATCTGATTGCGTCAGCAATGCTCTAGACTCTGCTTTTGCTGTCACTTCTGCTGATGCTGCAAGTATAATTAGGATGTTGACACTTCCCTGCTTGTTTTCCTGTGGTTTTGGGACTAAACTGACAGTAAAATGGAAAAAATGTAGAAGTATTTTATATTGCGCTTTATTGGTCTCTCTTGCAACCTTGATGGAGTTGTTATTTTCACTGGTGTCCCCTCACCCTTAGGCCTGGTTTTGACTGGAGTCAATAATGTGTGTTCAGCCTGGGGTGAGGCTGCCTGCTCGGGTCCTCCCAATGTGCAGTATAAACTCGCTTTTCCTTTTTCTTCTTAAGTGCTTTAAAAAAAAAAAAAGCACAATAAAAATATTCAAAAAGCATTTCTGGAGATTTTTCCTTTTTCACAGCCTATGTCTTCTGTTTTTGTAGAAACTGGAGAGACGGCACTGTGCCCAAATTATGTGTTTTTAGTACTGGTGTAAACAAGGAGCTCTTAAGAAATGCCTGCAAACAGTTACTTATTCCTGTATGTGTTTCGTTCACCGCCAGGTCATGAAAGTCCTTCTGGAAGTCGTTGTGTGATCTCAGAGTTTATACGACCCCTTCAGATATCTGGAGACAAACCAGAACAGTTGTCTGTCAAACCTACATTCCTGTCCAAGTCAAGATCTGGTACCCCAAGATGCAGATTTGATTCAGACGTGAGTCTTTCTGAATTTGGTGCGGACAATGTATGTTATGGGGCCGAGACTTCGCCAGGGCTCCGATGCAGGGGGATCCACCTGCCTTTAGAAACTCCAGACATGAGTGTTCTCGTCTTCTGAAAGAACGTGGCTGTTGATATTTAGGACAAATGTTAAATATAAGGACGTATAGGACACACTTTGCAAACTTTATAGAAGGGTGTTATTTCCTCTGAAATACCACAAGGCTGTTTTACATGGGCAAACAGCCATGAGGAAAGGCTCTTTAGATGTTACCCTTTACCTTACAGTCCTGAATCTAATTCTTAATCTTTACAGAAAAATAAATTGAAACTGTGTGCATATTTTCTCCCTGTTTTATATTCATTGCTGCTGTACCTGTGAAAGCTGGAAGAATCAAAATGTTTTTAAAGGGATCACAAGCCTGAGTGTGGTGCAGGTTATTCAGCAAAACATTAGATTATTTTATAGCAAGAATTGGGCGTATCTAAGGATTATCCTCAAATAAATGTGTGTATGTTTGTGTGTAGCAGCATTACTGCAAAGTGGGAACATGCACTGCTTTTTGAAGAGGTCAGCTTAGCAGCGAGACTTAGGGAAGCAGAACTAACAGCAAGGAACAGAAGAAGTGCACGTCAAATTTAATTCCCCTTTTCTATTATTTTTGAGTTATCTCTCACTGAGAATGTCAAGCCCTCTCTTGCAGAATTGTTCGTTGTGTGCCTTCTAGAGTTTAATTACGTGATACATACTTGCATTATGCAAGCTCACAAAAAGTAATCTCCATTCTCTTCCAGAGGTATCCAGACCCAGGGGGGAGAGTGTATTAATAAAATCTAAAAATGGGACATAATGCTGTGAAGTCTGAAGCCCTTCTAAGTAAAATTAACCTGGTTAATATAAAAAGGGAAAGTGTAGAGTTTTGCATCTGGGTAGGAACATCCCCAGGTTCCAGTATAAGCTGGGGAATGACCTGTTAGAGAGCAGCGTAGGGGAAAGGGACCTGGGGGTCCTGGGGACAGCAGGGTGACCATGAGCCAGCACTGGGCCCTTGTGGCCAGGAAGCCAATGGTACCTGGGGTGGGTTAGAAGGGGGTGGTCAGTAGGTCAGAGAGGTTCTCCTGCCCCTCTGCTCTGCCCTGGGGAGACCACACCTGGAATATTGTGTCCAGTTGTGGCCCCTCAGTTCCAGCAGGACAGGGAACTGCTGGAGAGAGTCCAGCGCAGCCACCAAGATGCTGCAGGGAGTGGAGCATCTCCCGTGTGAGGAAAGGCTGAGGGAGCTGGGGCTCTGGAGCTGGACAAGAGGAGACTGAGGGGTGACTCATTCATGTTTACAGATATATAAAGGGGGAGTGTCAGGAGGATGGAGCCAGGCTCTTCTCGGTGACAACCAATGAGAGGACAAGGGGTAATGGGTTCAAACTGGAACACAGGAGGTTCCACTTAAATATGAGAAGAAACTTGTTCCTGGTGAGGGTGGCAGAGCCTGGCCCAGGCTGCCCAGGGGGGTTGTGGAGTCTCCTTCTGTGCAGACATTCCAACCCGCCTGGACACCTTCCTGTGTAACCTCAGCTGGGTGTTTCTGCTCCAGGGGGGGATTGCACTGGATGAGCTTTCCAGGGCCCTTCAACCCCTGACACTCTGGGATTCTGTGATTCTGTGGTTTGTTCCATGTTAGAATTTAATTTTTTTGGTCAGTGTTGCATGTCTGATTTTTACTGCCTGTCAGGAACACAGTGAATGCATCTTTTTGAAATCACATAATCACATTGTCTTTTTTATTTTTCTCTACAGATGGATAATGATCAGAATTCCAATACCTCAAAGCAGAGATATTCTGGGAAAGTCCATCTTTGCATTGCCCGTTATAGGTAAAAAAACCCAGCTCATTACATATGTTAAAATTATTTGTAATAATCAACATTTGGTTTTACTTGACCTATTCATGCACTAAATTATTGCCCAGGACCAATGTTACGGATAGCAAATGCCTTTCAAGAATTTTCTGTATATGTGTACCTTGTTTTAGCTGTAGCTCACTGTTTTAGTCTTTATTTAACTTGTCTCTGTTGAACTGAATAAACTTGTGTAAAAGGCTGCCATGTAAGACAAATGGAAAAGACACCCACAACTGAGTTTGCTCTAATTCGCTTTAAAAATTAAAGAATATTCTAAGTGAGAAACCTGTAAGTAAACTCTACAGAAAAGGATGAGATTTTAAGTGCGTGGTGCTTAAGGAAACAGGTGACGTGTCCTGGCAGCCCGTGGGTGATGCAGTTCAGCTCACAGCAACAAACCGACCTGGACTCGGCTCAGAATGTGTTTCACAAGGGAAACAAAAAGCTTGAAGTGAGGAATTACCTCCCTGTGCAGCCTTTTTCTGATCCGTGTTCGGTTGTGCGGGGTTGTCAGTGAACACGGGTTTTCCATCTGTACTCCACTGCAGTTACAACCCTTTCGATGGACCAAATGAAAATCCAGAAGCAGAACTCCCCCTTACGGCAGGAAAGTACCTTTATGTGTATGGAGATATGGATGAAGATGGCTTTTACGAAGGTATTTTTTTTAATCTGTGGATACATGCTAATTCATGCAGATTCAAATCAGTTCATCTGTCAAACATGCTCCCAGTTCTTTCCTTCATCTACTACCGAATCAGTTGCTAAAATTACCCCTATCGTCATTGTGTTAATTAATTTGCACCAGCAAGGCCTCTCCTTGCAGTCAAAGCTAATTATAAGATATTTTATATTGTCAGCTTTTCCTACTGGCAAGATTTAAGTTGACAAGAAAGCTTACTGCCTCTGGTTTTTGCCTCACTGAACCTTTACGTTCAACTCCAAATGTTGTTTATGTCCAGTTTTCGCTTATATCTTCTTCCTTTTCTTGCTGACTTGCAAGGCATTATCATGCAAGATATGTGCTCCTCCCAGGATTTTAATGGCATTGTTCTTTCTCACCAGGGGAACTTCTAGATGGACAGAGAGGACTAGTCCCTTCAAATTTTGTGGATTTTGTTCAAGACAATGAGACCCGGTTGTCAAGCACACTAAGCAGTGAACAAGATCAGAATTTTATCAACCATTCGGGTCCTACTTTGGAAGCAGATCTCTTGGAGATAAGTCCGCCAAGTCACATAGACTCTAGTGTAATCACCAATGGTTCAGGGACTCTGGATGTAAACATTGATGAAATTGGAGAAGACATTGTGCCTTATCCTAGAAAAATCACCCTTATTAAACAACTAGCCAAAAGTGTCATTGTGGGCTGGGAGCCACCGGTAGTGCCACCCGGATGGGGAACGATCAGCAGCTATAATGTTCTGGTTGACAAGGAAATACGGATGAACATAGCCTTGGGAAGCAGAACGAAAGCTCTTATAGAAAAGCTTAACATTTCTACTTGTACATACCGAATATCAATTCAGAGCATCACAAGCAAGGGTAACTCAGATGAACTGCAGTGCACTTTGTTAGTCGGGAAGGATGTCATAGTAGCCCCTTCTAATCTTAAAGTGGACAATATAACCCAGATTTCTGCTGAGCTGTCTTGGCTCCCTACAAATAGTAATTACAGTCATGTGATCTTTCTTAATGAAGAAGAATTCGACATCGTCAAGGCTGCTAGCTACAAGTACCACTTTTTTAATTTAAAGCCCAATATGGCCTACAAGGTGAAGGTCATGGCGAAGCCCCATCAGATGCCCTGGCAGCTTCCCCTGGAACAACGAGAGAAAAAGGAAGCCTTTGTGGAATTTTCTACTTTGCCAGCAGGTTTGGTGTTTTCCTCCCTACCCCAAAAGTCTCCGGTTAACTTTCTTTGAAAACTGTAGATAAATTAATCTAACCTTCAGCTTTGCGCTGTAATCCCTGTCACATTCATGAGCAGACTGGGGATTATTAGATTGCTCTATGGTATCTACAATGAATTCCTGTCCTCTGTTAGTCTCTTCTTTGTTCTTGGGTAAGGACTGAAGCATTAAAAAAAAGCTGTTGCTTTGGACATATTATTTGTATGTTATTTGAGGGTCTTAAAGCACTTTTTATGGGGGCGATCCAGGCGTTTTCTGCAATGAAAAGCAACACACACAATTTAGAGGGCCACACAGTGATTTAGGGGGTGTAAACTCCTTTTGGTGGTGAAGCTGTAATCACATTGTACAATTTGAATTTGTAAGGATAACAAATTGGTCATGTTTTGACAAGCCCCAGGTGTTTTCCCACCTTGCTTTTACATTAGGAATGTTGATAATTGGTACCAGTGACTTCCCAGTATCTAAGAACAGCGAACGTTGAAAACTACAAGTGAAATAATGTAGCAGGTTTAAAGGATAATCCCATATTTTGGGAGCGTATGGCAGCACCTGAACAATTTGAACATCTCTGCTTATAGATTCATCTGACCCAGGTCATCTAATCAAGGACAAGGAGACGGCTCCTTGTATTCTCAGAGTTTCAGGGCAGTGAAGCCTCTGAAGCGGGACAGTCAGGTACAGGTGCCTCCTGGCCAGGGGAGTTTCAATACCATGTGCTGTGCTCTGGCTTGATCGATTGACTCCCTGCTGGGATTTGGTTCCAGCAAAGGGGCTGGAATTATTTCTGGTCTCTTCCTTGGCTTGCGTGACTTACATATAAGGAGACGTGCAGGACAGTGATGCTGGTTGAGTAGGGAGTGAGTTAAACTTGCATGTCTGCTGCTTTTTATGCTGGTGATTTATAGTTTCAGTGAAAATGTCCCCAGCTCAGGCATTTACCCTTGTGTCTTAAATCATTTCAGTGAGACGAGTGGTGACGCTTTCACAGAATCTGCCAGGAGGGGAGATATTTTCAACTTTGTTCATGTTCTCTGGGAGTCGGGAGATTGTGGCTTGAACTTATTAGAGGTGTTGTCGTCTTTGTTATTTGGGAAAGGCCTTGTGAGTGAGGTTTTTTCAGGGCAAACACTCAGCGTGCTGTATCTCCCTCTAGTTGCTGCAGTGTGCAACGCAATAAACGAGCTGTTCTCTCTTGAGGAGCTAAAATACAGGGACCCCTCTGCTTTTAGATCCAGAGGTCCCAGGATCTTCCCAACCACTTCGTTTCACATGCAGCATTTTTACATCAATTCTTCCCTGACATACAGCAAAAACTGAACTGATTAGAGGCTGATGCTTTTATTTCAGAAGTCGTTGGAACAAGGAGGAAAGGATGCCCATGAAATCAGGGTCAGTTAACATCATAGCGTGTCGTGTTTTTCCTCTTGCAAATAACACCGGCTTCAAGTAATCACAACAAACTGCAGTTAAAAGAAAGAAGTTTAGAAAAATAGCTAAAGTATCTTTAATGTTATTTGAAGCCAAGAAGCTTTGCTCTTAGCTAATGGACACAGTGGTGTGCCCATCAAAAGGATACCATCAGCCACTTATACCAAAAAGGGAGTGGGAACCAGTGCATATTTACAATTTTTCACATTGTATCCATCTCAGGGTTTTTTTAGGAATACGTGAAGCAAAACTGAACTTGAGATAACTGCCCACATTTCAAAGTTAGAGAGAGCAGGTGCATGAAAAGTACAGGACAACTAGAGGTCACTTTTTAATGTTTCTCTTTGCATAGATATATCATGTTTTGCATGATTTACACTTGAACACACGTTGCTTCCTGTCAGACCAAAGCTGAGTGACAGCTCTTTAGTTGCTGGGCAATTGAACTCCTTGACTCATCAGAGCATTGGAATTGCTGAAGTTAAAATAGAAATGGTTCTATTTTGGGTGCGTGGGTCTAAAAATAGACATAAGTATTAATAGGATTGGGACAAGTAGCTAATAAATTCATGAAGACCAAACTGTAGCAGAATTCTGAAACAAACATTTATGTTGATGACCAAGACCATCAGAAAGTTATAAAGAGTAATTTCCCATTTAATGATGGAGGAAAATAGAAATCATATTAAGCCTTGGGCATTCCGGTTTATTAAATCTCTCTCTCCTGCAGCCTGTGAAGGTCGAGAGAGACTCCCTGGGGATTGTTTGGTTTGGGAGAGGGGGAGGAAGGTGACTTCTGCTGCAGGAGCAGATTAATGTCATTGTCATTGACGAGATACTGGACGAGATCAGATGCGTGTGTTCTTCTAAACTGAGGAGCTTTGCTGGATTGGGAGTACGGGCTGGCAATAAAATTGGATGGTCAGGGGAGCTGAAAACCAACCTTAAATCAAAATATACACCTTGGCCATGAATAGTATTAGGTCAACTTGCATACTTTGGCCTTGCAAGTTAAAAACACATTGTAGGTGCAAGGGGTGGCATAGGCAAAAATGTCATGTTGTGCCTGTGATGTCCTGAACATGACCATAACTTTATTTCCATGCCTACCAGAGGATAAAATTTAGTGACAGCAAACTGCTGAAATGCGCTGATGTTTTGCCAGCATATCTGGAGGCTGAGGCTTGTGTGATATTTACACTTGTATCATGGTCTGGTTATTAGCAATGCATGCACACAGTTAAATATTTGTGGCTTTTTGGGGCAGATGAACAGAAGCTGGTTGTGCTCAGTTCACTGGCAAAGCAAACTCACAACAAGCAAGGTTTGTGCTCTCCCAGCTACGACACAGAGACAGGACCCTGCTTCGGAAATGTTTTAGCATGAAATGCTTCTCAGGGTTTGACTTAAATTAACACAGCAGGATGCCTGAAATATTCATGCACTAATAATCTCTATGATATTTTTACTTTGGCTTTCTGTCCAAAGTAAAGCTATTTATAGTGGGGTAATAACGTCTTTTAATTAAGGCTGTGTTTGGTTGGCTATGACACTAACATACTGTAAATGTCTCAAAAGGTTAGCAGGCATACTGTTTTCTTCAGTGCAAAGGCTTGAGTTCAGTTGTCCTTTAAACCAGCGTGTTGCAGGTTGAAAGGTTCAAGTTTTGCCTTGCTGTCCATATTGCACTTCAGTGTCAATGTGCTTCTGGCCCTTAAATCGTGACCTGGAGCTATTGCTGGTCCTGAGCGCGCATTCAGTGCAGAGAGAGAGAGACCAAAAAGTCACTTGCTGTCACCTGCAGCCGTTTTCAACTAACAGTGCCACTCCTGGGCCTTTGTCCTCCCTGTATTTTCCTGTCAACGTCTGCTGCATTCAAAGTAAGCAGCAGTTATGTAGCTCGGAGGGATAAAAGTAGGTCCAGAGCAAGTTGCAAGTACAGGCTCTGTTGCAAAGAAACACAGCTTAGTTACGGGCTGTGAGCGGAGGGTCAGTTCCCAGCTCCATGACCTGCTCAGTGTGTGCTTCTGTTTTTACATAATAGCTGCAATAACGATATTTTGACTTAAAAAAATAGAAAGCTTTGAGATGTGTAGTTTCCAAATGGCAGCTCTATTGGTTGATGTTCATACCTCTGCCCCAAGGTTCAACAGTGACCATTCTTGGTTTTTTTAGGTCCTCCAGCTCCCCCTCAAGATGTGATTGTACGGGCTGGGTCCACCCCAGCAACTGTACAGGTGTCCTGGAAACCACCAACTCTGACAGCAACAGGGACGTCCCATGGCGCCACTGTCACCGGCTACGGCGTCTACGCGAGAGGTCAACGGGTGAGTTCTCCTTCCAGCCTTACAGTGACCATCTCCAGCAGGTGAATTCCTGCAGGTAAAGGCAACGGTAAACATGCGACACCACCTGAATGTGTCCAGGGTTTTCTCACCTTCCAGTAGAACTTACTATTTTGCATGCAACTTGCTTGTTAGCTTCTTTTCCATAAGCACCTGAGCTTTTGGACAAATCAGTTGTAGCGATTAAAGATAACTAATTGATGTGGAGCCCTCATGTGGCTCTTTCAGCCCGCTCTGTGTTGGCAATGGTTCTCCCCACATTAAGACTTTGAAGGTTATACTTCAGTGGGATTGGTGGGAGGGAAACAGATGTCATCGTGCTAGTAAGTTGTTTGTTTGTGTACTCAGGTGGCCGAGGTGATCTTTCCAACAGCAGAGAACACACTGGTGGAGTTAATCAGACTAAGGAGTTTGGAAGCAAAGGAAGTTACAGTTCGAACGCTCTCTGCGCAAGGGGAATCAGTGGACTCTTCTGTTGCTGCCATTCCATCCGACTTACTGGTGCCTCCAACCCCTCAGCCCAGAACTGCTCCCAAATCTAAGCCATTAGCAAGTGCCGGAGCCCCAGAAACCAAAGAAGAACATTTAGGTCCACATTTGAAAATGGATGAGTCGTGGGAGCAGACTCGTTCGGCATCCCCCGTTCACGGACACACGCTCGAGCCACCCGCGCCCAACTTCCACAGCCCGCTCCAGGGGAGGAGGTCGCCGTCGCCCAACCGAATCCTCCCCCAACCTCAAGGCACACCCGTCCCGAACACGGTCGCAAAAGCCATGGCGAGAGAAGCTGCACAACGCGTTGCAGAGAGCAACAGGGTAAAGACAAACTTAAGGCTTTCTGGGAGATGGTTTGATTCACTTCTGCACTTTCCATCAAAGATTTTATTGTATCATATGCTTTAAGGAGAAGCTAATCACTCCTAAACCATGAAGATCCATATTTTGAGAAGGAGCAGCATGCTAAAATTCTGTGCCATCGTGCATACTTGTAACCATAAAGAGCATTGATCTGCCTTTGATCAGCAGTAGAAACCCCACATCATCAGTAGAGATGTTGTCTCCAAAAATGCAGAGCCTCACATCTGGAAAACAAACAAACAAAACCACAATAGCAATCCGAAGGTTGTGCTTGGGTCCTGCTGGACCCACAAAAGAGGCTTGCACCTGTGTGAGAAAAGTACTTTGAAAGAGATCTAAACAATAAAGGGCGGTTTAAAAATGGGTCTAATCTTTTTGACCGTTTACAAAATGAGGACAGAGTCTTATTTCTGTAAAGGAATCTAATCAGCTGTCAGGCAAGAGAAATATTTGTATTCTAAACCCATCTGCTTTTTCAAAATACCAAATCACAGCTCAGATGCACGCAAATCACTATATTGCATCTTGTCGTGGACCCACAGGCAATGTTACAGATTTGCCCTTCAAGAACGAGCCTTTCTCAGTCTTACACCTTCACAGATGTTTCCAGCTGCTTCAGCACAGCTGCCGTGTGGGAGCGTTTCACTGCAGCTCCTCTTGTAGCTACTGGAAGCATCGCTGCCCAAAGGAGACTCCCTGGTTTGGAGACCATTATGACCTATGGCTGCTGGAGTGACTTAGACACTTCCTAGTTAATTTAAATCCCCCATTTGGGGCTCTCGGGTCAGCACAGCTGATGCGTATGCGTCCTGACAGCGTGCTCTGCCTTCCCTACCCAAGCATACAATATTTAAATACTCACAGTGCTCTGGGCAGTTACTTTCTCATCACAAGCTGCTCACAACTGTCCGTGTCTTTATTTCGGTCTCCAGTGTCGCTTTTTTCATGCATTATCTTGGTCCTTCATCTGAGAGTCATCTGTTGTGTCCGGTCTGTCCTTTCCCCTTGTATCCCCAAAATAGCTCCATCTATTTTGACAGTTCACACATGTCTTAACAGCCCAAACTTATTGACTGTTCCTGTTTTGGGACAGAATCGAGCCAATGGGTGATGATACAGTGTTTGGGAAGATGAATAATTCTGGGTCACTAAGGTTTGCTTAAATACATATGTAGGCATGTGGATATTTCTGCCTTTTATTTATAAATAAAGCAAACAGGAACAAATGTAATAGAGGGAGAAAAGGCTGTTAGTTTCTTTGGCACCCTAAAAGTGAAGGTTGATTTACAACCACATAGGGAAAGAGAGCTGAAATTCCGGTTTTGAAAACTGCTGACATAATATATGCTCTCAACCATGCTTAATTACATTAATTTTAGTGATGCTTGAAATGTTTAATTCAAGGATCTGGACAGAAGTTTACAGATGGATTCACTGTCAATGAAATCAGATCCTACTGACGATATTTGCCGTGTTTGGTCCCCAGTAGCAGAACTGGCTGTCTTGCTGCAGCAGGAGCTGCGTGTCACCTCGGAGCAGAGGAAAGCATGAAGTCTCACTCTATAGGGTTTTTGTACAGAGGTAAAGATGCTGTGGTGGCTACATCTTCTGCTAACTCTCTGCCAAGGGGAAATTAATGTCTTCATTAGCAACATCTGACTGTGCAATACCGAGAATTTTGACATAAGTGGTAGAGGGAGGAAAGCCAGCAGTGGATTTGATGGTCACATAAAAGCATAACACTGTTTATGAGCAAGGGTAATACAACAAGCACAATTTCTTGAAAACTCCCAAAAGGTTGCGGTCAGGGGAAGCGAACGTCGCTTTAAACCACGAGCATGTTTAAATGCTGTGTTCTTCCATCCCTATGTCTTGTATTCGCAATTGCTTCTGTTGGTTGCAGGAACAGGTCTGCTTCACCATTTTCCATTTCTGTTGCTTTTCTAGATGGAGAGGAGGAGCGTTTTTATCGAAAGGAGCAATGCAGCCCAGTATGTGAACTCAGATGATGAGGAGGATGGCTACGATTCCCCCAACGTCAAGAGAAGAGGGGCTTCAGTTGATGATTTCCTGAAAGGTTCAGAACTTGGAAAGCAAGTAAGTAACCTCATCTTGTCATTGTGTCCCGTGTTGGACATGAAACAAGTAGTCTATGAAGTTCAGCAAGCTACGCAGGTCACCATCTGATTAGTGAAGTCGTATTGCTAAACCATACAGACAACCAGCTAAATTGTGGGCAGGTAGATGAACGTGCTGGTGCTGGAGTATAACACCATCTGATGGGAACTGGATGCTCAGCACTGTGTATTTAGAGATCGATAGCCCAAGCAGCAGCCTTAAGCCCTGGAAAATTTAAAAAACTGAAATAGAAAATGCGACTGAAACGTCATGTGTGAGCTCTGGGATGTTTCTGCACGATGTGTTACTATTGCATATGAAAACAAGCTGTGAAAAATAAAGGGAATAGGGGAAGGATTTTTGTGTTCCATAAAAGCCATAACCTGTAATCCAAATTAGCAGAAAACCAACAGAATATGTGCTTAGCATGCTGTAATGAATACGTTACAGATGTTGCCAGAAGAATTTTGCACATCTGCACAGCTTTTAGTCTGATCCCACTGAAAACATATCTAAAGTAATTTATTACATTACTACATTGTTTATGAAAGAAACTCATAGGGACTTGAAATATTTGGAGTAATTTCAAAAGACTGTTAAGGCTTTAACCAATCTACTCCTCCAATGCTAAAGAGATAAAAGCTTCAAATTCCATCAGCTAGCTATACCATACAATGATGGGAAGATCCTGCAAGAATTAAGTTCTGATCACTTTTAAATTACAGTGTGATGTAACAAACAGCTGTGAAGAACAGATGATATGTGAATTATCCCAGGGTGTTTACAATTTGGTCAGCAAGTCCATTGATGCGTGAAGGGCCTCTTTAAATCAAGGGAATTTAATCACAACTAGAACTAGATTTGGTGCTGGGAATGTAGACATCCTTTTTTGTATCATCTATGCCATTAAAACTGGATTTCTTGAATTGGAACCATGAACTGGAAAAAAAAACTACGCGTGATGTCTGCGCTAGAACAGAGCAGCAAGACGCATGATATAATTTACATGTGGTTATTAGTGTGATTGCAAACCTGGGAGACGCTCTAGTCCTCATTGGCGTTACACAAGGAGTTTCGGCTTTGCGGTGAAGGTTCTTGTCTCTCGCTCTGCCCGCCAGCCGCACTATTGCCACGGTGAGGAGTACCACACCGAGAGCAGCAGGGGCTCCGACCTGTCCGACATTATGGAGGAGGATGAGGAGGAGCTGTACTCGGAGATGCAGCTGGAGGATGGAGGAAGGCGCCGAGTCAGCGTGTCCTCGCACAACGCGCTGAAGGTGAGTGGCGCCGCACAGACCTTCCCAGGGACTCCAGATCCACATTCCTTCTTCAAAGCCTTTCTTTTAGTCACGGCTTTTGCAGACTCTTAAAACTCACACTTTCCTATAGACCTAGAACTGAGGTGAACATTATTTATGATGCCAAGGCCACTGTAATACATTACTTTGTTTTTTTTGCATAATTTGGTAGCTAAACTTTTAACTAATTGACTATTTTCCTATATGGAATTGTTGAAGTCGCCGTTTCTTTTCTGTATCTGGGGACTATGTCTATGCGACAAAATACTACACGTGCCACCCAAACAATGAGCTGTTTGTTTCTGAGCAAGGAGATTTGTATAAATACACATATAGAAAGAAGCAACTTGGGTTTTCCGTGTCTGAGCGATTTGTCCCCGTTTCCAGTGCCAGTCCCATCTCTTCCACAGCCTTTAAATCACGCTCGTAAGAAAGGGAGCTGGGCCAGCTTTGGCTGATATCACATTATCAGAAATTCTTGTGCTCTGGTTGTTAAGGAATCACCAAAGACAGCAGGAAATATCTCTCAGGGATATTGCTTTAACACTACCCAGGAATATTCATTATGAAAGACAACTTAACAGTTAAAGTATACATAGGATGTTGAACCTATCCAATATAGAATATATTTCTTACAGTATATTTGTACGTGTAATTATATTTGCCTTTTATGTGTCTAGCAACTATACTAAACTGTGCTTTCCTAGAAAGTTGGATTATTTGAACAGCAAGGAAACTCACAGGTTGATTTTTCTTTAAATATGCTGTGATTTAACTAAAAATACTGTTATCTCATGCATACAAGAATTTTCATTATTCCCGTAACTGCTTTCATGTAATATAAATTCAGTGCTTCTATTCTGATACTACCTGGAATGAGAAAGGTACTTTTTCAAATTAAAAAATAAGCAGTGTTTCTATTATTCTGCTGACAGAAAGGTTGCAAGTGAAATATTTCTGCATGCTGCTCCTGTCCCTTTCGTCTAGGGGAAAAAAAAAAAGTGAATTCTCTCTTGACTGTTCTTGTTCTTTATGCATCAGAAAAGATATTTACTTCTTGTTTGTAAAATAGTGTTGCCAGTGCTGCTATTTCAAAAGCAAGCTCCAGCCCCCTAGCTGGTGTAGACAATCATTGCAGAGTTGTTACAGTCTGCAGGCGCTTCTCTTGCTGTAACAGTGAATGGGAAGGGTAGGACCGGTTGATTCATCCTGCAGAAATGGAATTCAGTGTATGACCCTCCTGGATGTCTGGAGAATCCAGCCCACCATGCTGATGAGTTTTCTGAGACAAAATGCAGGTCAGATTTGGGAGAACATTGTTCCCTCCAACGGTTCCTTAAAACAAAGGCTGACATGGGTGATCAGGGGAAGATGCAACTCACCTGACTGGCATTCTGAAATGTGGGATATTTGAGCTCAAAACAAAACTATTCTTGTTCATATTTGTTGACTTTTTCCCACTTCTATGGGAGTTTGTCTCAAAAGTGTCACAAGTGTGGCACACACTTTAAAAGTGAATGAAAATACGTGAAACACATACAGTCATAAAGTACATTTAAAAGCTCCTAATGCCTGAAAGGGGAAGACATCCAGAACCCCACTGAGTTTAAGGTGGTCGGAGGGAGAGGCGTTGCTGAAGGCTCCAAAATGATCCTGTGACTATTTTGTAGGTGCTGTTGTGTCCAGAGCCCCCCCTGATCTGGGCATTGAGTACGAGGAGAGATGATCTCCATGATTAGAATCTATAAACCATATCAACCAAGACCAGCTCCTCCTGCACCATCATTCTCTTGCCTCTTCTCAGAGTCCAGCTGAGATCCTGCACAGGCTTCTGTCGCACCAGCCTGTGTTTTGTGTGAATGTAACAGAAAAATCACAAAATGCATCTCTCATGTTCAGAACACTGATTTGATAAAGGCTGGGATAGTTATTACCTACTTTAACTTCTGCTAATGGGCTGATTTTCAAGTATTGGTTTTATGAAGCAGGTGCGAGGTGATGATGTGAGGTTTGGTGACAGTGCAGAGCAAGGGCCATAAGGAGCAGCCGCTGCCCGGGGCTCGTCCTGTGGCAGCCACGTTTTCCAAACGGTGCAGGTTTCCTTCACATTTTACAAAGGACACTAGAACTCCGTTAGTGCTGTCTGCAGAGCAGCTCTCCTCCACCAGGACGTTTAGGACTATTTGTTACTCAATGTAGGAGGCTTTAACCCATGCAAAGCAAGAAAGCTTGCTGGAACAGAATTTTAATTCTCAAATATGGGCTCTGGTTACAAAGAATACATAGCGATTTGGCATGGGGCAAGGAACATAGAAAGCATTAGTGCTGTGTGTTAATGCCATTCTCATTCGCCATGCTGGAACGTGTACGCAGCTTTTATTGCTTTGTTTTAAATGCATGGGTTTATTCTCGTGAAGAGCATCACCCAGTTGTTTGTACTGACCTCTCATGTATCTGACACCCAGCAACTTCTTAATCACGTGTTTATTTTCCACAGATTCTCATTCACAGCATGACATCCTTTTCACTAAATAAGCTGCATGTATTATGTTTGCCATTGCTCTAAAACTAATTCTGTCTTTATTTTTCTTTTCTTCTCCCTTCTCCCTCCCATTTTATTTTTATCACACGCTATTTGTCCCCTGTCTGTTTTTTAACATTACATAACCTTAAGGAGTGCGATAAGAATAAGACCACTGAAGCCACTTTTTTGGAACAGCCTGACTTTTCACAGCAGATACATCACAGTAAAAAGCTTTTCAGTATTCCAGAAGTAGCTGAAGAGGACGGTGAATACTCTGAGCTGCTGTACAAGCAGGGGTTAGGTATGCCCTATAAAAAGCACCCCACAATAGCTAGAGACTCTAGACCACCCAGGCCCTACAATCAAGACCAGCAGCACAACTTCTGGTACCCAGCCAAGCACAGAATTTCAGGCATGGAGGATTTTGCCGCAGACGACAAAGGATGTAAATACAGCCGGTCCTTATCGAGGAGCCCGGACAGCGGACTGGACTGTGGAAGCGAAGAAGAAGAATCCCGGTTTAATTTCAGATACAGCTGCGATGCGGCTCCCGCCAGCGCTGCCTCCGGCTGTTGCGCAGAGGCCAGCGCCTGTTCCTGCAGGAGGAGCGCGAGGCCGCTGCTGGCGCGCAGGAAAACCCTGACCCGGCAAACCAGCATCGAGGAGGATTTTGGTGACTTGGGTCCTTCCTTGGGAGAGCCCAGGACTGAACACGTCAAGCCCAGTTACGAGAAAAAGTATGAGGCTCAGAAATACACTAGGACAGATAATTTGGCCAATGAAGATATTCAGGGAGGCTGGAAGACCGACTTAAAGCTGGCTGACTCTAGGGCAAAGCCATCCCACAGAGACGCAGAAGACTCTCTGGTGTGTGAAATAACTCTTCCTTCTAGCATCTGCTTGCCAAATCAGTTTCTTTCTGTTGTTCTTTCTTTTTTTCCTTTTTCCTTTTTTTCTGAGTTAATTTTCAGGTCCATCCTTGGGACCTATTTCGCTTCACTTTTCCTTTTATTTTTCTCTCTCCCTCCCCATTCATTTTTATTTATTATTCTGCATTTTCCTTTCCCGTCCTCTTTTGTGTCACGCTGAAATCAGTTTAATTTGCTTTACAATTCTTCTCCTACAGAACAAATTACAATAATGGCTGCTTTTATTAAAGGACAACTGAATCTAAATTTTAATTAAGGGTTAGCTGAACTATAATTTTTCCAAAAGATTGTTTGTCTTTATTTTGCCCATCTAAATGTCGCTTAAAAAAAAAAAAAAGCTGCATTTTAACTGGAAAAATATTTCATCGTGTTATGTTTTTTTTCAATGTCAAGGAATTCATTCCATCATGTTGTTTTATTCACCTCATTCCCAGAATGTTCAGGACACACTCTTTACCATCAAACATCTCTGAACAAGAATCAGGATTCTGCCCCGGTGTGACAGTGACCCAGATTGATGGAGTCACGGGTTTCATCATGTTTCCATTTTCTGCCTTATCTCCGCACCGTCACTACTTTGCCTTCCTTTTTGGACCATCTCTTCTTGCCTTTGAAGTTGCCGACTGCATCCGTGCGTGAGGATGCGGGCGAGCAGCTGCTTCCGAAGGGCCAGGCCAGGGCCATCCCGTATCTCGCAAGGATGCCCCTGCGTGATCCCGCCTGTTCGCCCTTCTGTCCATTGATCTCTAGCAGAGCCTCCACGCTTTGATAGATGCATCCATAGGCTTCCCTGCTCCCTACCGACCAAAGCAAGTTCTTTACCCTCACGGTCTGCAACAGTCCAGGCTGGAAACCTCAGAGCTGATGCGTTTGATGTAACGGTAGAAATCAGCAGCCTGCTCATCTAGTTTAAGCTGAAACGACCCTTAAAAATTTCTCCCACTAAAATTGGTACCCAAGCTGTATTAATCTCAATGATTGCATGATAGACTCTGGAGAGCATTGAAATAGTACCATTTAGCTATTAAAATAGCGACATTTTCTGCAAGGGTAGTGAACAGAAAGAGACAGCTGTGATGTGAGATGGAGTGTGACTACGTTTCGATGACCTTTAAAAGGCTTTAAGAACCAAAGGGCGCTAAAGAAGAGCAGAGTGCCCACAGACAGACGGACGTACCCTTGTTCACGTGCTGCAAACCGGACGAGCCATAGAGCTGCCCATGCCAAAGCCCGGCCCGGTGGGGCAGCCCCAGCGCCACAGCTCCCGCGACTGCCCCCACGGCTCTTGGGGACATTAGAACGGCACCTTAGCAGCAACGACAAAGGCAAAAGAATATTTCAAAACCTATTCTTTTTGTTGCTTTTTGTTCCGATGTGTGACTGCCGGTTACAAAACTCTGCCATGAATCAGGGAACCATTTTTTTCTTTTGCAGGTTTTCCAGGCAACAGTATTTTACTTTTCAGCTAACCTTTCAGTTAAAAACTAAGTTTAGTTGCCTTTAGAGCTTACGCTTCCAAATGTGATTGACCTGATCAATGTCCAACCATATAACCGTGATGTTACCACGCGTGTAACTTACAAACCTGTTTTTTCTGTTGTGTTTTTTCTAGCTTTTAGGTAACCTGTCATCCGCAGGACGGCCCGACAGGGCGGATCACGCAGGGCGAAGGTCCTCCCATGGCAGTGCAGTGCCACAAAGGTCTCGGCCCATGTTGGTCCCTTCCATTGGTTAGTTGGACAGATTGGTGCATTTCTGTTCTTTGCAGCCTCAGAGCTGGGGATGCGGTCCTTACAAAAGCAACGAGGGGCGCTCGTCTCGAACCGTGGTTACTCTTAGTTTAAATGGGGTGAAACGGAATTAAAACATCTCCATCTAAATGTGAGCGGACTGGGGTCTCGCAGGGGCTGAGTCAGGAATCATTGACATCACTGGGAGCCCTTTCATTTAATGTAGTGGGTATGGGAGCTTTTCAAAGCTTGGTTAGGCTTAGCTACTGTCAGATCTTAACCTAAGAAGAAATTTGCAGGCAGGCTACTATATGATCAGTAAAATAAACGTGCCCATTCGGCCATCCATTCAGCCATCCATCTTTTCATTCAGCAACCATCATTTTGCATTCACTTTCCATTTTCTTGACTACTTTTTGGAATTTTAGCAGGAAAAATTGAAGCTGTTAAATGCAGCAAGTTACTAGAACTTGCATATATTTGCTAGATTTGATCCTTCTTGCAGAATCATCCCTATTCTGATTTACTTATGAATTAAACTATGCGCTGGTGTATACCAGAAAATCCAAAAAGTAGTGCATAAAAGATGATGGAATCAAGACACTATGGACAAATACGTATCTGTTAAACTTGCACTGCATACTGGCAACCAAGAAACACTGAAAATTAGAAAACACATGCAAAACAAATGCAGAAGGGTTCTGTGAGCAGAACTTTACTCCATGAAGACGTAAAGTACGTCCTGCTCCTGTCCCTAAGCTGGGCTTTAATTTGTGAACGCTGTAGCATCATCAGGAGGAGAAGGAAGCAGTGTCAGGCAATTCTCACCTCACCTTCATGTGAATAAGATGTCACAAACGGGGATTATCAGAAGGAAAGAGACTGATAAATAAGGAATGGGTTTGGTTTTAATTTTTTTTCCCTTTTCATAGAATCACACTGAAATGCCTGTACTGTAAATTAAAGACATATCCCCCTAGTGGGCACCATTATTCTGATATCTAGGAGATAGTCATTATTATTATTGAAACCGTAGCTCAGCAAACACGCCCGGCTGGCACATGGAAGAGTCTCTCAGTGTCTTCAATATAGCAGCAGCGGTCAGAGGCTGATTCTCATCCTGGGGTAGATAAGGATGATCTCCACAGACATCAGTGGGATGACACCGGTATGGAAATGGTATGGGGGAGAAGCAGCTCCAGGGAGGCTCTTGTGCTTCCATTGACAGGTTATTGCCAGCTGAGCCAAACAGCTTTTGGATGATGATGTGAAAACCTTTAGATTTTTGTGTCCTTCTCCTTTCTCTGCAAGCAGCCTTTGTTTTCCTCAGGACTAAAGATTTCTGCTTTCTGTTTGGCCTACTTAAAGCAAGTTTTCCATCTAAGTCCTTTTATATTATTTGCTAAAATATTGTTTTTATAAATAGCGAGAGAGTAGATGAGTTTGTTTCAAGTAGTCCTTTGGGTTTGCTTTTAGTTTTCATTTTAATTAAAAAGAAGGGAAGTGATTAAATTTATCAGACCTCACTTCCTGTCAACAAAGTTAGAACACAGAAACCACAACGTAATGACTTCACTGTTTGGTTCAATAGCAACAGCTCAGGAATCAGAGAAAGAAATTGATTTCTGATAGTCAGTCTGTGCTCAAACGGATAATTAAACAGAAAATAAAACCTTGGGTTTTATTTCTTTCAGTGTAACTTAAAGAATGAATTAGTGTATTTTGTATTCTCTGCAATCCACAAATGCTCTTGGGGGAAGTTCCCTTAGGAATAAATTGTGATATTGTTGAATGCTGGTAACAAGCAAACTACTGAGCATTATGTACAGTAGCTAACAAAAGTATTCTTTGCTGTGATCCTGTTGAAAGGGCTTATGTGGCTTAGAGTTCAAGAGTCCTGATTGCTGACTAAAACCCTAATGATTCCAATTGCTGAAAGATATCTATGCACCATTTCTTGCTTTCAGCATCACACTCGAATAAATCATTTTGATGGTAAGTGAAGCAAATATAAACACTTGATACAACTCTGGGCAAAAGCTGCTTCCTGTAAGCCTGCTGGAAAAACATCTAGAAAATGGAAAGTGTACCAAGAGGGCAGATAAACACAAAGCATCCAAAAGCGGATAATGGAGCGTTGTATGAACTTGAACCCGCTGTGCAGGACTCCCAGGGACATGGAGGTTTCCCGTCAATAGGGGCTACAAGGACAGTTTTTGGAGAAGGAAGTTGTTAGAGTTGAGTCAGTACAACATGTGGTTGCACAAAGTGAAAAGCAGAGTAAAATAGAAGGAAACAAGAAAATAAGCTTGAGCCAGAGTTTAAGCTACTTAAATACATGAAACTGTAGATCGAAAATACGGATTCCAAATTTCTTGGCAGCAATTTACTCCCTTACCTGCATGCCTGGAGTTTTTACTGAGTTCTTGAGCTACGGAAGGTTCTTAGACAGCTCTGGGAGGTTGAATCAGTGGGAAAGACCCTCAAAATTGTAATGTTCTTAGCATTCCAATGATAAAACATTTTTCCAAAATGCTCCAGGATTCAAATTCTTCGAGGTATTTTTGCCATTAATCTATAAATACTTTGGATTCATATCTTCTTGCAGGTAGGATTTAAGTAAATGAATTAATTTTTGTTTTTAGGTTGATACTTTAGAAGGTGAAACACAGTTTACAGTGCTCTTGACCTTGCAGATCTGGCAGGTAGGATTGTTTAAACCTCATACTAAAAGATGATTCCTATCCAAAGATCTAACGAACAATATTTACGCTGTATGAAGTTTTAAAAGTACAAAATTCAGACGCTTTAAAAAATTAAAGGAGGTACATATTTCAGTGATTCCCTTGCTGAAGGAGGATTTTTAGAGGCTGAGACATCTGGCAAAGCTTGTGCAGTGTTTAGCCTTCCTACTATATGCAAGTCAAAAAAATAAAGGGTAGGCAAAGCCTGCCCACAGGAGCCTCCGCAAAGGCAACTCTACAATATGTTTTAATAGATCATTCCCTTTTTCTCCATAGAAATTACAATGGACAGTAACAGTGAAGGCGGTCGGTCTCGGTCAGGTAGTGAGGGAAATATTTCACCTGTAAAAGAAGAAGCTTATTATCGCAGCATTGGTGGACACAAGAAATGGGCCGAGCAGCGTACCATGGCCTCTCACTATAGATACGGTATGCCGAACATTATTCCTCCTTTCTGACAGACACGTTTTAGAGCTGCCTGTTTCTGTATGACAGCCTTGCATGCGATGCCGAATGCCGGGGCGCTCGCCCCCGAGTCCTGGCTGCTCCAGGTAAGTTCTTCCAGCCCAGCTGTGAGGGACAACCAGCCCGTGGCCCCGTCCCCAGAGTGCTCCGCAGCTCCCCCGTGGGCTGAGCCGAGCCCCTGCATGGCATGAACCTCTGTGAGCTCTGCTGCCGCCAGGGCCACCCGGTATCTACCAACACACCCCAACCACCACCATCACAACACCGCGGTGCCACTTGATCCATCCACACCGGACAGGCACAAGCAGTAGCTGGTATATCACAACCCACTGTCCTGGCATAGGAAGCAGTTACCATATGTCATTCTGATTAACATCTTTGGCTAAATGAAGATTTGGGTTTGTTTTTTCAATGACCACACAGGACTTTGGCTGATCACTTGGTGAAGACACAAAAATATTTTTAGGAATAATTGCTTCATAATGACAAACTTGAATTACATAAGGCAATTATACCTACTACTGATAGTATTTGTTGCTTCATCAACATAGAAATCATTGCATGATCAACAACTCAGTTTCATAGTTCATAACACAGTAAATTGAAGTGTGCGACACTTCAGCCATAAAAGCAGCCCAGGCCATATATAGAGCTAAGAAACACGTTAGGGTTTTGTTGATATCTGAAATGAAACAAAAGGGGCCCTGAAAGTTTAGGTAAATTGCAATTTAATGGTGAGTTTCAGAGCAAACCGATCTGACTGCCTCACCAGATCATCAGCTTGTGTTTATCGGTGCAAATCTCAACAATTCAATGCAACTGTGATTGCAACCGTGCATCAGCTGCAATCTGGCTGCCCGCTTCCAAAGAGTTTCACATACGCTATTGTGTGTGTATGTGTGATCCATGTAGAAATGAGTGGCAAATGATCTAATCTAGAGATTATTTGCTTTCTGGTTCACCGAAACAAATACGACTATTCTGAGTCAGGTTGTTAGAGGCCGGTGCTTTTAACAGAGATACTTTGGGCTATAATACACCTTTCCCCCATTAGCTGCAGTTGGAGTTGGATGCAAAAGTTGATATTTTTAATTTAAAAAGACCAACAAAAACCAAACGACCCCCCCTTAACCCACCCGTGTCACATTGCCTGGTGGACATGGGTGTGACCCCAGCGCGACTGAGCCGGACTGTGCGAGAAGAGGCCAGAGCCGAGTCCCACCCCCGTGTCCCGTGGCTCCTGTCCCCGTGTCCCCACTCTCCTGTGCTTCGTGCCTGCATCAAGCTGCTTGGCTGGAACCTTTCCCTGCCCTTCTGCTGTTCTCCATTTTCCTGTCCACCGTCTTTCTTGCGCTCTGGACCCAAGCGGTAGCAGCTGTTCCCTTAAAGCTGTGACCATCTGAAGGTTTTTATTTCTGGTAGTTTCAAAATATCAAATGTTGAATGAAATGTCGCTGGTGTAGAGGCAAAAAGAGGAATTATTTTATCTATAATGTTCTATATTGAATGTTCAAACACTTACCAAAAATGGGAGTCTTATAAGAGGTGATTACAGTAAAAATTGCATTAATATGACAACTATTTGGAAAAATTTTGATATGGCCGAACTACATTTTCATCATAATTGATAACGTCACTTTCTCAATTTGTTCACGGTGAAGGATCTTGTAAAGTGACTGATGAGTGTTGATTGAGCACAGAGCAGAAGGACGCGGCTCCCACTGAAGTCAGCGGGACTGCACAATAAGCCGAGTTTTCCAGAAGTGGCTTGTGACTCTGAGAGCTTATTTTTTGAGGCTTCAGCTTCCTATGTCTTGAAAGAGGTTATTTTTTGGGAAAGCACTGCCACATAGTCTTTCAAAACAAAATTAAGGGCCTTTGAAACCTCTTAATCAAAACACTCATTGTTAGCCATTTTGGCCTAATTTTCTAATTCAGTTTTACTCAAGTCCATCCTTGAGTATGTTGTTGAATCATGAACTAAGTGCGTTCTCCAGCTCATTTAAAGAGGCTGAACGACTTATGAGGCAAAACATGAGTTCTCATTTTTCACGTCCTAACTGATTTGGTCCCCTGCACTGAACAGAGTGCAGTGGGATATTCAATGTTGATCTTTCCTAATGAGCTCCTGGTTAAGCGCAGCCATAGCTAAACTGGATTTTAACAGGTGGTGTTAGTGTCGGGGGTGGTTTGGGGCACTGCTGGTGACGTTCAAACAAACCCATGTGAGTGCAGTGCCCACCCCGACTAACACAACTGGAATAGAGTTGTTCTTGCCTGTCTGGAGAGAAGAGGTTCTCACCATGTTTTAAACCTGGTCCCTAAAACATGGTCTGCCAACACAGCTGGGATGTGCTTTCTTGTGTCCATGACGAGCAGAAGCAGCTGTGCTGGAAAACAGCTGGATCCAAAGCACGGTTGTTTTTGCAGTTGTGATAAAGCTTATCAGACTCATGCTTATGTCACTCTTAACATGCTTCATTAATTTATGAGAAATTCTCGTAAAACTAACAAAAATTGCTTTCTTAGCCGAGCTGTGTGCACATGTGTCAGTGTCAGTGTGGTCAGGAGATCAACGCCATGCTCAGTGCATGCAGACTGTGTACGCTTTAAAAAAACAACAACAAAACCAACAACCTGCTAATTAAAAACAAACAGAACCCCAAGCTTGATAGGACATGCGTTAAGATATTGGGTGTTTTTCACTGAAACGTCAAGTATTATTCAAATATTAACTGGAATAGTTGAAAGATGAGGCCAACTTGTTTTACTGAATTGTTCTTTTTTGCATTTAATTCCCTAGATGGCTATGGTGGTCACGACCATCTCTCTCCAGATATGTACGAAGAATCAGAAACAGACCCTGGCACAGAGGATATTTCTACTCGAATATTTGTTGCGCTCTTTGACTACGACCCGCTGACAATGTCCCCAAACCCTGATGCTGCAGAGGAAGAGCTGCCGTTTAAAGAAGGACAGATCATTAAGGTGGGACCTAAAAGCAAAGGAAACAAAGGACCCGGTTTAACAAACAGAGTCTGCTTGGAAAGCAACTTGTGTGACTGGAGTCCAAGGCGGGTTTTGCTCCGGAGGTTCAGGCTGTAAATCTTGCTGGATCTGGAAGCTAAAGGCTTAAAAATAACGGGAAATGGGCAAAAATCTCAAAGTTGCTGTAGATAGTTAGGGCCAGAGTCAATTGTTAAGTGCCAAACCAAAACTGTGGCTCTGAAGCCCCCTGTGTCTATTGCCACAAACTGCAGGAGAAACTGCTGGGCAGAGGACGTGTGTTCTGCAAAGGGACCACAAAGTGCTGATCATCTCCCCTGTCAGCGCTGGGTGGGCTTTTCAATGCTGAAAGCTCCTAGAATGCATACACTTAACATCAATTAAGGTCCAGATTAATCTCCTAAAGCTGGGAAAACTGCTTCTATTTCTGACTGTTTGGTGTAAAACCCACAAAGTGCTGTTAAAAGGGCGCGGAAGGCAAATCCCCCCGGTGTGGGTGCTGGTGGTTTCCAGCCAGCCCTCTCTCCACTTGTCTCAGCCCACGGTTGTGCAGCTGCAAAGCAAATCTGTTCAGTTTGCTGAGCTGATTCTAAAAAGCCAGCAGATTTTTCTGCTGAATCAGCGCACACGAGCATCTCCTGCAGCCTCGTGTGATATCTGATCGATCGGTGCAAAAGGAGCAGAAAAGAGAGGGAGCGGGAACAGCTGCTGGCAGCCCGAGGGTGATGGAGATTTAGGTGTGAACTGGAACAGAACCTGGAAAAACAGACTCATTTGTTATAACACCCGGCCTGTTTCAAAGCTAAAATTGTCACTTAGGCTGTTAAAATAGCCACTGGCTTCCACTGTGTTGGATTGGAACTCAACACCAATGTCCATATCCTAAATCACAAATTTTTGTAACGTTAAATACTTTGTTAGGTGTTTTGCTTAACTCCTTACGTGAGGTAAGTTTTGTGCCAAAGATATGGAACCAAGGGGCTTATTTTTCTTTGTAAGAACATTCATTTCACTGAAGTATTTTAATACTCTTTGCACAACCATGTACCTGTTTGGCACTGAGAAGCCCACAGAGATCCCATATCAGCTGTTTACCTTGTGACGTTTATTTTCTGTTTGGGGCCGTGGTGGTTCCTGTGTGAGCTGCTGCTTTGAATTCCCTATCAAATTGTTGTGGAGATGGATTAGTTTGAATTTCCGAAGTGTTGAGCAGTGGGGCGGTGGGGGGTCAGTTCCATAGTCCCATCGTGTGTTACGGGCACGTTTGCTGCACTGTGGGAAGTCGTAGTGGGGCCAGGGAAGTCACAGATATATAGTGGTTAAAACTGCTCTAGAAAGCACCGTTTTTAGGGAACTCTGATTTGAACTGAAGGGATTTGGGTTTTGTTTGAGCCTAAAAAACGAACCACCTCAACTCGGTCATCAGTTTGGCCTTCAGAACGTCATTTCTGGTTTGTACAGCCCTTGGTCCAGGCCCTGGTGTCATTAGTAGCCTTTATGAATTGAATGCACTTTTAGAACTTAAGAGGAATTTTGGGTGTACCTGTTCTCATGGATGAAAATTCCTGCTATTTTGATACCTGAGGTCATGTTTTCTGGAGAGACAATAGCAGAGCTGAAGTCAGTGCGTATATCAAGCATAACAAATATAAGATAGGCACTTTTGGTCATGTAGAAGTTGTTCTATTCATAATAACAGTCCTTGGCACAGTTTTGCAAATGCTTCATTTTGAATATAGTTCACATGGTACCAAAAACGGTGCAAAGTGAATAATTCCATGAACATCAGCGGAAACCATTGAGCACTTTGGGCTCAGCACAGGGAGAAACTGGTGACTTTTAATGGTGTCTCTCACTTTTTGTGCATTTCTCCCCTAACAAAAAAAAAGCCAAATTCTGCTTATAGGTCTGAAGTCATAATTCAAATTAACATAACAATTCCAGTTTAGTAACATAAGTCAGAGTGGTCAAAAACTAATATCATTCCACATCCAAACTGTAGTTGTCTGCCTGTGCTCTAGTAACCATGCATTAAAGTTCCTAAATGCTGAAACCCTTACTGACCAACACTATCCCTCTTTGAGTAACAGGTTTATGGGGACAAAGATGCTGATGGATTCTATCGTGGAGAAACCTGTACAAGAATTGGCCTTATCCCATGCAATATGGTCTCTGAGATCCAAGCGGATGACGAGGAGATGATGGAGCAGCTCCTCAAGCAGGGCTTCCTGCCTCTGAACACGCCCGTCGAGAAAATTGGTGAGAGAAAGGGTCGGTGCTTCACTTCCCCTGACTTTTGGGTGCTATTCACTTGGCTGGATCTGCTTCGCCTTTTGTTTTCACTATGTGCAGATACATCTCGATTTTACAGCAGTTTACTACACCATGGGATACATTCTGTGTCAGTATCTGGATGACTTTATTCACCTAAGATTTAATCTTGGTCACCTATTTTGCTGGAAATGAGGACTTATATCTTTATCCCTCCACTTGTTACTTTCTTATCTTAAAAAATGGGGCTTGTCACTGGCAAGATTTCTGGACACAGAACATGATCCCTGTGCTTTGGAGTGTGCTGTGCTGAGGTGCCTTGTGATCCGCTCACTGCTGCAAAGCATACAAAGAATCACTTATTTGTTATCTTTACATTTTCCTACTTTACCAGTGATTTAAAGGCAAAGGGTTATGTGCAGTCTCATTTGAGATAGAACTACATATTATGAGATTTTATGATCTTGCGTTAACAAACACTCTAAAAAGCAGCGCTGGGCCAAACAATTCTGTGTTACGAGCCACTTGTGTTACATCATTGGTCCAATGTTGTGCACAGATGCACAATTCAAGTGTCTTAACGTAGATTTCTTCCTAGAAATAAATTTCATACAGCCATCTCAATACGTTTTAAAATTTCAACGTGATTCAGAGTGCAAAGGGCTGGAATTGGTTCAGTTTAAACGTGAACTGTAGAAGTGGTTGCTAAACAACCAAAGAAATCTTCCACAGATGTTTTCTTAGGCTGAATGAAACCTTGCAGTTTCCAAACCTCTATTAGTAAATGAGAGACAAATAATTTATTTTTTTTAAGATCCTGAGACATTTTAAAATTCTCCATTGTCCGTGAAAGGGAAGGATGAAGTTTGAAAAATGCTTCATTGAGTTCTTCATCCAAATCTCTGTGTTCTTTGACGAATGCCACATAAATCCACCAAATGCTCGCACGCACATACACTTGTACCGCACACCCCCCTGCACGGACAGTGACAGCACAAGATTTTGGGTCCTTGGGACGTGCAGCATCGTTAGCACGAGGACTCGTTTGACCAACGCTCTGCATTGTTAGATGGAGACACGCAGCGTGCCCTGGGTACAGCTGCACACAGCTGGGGGACCGATGGGCTTGACCACTGTCTAAATATGCTTCTCATTCTAGCAATGGGGTCACCTGAGGGCACAGAAAATTTCTGTCCAAACAGCGACAACTGACACTTGCTCCGTGCTCTCAGTCCTTGGCAAAGGCAGCAGGTTGTTGATACAGAACACGTGTGCAAATGAAACCCCCAATCTGCACAGCGCCCCAACATTGGAACATTTTCGCTGTCCAGGGTTCATTATTTTGTGAATAGAATTGGATTTTTTGTTGTGCTCAGCTGGCGGTGTCTCCTGAAACAGCCTGGAAATCAGAAAGCCTTTATCGGGAGAGAGGTGATTTGTGAGCGCAGTGCTACCCTGCCTCACATTTTTAAGCAATTCCTTTTATTCTGGGATGTTTCTGAGCGAGCTGTTAGCAACCTACCCCCAGCAGTTCACCTTTAAATATGTTAGCACTTTAGAAACATCATGTGTTTTCTCTTTAATATTTACTGATGGACTTGGAAAGAATAGTTAGACTTAATTTTAAACTAAATACAAGTGCTAAGTAGCAGAGATGCACGTGCTCAGCCACTCGCTGTCAGGCTGCCCACGTGGATGTGTAGCAGAATCAGGCTCCGATTGCCAGTCCGTCTCATATTGTTACTCATTTTTAATGTCACATCAGACACTTTACATGCCGTGTTCATATGACTATATTTTTTCTTAATCCTTTGCCCACATTAAATCCTTAAAGACAGAACTTTGAACAGCTTCATCTCTTTTCTTCTTTTATTTGTATGCGTTCCCTTCCTGAAGTCACCTGTGACCGTTTCAAAGAGAGCACACGCTCTGTACACCGCAGATCCAGAAAGTCTAAAAGAGGTCTGTGCTAAGAACCAATCATTTGATTCAAGCTGTCAATGAGCTGAAATTATTTGAGCTGTCTAGACTTATATTTTTTTAATGCCTTTGAACTTTTTTGGAAGCCAGAAGTTGGAAAATACTGTCCCACAGCACTAAGGCAGAATCCCTCTGGGATTCTCCTCTTGGTCGCAGAGGGGCCCGTGAGCTGTGGGCAGCGTCTCGCCCCAGAGAAGTGATTCAAAGGGGAAACACGACTCTGATGGTGACGTAGGTGTGGGCTGAGCCAGGTTTTGGGGAGCCAGGGGGTTACAGGACACCCAGCAGCCCTGCCCGCAATGCCAGCGGCACCAACCAGCACGTTCCTAACCAGCCACCATCTGCAAGAACCATGTAGATCGCATTCAAATGGAACGTGAAGCCCATTTCGGACTTCACGTTTCATGTTGAATATCAACCAATAAACACTTCAGGCGGTTCTAGGAGAACTCCAAATTTTACTCCTTTCCTTCTGTTCCTCACAAAGGGAACTTGTAAAATGAAGCAGGACTTGAGGATGTGTTTTTTTTGCAGTCAGAGTCTTGGCAATATTGCAAAGCACCTGCATGACGGGGCAGCCCCTGTTGTCTGGGGACACCTGAGAGTGTCCGTCCTGCTCCAGCCTCCCGGCAGAGACGTGAAGAATAAACCCAGGCACTAAAAGTTCCTTGTGACAAGGAGGGGGGAAGGGAATAGGCAGCAAATGTGGAGGTTTTAATACAATGAAACAAACACGAACATTGAGTGTTTGGCTTTGTATACCCTGGTAACCTCTGATTCTGACCACCAAAAATGGCTGAAAATTTTAGAACGTGAGTTTTGCAGATAAATACCTTTCAGAGGACTCCGTGGCTTAGAATAAAGGCAGCAAACCAACAGTTCTCTATGCTAGAAAAATACCCACATTGTTACTCACTGGTGAGGGAAGTTGCACCTTGTTTTTCTTTCAAGATAACTCTGATAGTTTTCCTTCCCTTCCTCTCCTTTGATTGGGACAGAAAGGAACAGACGGACCAGCAGACAACAGCCGGTGGCTACGAGGAGGATGGTGGCCCTGTATGATTATGACCCCCGAGAAAGTTCTCCTAACGTTGACGTGGAGGTACCGACATCATAACCCTTCACTGTGGTTACGATTTATGGAGCCGTAATTGAGTTAAAACAGAGTTGGTATTGATAAGCACTATTATACATTTACAGTGGATGTGCAAAGAATAGAAGGAAAAGAAAAAAAACAGACATTTTGCTCGCAAAGTTCAATTTGGTTTCACCATCTTAAGATAAAGGAGCGGTGGAAAATATTGATGGGTTTACTATGACTAAAGAAAATGTTGACCTTTGCCTACCAGAATGTGCAGTGTCCCATGTCCTTCTTTCCCAGGCCGAGCTGACGTTCTGCACTGGGGACATTATCACCGTTTTTGGGGAAATCGATGAAGATGGATTTTACTACGTAAGTTGGTTTCTGTTGGGTCTCTCCAAGCGGCGGGAGCGGCCGTTGCTGACCCTCTCCTGTGCTGCAGGGCGAGCTGAACGGCCACAAGGGGCTGGTTCCTTCCAACTTCCTCGAAGAAGTGCCTGACGACGTCGAGGTCTTTCTCTCGGACGCGCCCTCGCGCTACGCTCACGACACGCCGACCCGCTCAAAAGCAAAAAGGGTAAGCAACCAACTGAGAAAAACTTGACTTTTGTTTTCCATTCCATTCTGTTTCATGCATCATTTAGACATTACTTTTAACATCTTAAATCCATTTGCCCATTTAAAATTGATTTTCAAATATTTAAAATAAAACATAAAGAAAATTACTTACCCTTCCACTAGCTTGTTACATTTTTAACTAAATTTACCATTTGGTGACAGTCGTTCAACTCTAATTTGAGTTTAAGCAGCTTTTCCCTGGTGAAAGTAGTTACTTCCTATTGCTTCTAAACTACTCTTACTCTGTGCAATACCCAGATGAAAGCAAAAGTTGCTGTGGATTAAAGACGGGTACCAGCATCCCTTAAATGCAAACTGCAACTGCAGGCAGTGCTCAGCTTTACCCCCGTGTCCTCCTCTTAACTGCCAGGGACTTCTCTCTGATGAAAGACTAATCATGTTTAGAGTATCTCATTTTTGGTTTTGTTTCATCACTGCAATACTTTTCTATATTATATATTTTATATATATTTTTATTTCTTTGCTCATCTGCTTGGAAACAGAAGAAGAGTGTTCATTTCACACCTTAATAAGGCAATGTAGCCTTCACGTAAGTGAGCAACTGAAGATACCAATAGAGGTTTCAATTAAAGCTACCGGGCTATCTAATGCAAGTCTGGAAACTTAATTGTGGGGGAAACAAAAAATAAAAAGAGAGAAAAAGAAATATGTCTCCAAAATCCTTGGCCACAGAAGAAGCGGCTGAATGCTTTTACTATACCAAGTCTATTTAGTATTTTTAGGAGACAAATCCTTTAAAAAGGAATCCTTAGAAATAAGTCCATTGGACCGTACTTTCAGAAGGTGTTTGGAACATATTTCTTCCTGAGCGAAATGTTTCTGTTCACATGGAAAGGCGAGTTGGATGTCTGCCGGCCCTCCCAACAGCTGCATATTGCATTGTTAGCCAACCGGGACGGAAAACTCCCAGTTCTAGAGCAAGAGAAAAGCACAACCGCCCAACCTGACCGAGCACCCAACTGAAAGAGGAGCTTCTGCTCGCTGTAGTTTACACGGGTACCGTTGGGTTTGAAACTCATGACGCTCAAATACAGCCACTTAAATTATCTGCCTTAAAATGTGGTTTCCATGATTGGTTATACCCCAGTTTCCTAAGACCAACTATTCAACAATTCCGAAAAAGTCTCTTTGAATGGTACAGTTTCCTGGGGTTTTCCTACAAAATGCACATTTGAAGTATTACCAAGTGTTTGGTTTACCAATGCAATAAAAGTCTCATATGAACCATGCAGCTCACGGAATGAATGCATTAGACTCAATATCTGGTATCTTCAGGTGTACGTTGGGGTGCTTTACCAAGTTGTTTTGTTTTGTTTTTTTAATTTGTTTTTTTCATTAGAATTAGACCTTGATTTAAAAATCAAAGTAGGCTTGAAGCCCCTTCGCTTAACTCGCTGTTGCACAAGCCAGTGAATTGCTGATGTTTTAACTTGCGCTCCACCAGGGACCCTCAGGCATGGATCCTACTACAGAAATAGCATCTTAACTGCCAGCGCCACGCTGTGTCACCAGCACTGTACTTAGGATAGGCCAAGTAGAAGTAGTTTTAGCTTTTTCATTCCAGTGCTTTTGATGACTGAAAAAAAAAAATTAAAAAAATTATAAAAATAGCTGTTTAAAATATTTAGGAATGCCGCCATCTGTATCATACAGGTATTCACGCCATTCAGCAAGCCCATAGCTGCAGCACATGCATCCAGCAGCCAGGGTCTTTAAGCTTTCTTTGATTGCAATTAAGGTTCATTTTAGCTTTTTCTTTTCCTTTTTTTTTTTTTCTTTCTTTTTTCTTTTTGAAGCCAGTGTGCCATCTCCTCAAATATGTACATAAAGTTCACAGGCCAATTTTAAAGAAAAGGCATTTAAAAAAATAAGTGATCATATAGCATCTTTAAGTAATTTCGTCTGAAAAGAGTTTGGCTCCTATAGATTGCTGATCTGTAGTAATTAACACATTTATTTTCCTAAAACTATAGCTACAACTGTCCCTCTTCATTTTTGTACTATGAGTACTGAAATGCAAAACTAATTTTGTGGCTTTTGTGGCCTGAACTGTGGCAAACTAAGCGGATCCTGCTCGCTCTTTAAAAAAAAAAAAAGCAAAAAAAAGGTATAAGCAAACAGGGCTCTATTGGCGTGTTTCCTATTGTCTGCACTTCCTAAAATTGATGCATTTTTCCATAAGCCCATACGGTATTTTAAGCCACAAAAGCAGAAAGGAACCAGACCTTTTGTTAAGTGGGTAATGGGACAAATGATGTTACCAACTTTCTTGATGCTAACAGCTTTCAAGCTTTCAAACATTCAATAAATGATAACAATGTACCTAATAGGTTCCTCCTGAGAATACAGGTACATCCCGGCGAGCACCATCGCCCACAGTCCATCTCCATTCCGGGTCACCTCCATCACCCGTGGGGCCGGGGGCTCCTGGGAGAGGCAGGGATATGGCCTCGAAAAAGAAAAAGGGGCTGCTTTCCAAAGGCAAGAAACTGCTGAAAAGGCTTGGTGCAGTGAAATGATTCATGTGCTCCTGGACAACTTGTAAAGCTTCCAGTCTGTGTATTTCTTTTAACCGTCCAAACTAGGGCTTTCATGACTATGCAGTACAGCTTGACCAAACCTTTGCGTTTTTAACTCTAGCACCAATAGAGTCATGTGAATTGCTTAATCAAAACAGCAAGAAAAGGAAGTGGATGTGTTGTTGCATATACTTTTTTCTTAAAAAAAAAAATTAAAATGTGGGATTAAGACCAGAAGAACATGGTTTGATTTGAAGTCAACTCACCACCCGCAACTCCATTGGATAAATCTCAGCCTTTGGTCTCCTTAACCATGAGTGGGGGGAAGAAAACTCTTCACTGATCCCTGGTTCAGAGATCACTCCCCTGTATCTAATCTTTATCAGTAACAAAAATGGTCTTGAAACTCCTAGTTTAATCAGCCTTGATGTTTTGCCTTATTAATGCACAACGATTTGTACTGTCTAATAAATATACCACGTATACTTTGTATGTACTGTGTATTCCGCTGTCTTCATCTTCCTCAGAACATGGTAATTTCAGATCAAGCGCTGTGTTACTGACTCCATTAATGTCTGATGGAACTCTCGGGACTTTGGAAGTGCTGTGCAAAACGCTTTTTTGTTTTCTTTATTTCCAAACCAAAACCTTTGTATTGATTTTTTTTTGGTCAACCTTCTCAGTAAACTGAAATCAGATCCAGTGTAAGTTATTCAGAGACTCACACAGCTTCAACCATACAGCCTCCAGTTCTGGAGCTCCTGGTTCACTGTTCTAAATTACCAGGAAATAAAAAAGAATAATTAAAAATAAAAATAACACAATAAAAAATGTTTACTCCCCACCTTCTTTTCCCATGCAGGTACAGGCCTAAGTTAAAAGGCATTTTCATATTGCTGATGTCAGATCCAAGATAAAGTGCGTGTCTAAAGTAAAAACTGTGTTATCAAAGCCGTAGCCAGTAAAAAGGCTGGAACAGGTGATAATCAAGTATTAATTGCAATATTGGCATTTCCATTAAAAAAACAAAATCTAACACATTGATGGCAGTCATTGGCTGTTACTATTTTGTAATTCTTGTCCATTTGTAAATTGTTTTTACTGTTTATACATACTTTTCAGACTGCCTTTCTTTTTGTAATTTATGGAAGGTTTATAAATGAATGATCAAAGCTTCCCCATTGTGTCTTCAGAGGATAATGTAAATTACTGTAAGATACCGTGTGCTAGATTATAACATTTAATTAAAGAAAATAACTGGCCTAAATTTGTGGTAAAGTACTGTGTGGGTGTGTGCATGTGTCCAACCGTTGTGTATTATATTTTATATAAATAAATTATTTGATATTTTGTAGAGTGCAGTACGTTTCATGAATCACCTGTATCAGCTGCTTGATTATTGTGTTGACCTTCCCTCCCTTTCTGAAGGATGGGGCACAAATAGTAAGATCCATTACTGTAGGATAAAGGCTCGTCTAAATCCAAGACTCCCGGAGCTTTCCAGAAAGAAAAATGGATAGAAAATGACTCTAGCATATGTCACATAGTATGCCCAAAGCCCAGCCTTGAAATATGTACACAAATACACCTAACACAACAAAATGAGCAAGAATTACAGCAACAACTTTATTTAAATCTCACAAAGAAAGGAACATGGTCCACAACATGTTAGTTAAAAAACAAATCAAAACAAAACATCGAACATCAGCACTAACCCAAATTCTTGCGTACGGACTAGTTTGATTCTGTGTCTCGTAATGCAAAAATCTGAACTCAACTTCCATCAACACAACTGCTATTATTTGCTTTACAAACTAAACTTCTCCTGCTGAATAATTAACAATGAACATCTTAGAAGTAAAACACAAACCAAGGCCCAAGCACTTTGCATTGCTTGGAACTGCACAACTGAAAAAACCCCATGAACAGTAAAACCAGCTACAGTGCATTCTTTGATGGAAATTATTTTTGTTTAAATGCAAGCTTGTTAAATGAAAATCTCAACCAAGAAATTTAGTTCATTCCAGTTATGAATTTGCAGTTGTCTAAAACAACGATTTTTTCACACTACGTAGCAAATATGAAGTTACAAGACTAAGCAAACGCATGTCAATAGGTTGGTGCCACAACAGCATTGCAGCTGGGCCAAGGGGAACACTGTGGCTTTAGATAAGCCAGGTGTTCCTGTAGCTGTGCTAAGACTGACAAAGAATTTTGCCTCTGAGACATTCCTGAAATTCTGGTGTACACAGAACTGGATCCTCAGCTACGGCAGTTTGGACATGTCCCATTTCAACCCCCTGCTCCCCGGAGACAGCAGTGAGCACACCAGAGTTTCTAGTTGGTCTGTGAGTCACTCAAAAGGGCAAAATATTACAAACCCTTCCAGAGGCTTTGCAGCTTAGTGCAATCTGAAAACAGAGCCTGGATGACCACGAATGGCCGATAGCCTTTGCAAAATAGAAAACAGTTTAGGAGACAAAATTTTGCCCTGGTTTTAACAGCCAAGAAAAACAAGGAAGCAACAATTGCATTTAAAAAATTGAAGGTGTAACGTGCTAACGGGAGAAGTTTGGGTTACAGTCTGTGTAACTACAGAACTTGTGTGCTGAAAAATAATTCTGTGTAAGACTTGTCCAAAACATGAATAAAAGCAAGAACAACTGACCACCTTCTGTGAAGAATCCCACAAACACTTTAGTAAGTAAATATTAAATAAGAAAATATTAGCGTTTTTGTAGCAAGCGGAGGCCTATTCAAATGCTCTAGTTTTTTCCTGCTACAATGAAACTTAAAAGTTTCCCACCTGCACATATGACTGCCCCATGCACGCCTCCCAAGAAAACAAAAAGCAAAAACTAAAAACCAAACAGCAACAAAACCTATTCCCCTACCACCCAAAAAACAAAACCCAAACAAACAAACAATAAAGCAGCCCCACAGCACCAGCAGCACCCAGCCCATGCTACGTTCCCTGGGCAGGAACTGCATGAGTAATTTAACTTCAAAGATAGTAAAGTCTGTTTGAAAGCACCAGGTTTGGTTCTCTGTGAATGCTCTGACCTACAAGGAAAGCCAGTTTGTGAGCATACTGGCAAGGAGCAGGTACTCTGATGACACCCTGCAAAAGAAAAGAAAAGATTTCAAGTCATTTAACTAAGCACACACTCACTGGAATAAAGAATCCTGGATGCAGGATACATGTAAACTTTGTATTTCCTGTAGTTTATGCAGATTTGTGAAAACATCACATAAACTGAACAAATTGAACAAACATGCACTACAGAAGAAGAGATGCAAAAAAAACTTCCCAACTCCATTCCCCTCCTCACTCGTGGAACTGAAGTTTGGGGATAATACTCAAAACAAATCTTTTCTAGAGAGAATAATGATTACTTTGATCTTCAGACTTCAGAGAGATCACATAACCATAAAATGCCTAGCACTCAAGCTACCACTCCAGGTCTAGAAGCACACTTGCACACTTTTTGGATGTGCATGGCTGTTTGACGGACTTTTTCCTACCTTCTTGTGGGTTGTAATTGTATAGAGACGTACAATCTTAGATAAATATTATCAGGAAATACTTACCGACCAGTTATAGTACATGTGGCAAAGTTTGTAGGTTAAACGTTGTAGATGATCCGGTTTCAGTTTTCCAGTGTCATAAATGACATTATAATGAGTGGGTGAAACGCAGCCATTTCTCACTGCCTGACTCACAATAAAGAAATCGTACCTGGAATAGAAGGAACAAAACCCCAGAAAGGACTGAAAAATGTTGATATATACAAATACTACATATTGGAAACCATGAAATAATTGCATAATGAATTCATAAAATTTAAGCTTCTCCACTTCTTTCATTTACACATTCACTATGATTTCTTTTGAGAAGGACGTAAGTGTGGAAAGGGTTATTCTACTTTATCTCACAGCCCATTTAATATCGGATATATTCCCTCTATTATCAGGCTGCCAGCAAACAGAAGAAATGTTATTTACATACTGACTTACCACTCTGGTCTGGTCACCTCCACATCCACAACAGTACCAGGGGGTGGGTTTTTCAGTCCTCCTCCGCCACACTGAGCAAAGAACCTGGTATTCACTCGTTTCTTCACAACTATCACAGTAAGTCTTGGACTAAAATAAGTGAAAAAAAGACATTAAAACAAACAAAGAAATCCAAAAATATCCTGAAAAACTACACTGAGAGTATTTCAGAAGCAGATTCTCTAGAGCTTCAAATTAAAAGCAACTTTGGAGCTCTCCAGGGCATTAATTTCACATGTAAGTCTTCACTAATTAATTGCCTTAGACTAAATAGAACATTGTTCATAACTGCAGATTTTTTTGTTTTGGGTGTAACTTTGATACTATTTCTCACCAATCCTCTCATATTTTACTTCACAGGGAGACAAAACAGACCAAAGAGGGATCTTCTGGTCACAGATCTATTTCTACTATCTCTCTCTACCTCATCTTTTCATAGAGAAAACACTGTGTTTTAACAGTATTTTTGGTAAAGAGCAAGCCAGAAACAGAAGCTAGGTAAGCAGTTTAATTCCTACCATGTAAGCAATCCTTGGAATAGTAGTTATCTGAGCTCAAGTAAAATAAACACCAAAGAAAAGACAACACAATCTTCATCTGCAACTACTTTTTGTACCCCAGTGTATAATCCTCTTACATTATAAAATAGGGGGTTGGTGGAAACAGACTTACTTGTAGTCTTTACCAACACTCTTCAAGCAATCCAGAAATTGAGGCACTTCATAATTAACCAAAGTATTCAGTTGTCCATCTCCAACACCATCACGATACACAATAATACGAGAGGGCAAACACTTATTCCACTTGAACCAGTCTCTTAGAGCAGCTTAAAAACAAAAACAAACAAAAAGAGTAAAAGCTGTTAGCTATAATGACAATTCATTCCAAAACAAAAATGGATTTTTCTTACTGGAAAGCACAGCAGTAGTTTTTGAAACCTAAGGTCCTTAATCTTTCAGTAACCTGAAACAGGTATGCACCATGACACACAAATGTCACCGGCAAAGAGAATTCTGGTTTACCTGTGTACCAATACATATAAAAAGAAACTAAGGAAGTTATCTACTCTGCTGGCCTCTCTCACAGCAAGAAGCTGTAATCATTTAAATCCATCTCCTTTGAAGCACATCGAAAAGCAGTATTTAATGATTCTTACGAAATACAGTACTGAATAACAGAATGTACACAAAAAGTTATTAATTTTCAGCAATATTTACAGCTGTATTTTTAATCTGTTTTTATCTAAGTGCAAGTTGGTGCTGCCTCCCCTGAAGGCAGCTGAGGTGTGCTTTGAGGCAGCTGAACTGTCATTCCTTAGACCCGACTCAACACGAGCAGAAAGCCGTCCTTACTTTGCAAGCAGGCTTTAAGCCCATCCACAAGTTCTTGCCCACGACTTTGAACAGCACAGCGCGAGAACCACCTGCGAAGAACAAAATGAAAGATGGCCTTCAAAGCACTGCCCAGGCTTATGCAACGAAGTTATTTTTAAAATGGCTATGACCACATAGTCTTTATGGCTATTGTGGGTCAAAGCAGTCAAGCAAGAGCTAGTGTACCATGGGAATATTTCCCTTGCAAAGCCCCTGTGGGAGACAAATACCGTATCACCCTGTGCAATTCCTCCCTATCAAAACCAACTTTCACCCAAGTCAACTCAGGAGGCAGGAGAGCCTATCACTATGATGCCCTCAATTCCTCGCAGCCCTTGTCCCACCATTTGCTCCCCCTCCCCAAGCACTGTGGGAGAAGGATGAGGCTGTCCCTTCAGGGATGCTGTGGAAAAAATAATTCACAATATATAGTTCTTTATTAACCATGTACAGTAAAACAACACGGCCACTTTCATGATGGCCCACCACATTCAAGCTACTTTCCAGTTACGGGAAAAACAGAGATTTATTCAAATCTTACCGTGTCATCGTGTGATTCATGCTAGCAACAAATCCTGCAACTGACTGCTTTCCAGCTATAGTGTCATGGTAACAATCAATGCCCACAATCATTACCTGTTTTAGCTTAAAAGGAATCAATACAGAACATGTGTTAGTATGTGAAGACCTGCTCAAGCACCCTATAGTTTAAAAGGATCGTGACATAAGCTGCATGGTTTCAGGACACATAAGTAAACCACAGAATGAAATGTCTCCTTATGTCATATTTAACTTCATGCCTCTTCTCACAGACACAAAACAAACTACACAAAAAATACTCAGTTTTATTTTTTGAGGGAAAAAGGTTTGCTTTTTAAATAAAGCTCAATAAAGAAAACAGTTAACATTTTTTTAAAAATTACTTACTGGGATCTCAACACTCCAAAGTTCTCCACCCATTTTACAGTTCATTTGTAAGGCAATTTTTGTTGCTATAGCCATACAACTCTGAGGCTTGCTTAAAGTGCGAGCAAGCACACACTGACTTGGAATGGGGCAATCTGTACATAAGTATTTCTTGATGGCATCATACTTATCCTTTCGGGAACTAGACAAAATACAAACTACCTTTAAAGGAAAAAAAAAAAGAAATCTTTAGGCAGTTGCATTCTCAAAATTACAGAACAGTTTTAGCTCTCTAGGAAAATATTCTCGTGCTCAAGAGAAATATTCAAGTGTTCGCCATGAAAGAAATACCTGCACAGTCTCAGTGTCTATACATCAGGGTCAAGTACAAAGGCTCTTTTCCCAAAGGATACTCACGGTTATTCTGGGGTTTGAACAGGAATATGAGTAGACATGTAGTAGATACTCAGGAACCAAGAGTTTTATTTCTGAGAATGAATCCCCCTAGTTTTAAAACACCAGTTACAGTGATTAATGTAATTTGAAACTATGGATTCAAATACATACTATGTTTGTGTCATGGGTAATACTTTGCTGTAAAACCCTTAAATAAGCTTCTGTTCTATCATCTACTTCAATCCTGAAAAGGAAGAGGAAAAAAATGTTTACATAAAAAGTCTGATAGCTATTAAAACTTCAGCAAGAACATAAATGCTCATTATGAATCAGCACTGTATGAAGTGTTTATGAATAGCTATAAATGTGACATAGAACATTCACACGTTTTTAAGATTAAGAGGAATCCTCCCCAACTTAGGCTTCCAAGAGCAACGACATTCAAAATTAAGAGCAAGCACGTGTACTCAAGGGAAGATATTTGCAATGAGAACACGTCAGAATATCTCCAAAGTCAGCAAGAAAATATGTATTCCTTCTTGTATTACTAATAGCTCCACTTGAGAAGGTTTTGCTCAATGGCTATATGCCTAATAGATTGGTTGTGGCATCCTTTAATCCCCAGCGAAAGCTCTCAGAAATAAAAGTGTAAGAAAATCAGTCACTAGAGAAAACCAAACAATTGGCATACTGAAAGCAACTTTGTTTTATTAAAAATCTCAGTAGTGTGACATACTGTACTACCTCCTCATTTAGCAGCCTAAGCTTGCTAACAGACATACCTTAGTAAGCATTAAAATGATTTTTCCACCAGCTTTCTAAAGACACTTACATAGTTGCCTTGTTCATTTTGATTCCCATAGATGGCGTGACTTTAAACAGATTTTGAAGTAAGGTATTAGCAGCATCATAGTTGCGCCGTGTGTATATTAATAACCAGTTGTCCAGAGGCTTTGCGCAGATTAAGGGAGCTCCCCTACTTTCCTTTGACCAATCACCAAACTGAGGATTGTAATCAAACTGGAAATAAGAGATGGGAGAGAAAGAAAAATCAACACTCAACCAAACAAGCTATACCACAACTACTTCCTGATGCACTCGAGGACAAACTGCAACACTTCTGTCTAGAACAAATGACTAGATTTTATCTGTTCTTTTACTGCTATTGTCCCTAAATTACAACAAACTTTATCTAGCCCTTTCAAGAAATCCTACACTCTTCAAATGTTTCATTCATAATTATGCAAAGATACTTATGATTTTTAGTCCAGATAAGTTGTTACTATTTGCTGCACAGATTTTGTGCTACATAGTTATTTATGTATTGATTTTTCTTCAATTTTCTAATAAGGTAACTGCTTGATAAAAAGAAAAATATTATTACAAAGAGGATATCAGATCTTTTCAATAACAATAAAAAGCTTTACCGAATACAGATACACAGATCAAGCTATTGTAAAATGCCCTTTTCCATCAAGCATCCATTCAAAACAGAAGACTTCTACTACAGAGCAAATACGTAAAGTTTTAGGGCAATCTGACTTAATTGAAATCTAAGTTATTCATACTGAAGAGTTGCCTCACCTGTGAATGAACAGATACTGTATGTTTTTTACCTACTGAACTGAAGTAATTAGTGGCTTTTCATTTGAAAGCCTTGGTAATTTAATAAATGGCAACCAGCTAGAAACCTCTCTAGTGTCCTAGTTTGTGCATCTGAAATGATTTTGTTATGAGAGACAGGCTGTTAAGGAAGACACTACTGTAATGCAAGGCAAAAAGTCTTCTGGGGCTCCTAAACTGAACCTGTGAACAGTTTGTGAGACTCCTGTTTGGACAAAGACTTTTGTATAATGTTTTCTCTCATAATCTTTCATTTATAAATCAACAAGTAGTATGTCCTTCCTTAAGAAATCACTTCATCAGTGAGAGATCCAGGAGATATTAGAAGTTGTTCTATTTACCACATTTCCTGATTGAAGGATCTTTTCTCCTTGAACAACTCTTCCCGAAAAGGATAATAAATTAGAATCAAAGCTTAAACCCCAGTTTCGGAGTTCCCTCTGAACGTTGTCATCTCTGTTTCAAAACAAGATTGAAATTAAAACCAAGAAATCTGTTCTTGCTGAGACTTTTCTTTTTTAAAAACCAGCAGAACTTCCAAAGTTTCATGACAAAGAAGTACAGAAGATATTAAGGTAGCATACTTATGGATGTAGTCAATGAGTCTTCCAATTTCACGCTGCCTTTGCTCCGGTGGCAGTCGTGTATGAATTGCCAAGTCCTTCATCATATTAAAATCATTACGCATCTTCTCAGTTAATCCTGTTAACAGCAAAATCTTTTTCTGAGTATAAGTTACACCAAGGACTAAGAAAACTAAACTTGCAAGTCATGCAGACTAACTATGCATGTACTGCAGACACATGAAGTGGTGTCAGTAGTAATCAAGGTTTCCAGTTGCTCCCTGCACACACATTCCCACCTGCACAGAAGAAAAACACGTATTTCTGCACTTGAGAGGAAGCCACCCAAGACATGCAGCTCTTCATTTGCATTTCCAAAGCAAAAGGAAACAGTACTGAGACAGACAGGTACTGCTACTGCAAAGTGAGTATCTCAGAGGAAAATACATATTTATGGATCTTACAAAATTACAAGTTTACAGGAAATTTCTCTTTTTCAACAGAAGTTCTACCACCAAAAACTCTACAAGTTATAAGCAGACCAATGTTGAACACCATATGTAAAGACTATGCAACATCAAAACCCTTCAAACTTTTCAGCTTCATTTAAACATCTAACTTGTTTCTAAATTCACATTTCTACAAACAAAACATTTCAACTCAACTTGGCAAAAGGCTGCTGTCAAAACACCAGTTTCAGTAAGCATTATGGTTTGACAGATGCTTTGGTATGAAAAAATGCTACAGTACCTGTTAAGAAGCACAGTTCTGGAATTAGAACCACAGGTCCTGGCATCAAGTTTCCTCTCTTCTTCCTAAACTGACTGATCAAGACGGGCTGGTTCAAGTCGGTAATTTCTTGATTATATTGCTGTATGAGAAATATATGTTGTATGTTAGTCTATTCATAACAAACACTCTGTTTTCTTAATAATAACACTCTCTTTAGAAAATGAATACTTTTCCCAAAAGAAAGCAAGCCAAAAGCAATCTGGAACTGTTTTCAATTAGCACATCTAACTGGAGAGGAACTGGTTTTGTCAGAAAAGACCAAACAAGGAAGCCATCAAATTGATTACTTTTAAGAGACAGCAGGAACAATGCTCTGCCTTGCTTGAGACAGCGTCACCCAGAGTATCTGACTCAAGATTAGGATGCTCATTCCACATCAGTAATGGACAAGATTCCTGCCCTATAAAGCAATTTAATTCAAGACACCACAAGAATCAAACAAGATTCCAAGTGAAGTCTCCCAAAATCAACCGTCCCACAATCTTTTCTTGTACCTGGAAAGAGCTGGTCTGTCAGGCAGTCACTAACTTTTGTGTATTAAAAAAAAAAACGCAACACAAGCTGACAGTCAAGAAACACACTTCATAGTTTAACTTTTTCTTAAGAAGAACCATATCTCAGAAACCATCCAAAGGATAGCACTTCATGGAATCACAGAATGTCAGGGATTGGAAGGGACCTGGAAAGCTCATCCAGTCCAATCCCCCCCTGGAGCAGGAACACCCAGATGAGGTTACACAGGAAGGTGTCCAGGCGGGTTTTGAATGTCTCCAGAGTAGGAGACTCCACAACTCCCCGGGCAGCCTGTTCTGATGTTCTGTCACCCTCACTGAGAAGAAGTTTCTTTTCAAATTTAAGTGGAACCTCTTGTGTTCCAGTTTGAACCCATTACCCCTTGTCCTCTCACTGGTTGTCACTGAGAAGAGCCTGGCTCCATCCTCCTGGCACTCACCCTTTAGATATCTGTAAACATTAGTGAGATCACGCCTCAGTCTCCTCTTCTCCAGCTCCAGAGCCCCAGCTCCCTCAGCCTTTCCTCACACAGGAGATGCTCCACTCCCTTCAGCATCTTGGTGGCTGCGCTGGACTCTCTCCAGCAGTTCCCTGTACTTCTGGAACTGAGGGGCCACAACTGGACACAATATTCCAGATGTGGTCTCACCAGGGCAGAGTAGAGGGGCAGGAGAACCTCTCTGACCTACTGACCAATCCCCTTCTAGTACACCCCAGGTACCATTGGCTTCCTGGCCACAAGGGCCCAGTGCTGGCTCATGGTCATCCTGCTGTCCCCCAGGACACCCAGGTCCCTTTCCCCTACATTGCTCTCTAATCAGTCATTCCCCAACTTACACTGGAACCTGGGGTTGTTCCTACCCCTACACTTACACACAAAAAAGTGAGATCACAGCAAAGGCAGCAGTCAGAGAAAATTTATCATTTGGAAACTCCATCCTGAACTAGAATGGATAATATAAATTTTGCTTCTAGTTCATTAAGTCCCATCCTGTTTTACAGTTGAAATTGATGCGCAAAAAGATCTGCCTGACTCATTGGGATGGACTACTCATGCTGCATAGGTTACCTACTGTTTTCAGATTACACAGTATCCATTAAAAATAAAATTCCGTTAAAGAAAAATATTAATTACAGATGCATGCATCATAACTAAATGTCTACCAATGCCGTAACGTTTCAAGTTAAAGCATAACACACACACTGACAGTTTTCATACCCTTTTGTAGTAGTCCACATAGCTGATCTCAGAACCATCTGCTTTCCTAAAGGTACATTGTGGATTGGCATCCCAGTCGATGTCATCGACTCTGTATGTTCTGTTATTGTACCTAAATAAACAATTTAATCAGGTTTTCTTAAATCTTAAATAGAAAAGAAATAAAACTGTGGGATGCAAAAGTTAACAGCAGTACTCATGTAAGTTGAAACTTTTGCTATCAGCAGCAGTAACTTCAAGTTTTCAATTGTAACAGGTTATCAATTCTACTAAAAGCTAAACTGTAAAATCAAACAAAACCAGAACTAATCCAGTATGTACTTTCTGCTTTCATAAATGCTGTCACCTCGATTAGTTTGCTAGCTCGACAATTATATCATTTTCATGCTTTCTCATGCTTCATTCTATACTTCAGGACACAGAACATCCAAAAAAAATAAATAGCTCTCTAAGACAAGAGTCCAAAGAGACTTACTTTGTCAGAACAATTACACCTATCAGCTCTTTAGCACAGACATCTCTGAATTTTTGCTGTTCAACCTGGTAATACAGACTGTACATACAATCCAACACTGTTTCACTGCGAAGAACCTTGTGGCTCACATCCATACATAACATAATGCTTTCCTCATACTGGAGGATAGAACTTGTGAAGCCCGGCCAAACCATTAACCTGTCAGAAGAGAACATACAGAATCGTAACGTGCTTTAAAGCATCTCTATTCTCACCCCTTAAGTTACTATACATCTGTCCACTTTCCCAGACACTAGAAAGCAGGAATTTACATGTCAGATTAAATGGCTTTCAGAATGAAGGCTGGACACTCCTGAGCTTTAGAATTAAAGCATTCAGAGATCTCAGCCCTACAGACAGTTAAGCAAGGTTTCTGACACTGAAGTAAAATGTAACAGCAGAACACACACTGGAAATGAGTAATGAGATCTTAGACACACAAGACACTAAGTCAGGAGAATGAGGTCTCATGCCACCCAGGAATACCAGGTTTTAGGTCCGTGGTTTTATTACAAGACAAACCATCAGAGCAACATCAAAACATCACTCTTTCTCCCTGCAGCCCTCCTGAACCGGAGTATCCATTTTGCCAAACCTGTGATTAGGGATGCTGATTGGGTCATTGGGGTTGTAATAATTACGTCCAATCTGCTGCAAACTCAACATCTTCAAAATCCTAGAAGTTGAAATACAGGTGTCATTTACCATTATTATTCAGTTTATCAAACTATGTATGGTCCCATCCCTCCACAAAACCTCATTTCTTGTTCATCTGACTAGATGAAACAGACATGAATATGAACTTTTCATTTAACTCAATGCAGAAAGGCATGGACACCTATTAATGATAATCAGTTCAGAGCAAGTTAGCATACAACCCAACCCTTCACCAACCAGTTGAAGGTAGCAGTCTCAACAAGCAACATTTCAGATGAACCACGTAGCCAAGGTACCAAGGTTAAGTGGAAAGACTCCAGCAAAAAAAGTAATTTGTCAGTTCAAGGCCCTGCACTACTGTTTGCTCGGAGAAAAGGTATAAATTCATTTCACACCAACATGTGCCAGAAACATGCATCTAACTGCACATTAAAATGTTGCCACATGTGGTTGGCCACATAGTAAAGGTAGCCACAATGGCTTAAAAACTTACATATATAAATATTGATCTGTTGTCCACCCTTCAGAAAGGAAAAACTTAAGGCAGATACTTTCAGAATGACTTCTTATAAAGACATAATTTGGACAGCAAACCTTCTAAAAATGATGTTGTAAAATTGCAGGCACGTAGGTGAATTAGGTGGCAACTCATTAGTCAATGTGATTGTTATCTTCACATCCTCTCCATTTCGGGTCCTACTACACACTTGAGTAACCTGAGAAAGTGAAGTTAGGTTAATAAAACTAGAGGCAAACAGAGCTACAGCTGTACTTTGCTCAATTAATATAAAATTGGACTTGCACCTCAAGATTCTAAGTAACCATTCAAGACTTAGCTGAAACAAGAATTTGACTTCCTACTATGACGGTGAACTACAACCTAAAATGCTTTACTTTTTTGGGTGAAGATGACTAATGGAATAGAATGGAGACCATCCCCAAAGCAGCTGAATTCAAGATGAAAACAGGGAGATCCCTTACCAATTGCCATCACAGGAAAAAGACTCACCTTCAGGAAATAAACTTAATTGCCAATTAATATATATTTAATTACTGATGCAGGTACTGGGAGGCAACAAGGCAAACATTAAAACACACAGTGAACAAAGCTTCCCTCTCTCCCTTTTCCATGCTCAACCTTGAGTCCAGACTCCTCTGCACCCCTGCTAACACCACCGGTTACACTCAGTCCCTTCAGTGAGGCCAAGAGCAGCACAAAGCGCATCAATTCTCTACTTTTACCCAGATGGGTAAGAAACAATAAGCATCATAAAATGCAAGTCAAAATAAAAAATAAAATAGCATTCTCATATCACACCTTATTCCCTAGTCTTTTTGGCAAGAACAATATTGATCCATCAAATGCGTGTGTCTTTCCAATTAGCTCTTCATGCTGGAAGAGCAAAGCTGATCGAAGACGGCGTGCTTCCATCTCTGGGCTGTAGCCAACGTGGTACTGATACAAAGCCCACTGCGGTCGAGATGTCAAACGAAAGTAATTTGTAGTTAATTTTATCGCAAGACCTGAGGAACCTAAAATGAGAGGCAAACATCTTAGTAGTTACAAAATTTTACCAGTTTACAGTAATTCAAGAGCTTTGAGAATTTCAAAAAACTAAAGCATTCAAAGATTAGAGGTCAGTTGTGTTCTGGAACTTCTAGCTCAGTAAGCTGTAGGAAATGCTCACACAGGCATGGTGTTATCATAGACACCTGCTCATGAGAGATTCTTATAGTTCCTTCAGTAGTCAGGAAAACTCCCACATCAAATGAGGTAAGCATTTAGATCAGTAACCTGCCCCCCAAAGGATTAGTACTAGGTACTAAAGAGATGAGTTTCCACCAAAACATACATTTCCTTGGTGGACATACCAGTTTTTGATTCTTGAACATGTTCTATGGCTTGCCGAGTATTTACCCCTAGGTCATGGAAATCTCTACGACGTCCGCCTCTATCTGCTAAAGACAATTCCTGAAATCCTGCAGAAATCTGTAATCCTGTTTTGAAATTTGAGGAAAAATTAAAATCAAGTTGTACATACAAATAAGAATTAAATACAATTCCATTTTGAAAGTCAGATACATATACAATTAAGAGAAATTATGAAATGTTAACTTTCAGCTTTTGCTATATAGTAAATTAATTTTAAAATAGCACTCATGTAACACGTCAACTTCTTCTGACTTACAGTTAGCTAGTAAGAAAACAGAACAGCTCACTAGCCAGATGAAAAACAGATGTAAACCCTTCAAATCAACAGCCTGATCTGCAAATATGGGGAGGACAAATCTTTCATTTCAGCTCCAGCTGGTACTGAAACCTTTAAATACACTGTAATGTGAAATAGGTAAGAAAGCCTAATTTCCTTATCAAGACTGAGGAAAACAATGAAATATCAAAATGAAATTTACTATTGGTATTCATGCAGTTAACGGTGTGAATTGCTTTCTTATTTAATGTTTAAACTATTTTGATAGAGGAGATGGTACAGATGGAGGAGAGCACACAAGGTAGTTTTCAAGATTCCTGGATGTTATACGGCACCTCAGAATGACAATATTATCATCACAAGGTATGTACAGTGAACTTTCCAAATCTTAGAAATAAATCTCCTTTGGTAAGAAAAATCAGAAATACAGTCAAAAGAATGTCTTTATTGCATTCTCTTCAAAATAGTTGGTCTTGTGGGCAATGAACTTTTTCACTCTTTCTGACCTTCTGGCCTTTTCACATCCTGGCTTTGTGGAACACCCTGAGGGACCCTCTGTCGTCCACGGCCACCAGGTTCTTCTGACACTGATGGAGGAACATGTGGCTGCTGAGGTTGCTGATGGCCGGGCAGCTGACCTGGCAAAGCCTGCTGGACCTGCAAGAGTTGGGAACAACTTTTGCCACTGCAACTGAAGAAACAGCACACCTCCCAGAGTACACCAAAACAATGTCACCAACCAAGTGCAGAATACTCAAACACCCAAGTGTAGCAGTTAGATCTAAGTTTAAATCTTTTTTCCTATATTAAATAGCAGTGTTATTACTTTGTACTTCAAACTCCAAAACAATGGGGTTCCACTTTTTTGTAAGTTAATATTCACTTAACTAGTAGTAAATGTAACTTTTCTCTTTCCAATCTCTAAAATTTCCAGACTTCTCATTTTTAACAACTTCTTTGACACTTCGAGTAGCTGACATATTTTTTAATTTTACTGTCTAATGAATAGATAATATTAAAAAGTTTCATGCCTGGCAGAACAGCAAAACAGGAGCTTCAGTCATGAACAATCCTGTAATTCAGTTTGATGTTACCAATTGCCGTCTGCCCCACAAGTCAGCAGTTCCCCCAGGAGTAATCAAGTTCTCTACTTTAAGTGTAAGGAAGCAAGAGTCCAGTACCAAGAACGATCACAAAACCTGAGCTAGCAGGAGGAACCCCTGAACCAGTGTCACACGACCTGCCAGCAATCCATTCCTGGAGTTCCTCTGCTCCTTTGCTCTCAGAGCTCTTGGTACAGGTCTTCTGATTCCCATATGCATGTTCTGACACTGAACACATGATCCAGTAACTAAGCAGGCCTCTCTGTTTAGACTGTCCACCTCATTTTTACACATTATAAGATCTATCAAAAGTATACCTTTTTAGTCTGTAAATACCCATAAGCACTACTGCAAAGATCAAATACACACAACTTTAAAGAGCATGTGTGTTAGAGTCCAGTACTGTCACAGTAACAGCATGTTATCACAAATTTTGTGCTCCCTTTAGTATCCATGAATGTAGTTCAGGAAAGATCAGTTCTGCTTTACCTCTCCCATTTATACTCCACCCTTGCTCCTGAAGGTAGCCACACTATCACCAACAGAGATTCTCCAGCCCAAGAGGCAGGCAGTGAGTCCTGCTGTCCCGAGCTGACTATACCCCTTTCCCATCCATTAAAGGATCAGAGCAGAGCTCAATATCGAGTCATAAATTGACAGAAGAGATTATGCTGGGATAGGATTCACTGTATGGGACCCAAAGCAAGACCAATCCTGAGGTCTGACCAGGTTGCTCAGAGATTTATCCCACCTCCAGGGATGTACACTGCACAGCCTCAGTGGCAACTTGTTCTAGAGCCTGACTGTCCTCATCATGAACACATTTTTTTCTGTGTCCAATCAAAACAACTCTTGCTTCAATTTGTACCTATTGTGTCTCATCCTCCCACCATGCACCATTATGAAGAGCCAAGCTCTATCTTCCTGGTATCCTCCCTGGTGGCTGCAGTATCTACACTGAGAAAGAGTTCCCAGGCACTGAGCAACTAATCCTCTTTCCTGCCTCTGCAGCAACACCACAGCAAGGAAAGACAGGCCCCTGACCTCCTTAAATCTCACTAATGCTTTTTCACAAAAACCTAAGTAAGAACAACTTGGTGTATTATAATACTTCTGTATCAGTATAGTGTAGAAGTCAAATGATAAGGTTCAATTCTAAAACACATGGCTAGTTGTTCCCTGCAATCAGCATAGATTACATTCTCACTTAAACTGAGATAGAGCGCATGCCTAAGCCCTCATGTTCCAAACACCTAATATAAAACCTCTTATTCATTCCGCAACCTCTTTTTAACTTGTCTTTGGAAACACTTCTGGAACTAACCCTCTTGGAGGGAGATACACACAGCTGACAAGGTAGAACAGTGGCAGCTACACAGAAAAAAAAACCAAGACAGACTTGTCTCCACTCAGATTGCATCAATATTCACAGACCATGTCAAGCACCCAAGCCTCACCATTCCCCTTACTTTCCTCTTCACCCGCAGCAGGACACTGATATCACCTCCTGACTTCTGCTAACAATTCTACTCAAATCGAAGAAAACAAGTTTGAAGCAATGAGGTCTTTTAGGTTTATAAATTCACTATTTCCACTAGCTGCTACGCCAACTGTATTACATCAGAGTACTTGGAAGCATGCAAAAGTTTCCTTTATAAAAAGAAGTTAATGTAACTATACCCCAAACACAATATATACATACACACATACCATCTAGCACATTCGCCTGATATTAAAATAAGAAGCAGCTGAGCTGTGACATTGCAAAGCCTACCTGTGCTTCTTAAACAGAGAACCAACTTACAGATGCAGCTCCTACAGAAGGAATCGCAGCCTCCTGTCCCGGAGGTCTTCCTCTTGCTCTGGCTCTCGCTCTTCCTGTCATCTTCTCTTCTAAGATAAACCACCTACAGCATTAGTGTTCAATCTTCTCCTTCCCCCACCCTAATTCCACTAAATATTATGAACACTATTCACTCTTGTTTAATTTCATCTGGTTCAGTAAAACATACCCCCTTCTGCAAACTTCCCTGTTCCTGGATCTCCACACCAACACAGCCACAACAGGGAGTGTAGGGAAGTTACAGCTCTTTATAGTCAAGTTTGAACCTACTGGCACAGTCCACCACAAATTCTAAGGCTGTGAAGAAAGTCACCAAGGTTGGAGAGCACAGCAGGATCTGCAACCTCATCCAAGCGTAACTCAGGGCTTGCTGATGTTATTTTCAAGTTATAATTGAGACTCAATTCAGACTAATTTGCTACCTTACCCTGGGGGCAGCACATGCTTCACCCCCAGCACACACCAACCCTTAACACCTGGCTAGCTCCCCGACGGCGGAAACCAGCCCAGAGACCTGTCCATCCCCTTCTCCCCACAGCAACCCTTCCTTCTGCACAGGCTCGCCCCCAACTTCTCCCTCAGCCTCCAGCAGCTTGTGGGGCCAGAAACCGCGCCCAGAGGCGCCTCCACCGCCAGCCCCGCCGGGCCCTGGGCGTCCCCTCAGCCTGTCCCCGGGCCGCGAGCGGCTCTGCTCCCACCTCACGACACACCACAGGCCGCCCTCTTCACGACGCCAGACGACTTTGTTTCCGCGAGGGCCAGCTGTCACTCCCGCAGCCGAAGGCGCCCGCAGGCCGGTCCCTCGAACACAACAGTGGCCCCGTAGGGACCGACGGGCCACCTCCGGCGCCACTGCCCGCCGCTCAGCCCCGGCGCGCAGGCGCAGACAACCCGGGCGGCACGCGCTAGCGGTGCAAGGCGGGAACGCACGATCTCCTCCGATTGGCTCCCGAGTCCCGAGGAGCGCCGAAGAGTCCCGAGGAGCGCCGAAGAGTCCCGAGGAGCGCCGAAGAGTCCCGAGGAGCGCCGAAGAGTCCCGAGGAGCGCCGAAGAGTCCCGAGGAGCGCCGAAGAGTCCCGAGGAGCGCCGAAGAGTCCCGAGGAACGCCGAAGAGTCCCGAGGAGCGCCGAAGAGTCCCGAGGAGCGCCGAAGAGTCCCGAGGAGCGCCGAAGAGTCCCGAGGAACGGCGAAGAGTCCCGAGGAGCACCGAAGCGCTGCCGAAGCGTCCCGAGCGCTGCCGAAGTGCTGCCGAAGAGTCGCCGAAGAGTCCCGAGCGCAGTCGAAGGCGGCCGGAGCGCAGCGGCTGTTCCCCTTGCCCGCTCGGGAGGCGGATGGCTCGGGTCCCCGCTTGCTCCTTCGGGTGGCGAATAAACCTGGCGCTGAGCGTTTCGCCTGATAACGGTGACGCGCTGGTGTCCACAGTGCGAGGGTCGGGGGTCCCCCCAGGCCACCCCCGGGGCAGGCTGGAGCTCCGGGCTCCCCAGACACCGTCACCCCCGCCGCACCCGGGGGCCGTGCCCGGTGTCCGTGGTGCCCCTGGGCAGAACCGGCCTTTTGAACCACGTTGGTCACCTGTGTGACAGGAGAATTTTCCCGCTAAAAATTATTTCCTCCTCATGCCACTTCTTGCTTGAAAAATAAATCTAAGTTAACCAGAAGGTGGAGCAATAAAACAAGGAATAAAAGTCTTGAAAGTGTTTTTCGGTGAAGGACAGAGTCAGCAACATTTACAATGATGTTGCTTAAAGTTCTTTTCCAGAGATACAGGCAGCAGTAGTTGTCCATGGACGTGATGGGCATAGGGTGGAAACTGTGGGCAGGAACAACTTCACACAACCCAGTTTGCTTAAAGATGAGATGGCTGCAATGCATCTGGAGACACTGGCTGCCAGGGACAAGAGACAACATTATCTGATAAAAAACTTACCTTCATAAAAGACCAGTCTGATCTCATGAGGTCATTTACAATTTTTCAGGTACCTGCAGTGAAGAGAGGACAAGGTTCCTTTTCCTTTTTAACATTAACACTTAAATACTACAAATATCTCTTTTTGTTTTATTTAGATTACCAGTTTGTCCCTGAAGCCAGTTTTGTGCTTCTCATTGATGTCAGCATAGCAACCCACTTAGGAAGCCAGATTCTCTTTTACAAGTTAAAAAGAAGAGCTTTTGAACTATGAAAGTGTGGGTATCACCACTTAAAGATAGCTGAAGTACTTTGAGCATGTGTTTTTTATTATTCACATATAAAAGTGGATAAATATTGAACAAACTCAATACCTACACCTAGATGGAGCGTGTTCGTGCTTTTAGGAGCCGTGATTTCTGCTCGCCATCCATACTGGGAATCCTCATTGCTCTGTCGCCTGCAAAACTCCCCAGTGGGCAGAGGGTTAACGCTGCAGAAACACAACATGCAGATTTTCTTGGCTCAGCAGTATTTCAAGATAAACAGAATATAAAGATGTTGTCAGAGTCATTTACGTTATGTAAATCATGAGAAAGCAGAATGTGTGTGTTGGAAATAGTTATGTTTGTTTATTCATTTAAAATATCTGCTGTACTTAATGTTTATTTTCCTTATGCCAAATTCCTTACGTTTCACTGCAGAACTTAATTATCTTTAGACGGGAGTAGTTAAAAGTACTTAATCAGGCTGGCTACCTACAGCAATTCCTTCTAAAGTGAAAATAAACATCAACAATAAGCACGCTCATTTCTATATGTGCGCTGTCTGACAGTTAATTAGTACTTAATAAAAGATAGCTTCCAATTTGATTTTCACAGCCTTTCAGACTTGTTTTCTTTTTGTTTTAGCACTTGCAGCCCCGTTCAAACCGTGACTCCACAGGTAGGCTCAGTGCGTTTTCACAGGCAGCGGGAATGTGGAACTGGCACCGCACCAATCACAACAGGTGCAGCGTGTCCTATTCCTGGCTGGTTTCTCAGGAACACTGAGAAAAACAAGATTTCGAAATTGGTAGCTGTTTGTATTTTATATTTTCTATGTTGCCAAAAAACCCTACCAATGCTGGACTTCCATACGTCGAAATATCACATATGAAATAACTTTTTCACAGCTACTTGGCTTGCTCTTTGCTTTGATGTTTGCTTGACCCATGATGCAATGGTTTTTTTGCCTTCTGTCTCCTGTTGCTACAATGAGACATTTCCCATACTTGTCATCTCCAAAGGGGAAAAGACCATGTGGAAACAGAACAAAGAAAACAGAACAAAAGAAAATCAGGGATTTTTCCAAAGGCCCATTTGATGTACAAGTATAAACAGGAAAAAGATGCCCGAGGAGGCAGGAGCCAGGAACTGTACGAGCAGACAGCTGGTAACTTGTGTGGTTAACAGCACTTTGGCCTTCTGAATGGTAAATAAATAAGTGATTCCAAGGCACGCAGTGAAGAAAAAGCTCACGTCAGTACCTTTAGTGTAATGTTGAAGTGTATTGCAAACTCCTAGCAATGAGAGCTGGACTCTTCATGTCTTTCTTGTAACACCAAGTCCCGGTATCAATAGCTCTTTTGGTTGTAGCCTGAGAAAAGGCAACACCTCGGGATATCAGAATAAAAAGTGTTGTCTGCTGCGGTGAAGCAAGAAAAGATAAGGGACACTTCACAACAGAACACAAAAACTCATACATGTGGCTAGAGTTTTAAAAGCCCAACATGTTGCTCATGGATCTTAATAAATACATGTTAAAAAAAAAAAAAAAAAAGGGAATTGCTTAAAAAAATACTTTAAATTCATGTTCCTGTGGTAGATATTAAGTATTCACATATCTGGACCACAGTGTTTTTACATTCTTGATTAGTTTTTTTCTAAAGCTAGAGAGGCAAGGTTTTAAAGACTGACTTACTATCTAAAATAATGTCTCACGAGTTAACAGTCTTGGTTCTTCCCAGTGCAAGTTTTTAATGCCACATTTAATGTGCTGTAATGATGCTTGGGCAGCAGGACGGACCTGCCCACACGGCGGAGCCTGGTTGGCTCACCAGGCTGGGGAGCAGGGAAACAAGTATTCACACAGCGAACCAGAAAGCAAAAGGCATGTTATGGGAAAAAAAATGCTACGAAGGAGGCAATACTCAGTTTGCTGTATAACAAATACAATGCTACTATTTTCTCTCAGGAATACATTCTTCAACTTTGTGTTTCCTCTGCTGTTCTCTAGACTATTTCATCCCTAATTTCTCTTTTTCCTTCAGATCCTCACTTCTTTTCCCTATTCTTTGTAATTCTTCTCCTAAAACATCACTCTATTCTTGGCATCTGTGTAGGACTCTCTGCAGCTCCCCTTGACAACAGTGTGTTTTGCTCCAACAGAAGCAAACTGGTTTTCTGTTCCATGCTCCCTGTTTACCAGGGTATCTAATCGCCGCCCTTATCATCGCTGCTCATTCCAGGCCCTGTTTTGTCAGCCTGCACCCTCTTTTCCTGAAAACAGCCTGGTATGTACAAACCATCATATCCCTGCCAAAATTTCCTGCGCTGTATCAACTTTACTCTTATTTTCTGTTAAATTGTGTCCATTACAAATTCACATCGGTCCTAGCTAACATTTAATTTGTATCCAAATCCTGAGCAAAGTGACCAAGAAGTGATTTGACCTAAGTTCTCAATAAACAGTCACATTAAATGGAGAGGTCACATTAACTAGGCAGGAACACGACCTTCAGAAGCCAATACTGTAATTAGATTTGTAAAGTGTATTGTATAAAATAAGAAAATCTGTAAGATGTGGGCCTATCCTTTATTATCTATATTTTTAAATAATTAGAGAAGATGGAGAATTAGTGTATCAAGAATGTTAGAATGGAACTGAAACAGCCTTTTGGTTCAGGTATTATATAGTAGAACTTTGTGTTATTCCAAAAAGCAATGGGACATCTTTCAGGAGAGAGACTAACAAGAACTCTCAAGTTTAGGGAGATTGATTTCAGCTCATTTAGCAACCCAGTTTGATCTAATTGTCTTTTTATTGCTCTGAACATTCCTGAATTACACAGAGAATTTGGGTTATGTGATTTAGTGTTGGATTAAAAAATGTCACATCTTAAGTTTCTTTAAAATAGTGTAGAACTTGGTTCACAGTCAACGAAGTTCATTATTTTTGTGTTCAAAGCCCAGCTGCAGGCCTGGAGCATTTCTCATAAATATCAGGAAGTACCCGGAGCCACACTCAGAATGAAAGAGTTGATCTGAACCTTAGATCTCAGCTTTAAAGCTGTAACGTACAGCGAATTTGGTTTCGTGGTAAAGGAAATGGTAATTGCCGGAGTATGTTTTCTTAAGCTGCAAAATCATTTTTGAAATGTTTTCGCCGAGACCTTTGTCAGGGTTGTGGATGAGAAGGAGTGGACGTGCAGCCCAGCGCCTACGCGCCACCACAGCCCCCGGGTTGTCCATCGGTGTCGCTGGTGCAGACGGAGGCAGCGGGGGCTGCTCCCTCGTGCACGTCAGATGCACGGACACAACCTACAGGACTATCGAAAAAAGTGAACTAACAACTCCAGCATTTCCCTGGAAGGTGGGTCAAGTTCTTGGTTATCTGGCAAATACACTTGTGAGAACCCAGAACACAAACCCGTAAGTGATACCCTTAGTTACAAAAGTGCAGAGCAAATTCCTCAGTCTACTAATAAGGCATTAGAAAAGGCACTTTTCTCCCTACAAATCCAGAGTCTGGTCTGCGGGGCTGAAAGGAATGGAAGAGCAGAACTACCAAACACGTTTCTACATGTCTTCTACACCTGGGTAGCTGCATCAACCAAACCACACACCCTGTATTCTGTTTCCATAGCAGTTTATTTAATCTGAACATTTTACTGCATGAAGGTGACTGTCTTTATTGTAATTACATGGAAAATAAAATAGGAATGAAATAAAATTCAGTGCTCACTGACCTTCTTCAAAGGATGTTGCATCTAAACATGTACTTCTTTCTACAAGTGGCAGTATTTACTCACAGTTTATGCTTCATTCATGTAAGTGATCCACATAAAATATATCCCTTAAGTCTGACTGCTGTGCTCTTGAAAACCTGGCTTTCTTGGGTACGCATACAGCAGGTGTAGAAGGTATAGTTCATATGGCCTTGCACAAACAGGAAGCCGGGCAAAAGTATAATTATTTATTTGCAGCCTACATAAGCAGAGACATATGTCTGTTTTCACAGTTTCAGTGAATCTATCACAAGCTGCCTACTAGTTTGGTTTTCATGTTAGTTCAATCTCTCATTTGTGCACTTGAATTACTGACGCAGATGTCGATAACGGATGAAATAGCAAGAGTTATTATCTGGATTCTGATGGGAATCAACTCTCACAACTGAACTAATTTTGCTGTAGATGAGCAACTGTTTTTCAATTTCTCTACCTGAACAGCTGGGTCATTTTGGTAAGTGATAGCAGGCAGCGCTCCGTCCAATGGGACACCAGCAGGTTTCTGCAGAGCTCCTAATTTATTCTAAGCACTCCAGAAATAAACACCTGGGTTTTCATTACCTAAATGGTTTACGTGACAAACTTTCAATTGAGGTCAATGGAGGAACAGATTATGTGCTTTTAATGCACAATATAGAACTTGAATATCAAACTGATACTGGAATCTCTCGCTTTGATGCCGCCTGTTCTTCAAGGGGCCGAATTTCAAATGCACTGAAGTTCTGACTGTAGATTTCCTCAGCTGCTCCAAGTTACTCTCTTGTAGTTGCCCGGCACAAAACTCTTGACAAAACTGATCAGGTTCTTCGCAGCCAAGGGGCAGCTTAGGAGAAAACAAGTGTCTCCAGTCAGATGCACACAGGCTGTGGGTCACATCCATGGCAAGGCAGGCCGGAGACTGAAAGGCTCATCAAAGAGACGGGAACCAGGAGAATGAGTAGCAGGCACGGTCAGAACATTCACCTACTGACAAGCTGATTTCTGTGTCCTCTCAAACTCAGCCTCAGCAAAAGATATGTGTACTACATGAATTATTCCTTTAGGGGCAGCTTAATATCAGCCATTCATCATCTTGGGCATCTTTGGAGCATGCACTGGCTTATTTGCGTGAATTACCTGCAAGCTGAAGGCACAGTGAGGCCAGTCAAGAAATGAGAAAGCAAGAGAGAAGAGGGACCATAAGCATCAGCTCTGCATGACTTGTACGGTCAAAAAGGATGGACACCACTATTTGAAGAGATGAGTTGGAGGGCATTCACTTGAGAGGGGGTTCAAGTGGAGTCTAAGCGGGTGACAGTGCACCCTTGAGGCCCTGAATAAGGCCAGGAAATAATTTCGGAGTGGTGGTAAAGGGGGCTGCAGCCTCGTCCATGGCGTGTGCAGTCTGCAGAGCTTTCCTGACTGAATCAAGCCGACATCCCTCTATAAATGAGAAAAGGGATAGAGGGGCTCCAGTCCAGCTTGCAGATGTTAGGCTGGCTTAACGCGCTCACTATCCGTGACTCTGCCTGAGTCTTATTTACTGTGCAGGGGAACTCTGGCCAACAGCCAAGGCATCTTTTTTACATTGAGACCCTCGTTGCTAATCTTAGGTGCAAAGTTTGTAATACTTCGGTAGCTTCTGCTGTAGCTATAAAATGCTTGAAGTGCTTCTTTTTGCTAAGATAAGAATGATACAGCAACCAAATGTGCAAGACGATCTCTGAGATGGTCTGGGAAGCTCTGGAAGCGGCTCTGAAGCGTGTTGGGTCTGTACAACCCCCTGCGCGCCACCGGGAATGAGAACACGGGCTGGTTTGCTGGGTTATGTACACACAGCCAGGCAAGAGCCAGCTCCCAAAAATGCGGGCCAGGAATGCCCATCGCCTTCGGAATCCTGCCAGCGAAACAAAACCCCATCCAGAACACAGGAAGATGTTTTCAAAACAGGTTCTCCTTCACATCGCTTTGTTCTGGTTTTCTCATTCTCAAACATCCTGTGCTATGCAAAGGCAACTGGCAGACGCTATAAAAACACAGCGAAATCTTCCAGCCTCCCAGTAAGATAAAAAGCACCAGCTTCCAGCCCTTGGAAGTCATTAAGTACAATTTTAAAAGAAGTGATTTTTTTAGGACACAGAATTTTTCTAAACGTCAAGAGTTTTTAAGGGTTCCCACCAAATCCAGCTTTATGGTCTTATAGTGACAAACAGGACATCTGGTTGTACAGAGCAAGAAACACAAACCAGTCCTAATGCCAAAATATAAAAATCTCTGACCCATTTGTGATTTTTCTGCACTGTTAGTCGCAGAGAGTGAAGGATAGAGCAGCGATGCTAGATTAATCAACATTAATTTGTATATGCCTACAAAACTCATTCTTAAGGTTTATCCTTTATGATTTATGAAGAAAAAAATCGTCCTTTTAGCCCATGTTTTCCTTATTTCTATCTGACTCACTTCTCTGAGAGATGCTACAAATAAACGTTATTTTAAGCAAAATCTGTACATTTGTCTCCATCAACTGCTCTTCTTACATTCAGGACTTAAGTATTGGAAGTTTGCTCTACTCAGACTGTGCTGTTATTTCGCCTTTGTCACCACTAACCTTTGGATTTGCACAGATTCTCGTCTCTAAGTATCTTAATTAAGCAGAAATTATGAGCTATTGAATTCATTTGATAGCATCTCCTGAACTAAATACAAACGGGTGATGCTAAAACTGCTTACTCCATGGATTTTAGCTGGGAATCATGAGCTGAATTTCATTGCTACTGTTCAGGGAAGTAAAATAACAAAAAAATATATATACACAGATTCAGGTCCACTTTTCCCTTTCCCTTTGGCTTCCTTCTTATCCTTCTTTCAACAGGAGGACTTGTCTGGACCGTTGCTTTTGGACCAGATAACTACCTAGATAATTAAAACTGTAGTCGTTTTTTTCTTTGAATCTGTTCAGCTGATTAATTATAATGGCTATATTGATATTGCCTGACAATCTGTTTTATTATAGCCTAAACTAATGCTAATCCTTTGTTTAATTAAGAAGATATATAGATGAAGGCAGATGCAATGTCTTTTTGTAACAAAGGACCTGCCCGGTGCTTTGGGAAGCAGACAAAAAATAAGACATGTCACATTTCAGCCAAATGAAAAAAACTGCAAGTAGGGCATTAGTCCAATGCTTTTGTATTGTGCATTTGAAAGTTTGCACCCAGTGGGTGGGGCAAAAATAAATCAGGGCCTCCTATGGTGAAAATGTATTTGGGATTCAAGCATCTAGAATGTGACCCTATCTCCTGCTCCCCGGGACTGTCAGCTGCTTCGGGGCTCGTCTGATATATCCCTCCTTTTCTCACTTCTGAGAATTTTTAGCTGGGAGTGTGTTTGAAAACACTTCAGAAAAAGGGTGGAAAACACAGAGTGCCTTCTTTGAAATACACTCCTTTGTTAAATTCCTTTCCCAAGGGGAAAGAGACTCTCAAACACCTGAGGGCAACAAATGACTCTATTCAATCCTCTCACAAATGACCTAATAAACTCCCAACGGGTTACAATAGCTTATTTGTCATCATTTCTTGTCAGCTATTTATAGCACCAATGTAAATTGAGGCAAAACAATAAATACCTGAGTTATTTTCTTTATTTTGAAGATTCTTTAAAGGCCAAATGGTGCTTTGCAATTTAAAAACCCTAATAATTAATTTTGCAATCTAATTTAGATCATTCTCACATATACAAAATGTTACGTTAAACAAAGTTTCTGTCGACCTACATGCAAAACATGTCACCATTTCAGTCACCTCTCCTGGGATATTTGCAGACAATGAATTTATAACATTCTGGTTTGGTTAACTTTTAAAATGACAATCCATAGCCTGATGGACCATGTTACAAATGATCCTGCTGAATGGATCCCGCTATGGCCTTTGATGAGAGAGCATGGTGATCAGCATGGTAGGAAAGATCCTGCTCTCAGTAACAGCAATTTGAAGATGTAGTAACTCCGTTGTATTTAAAATCTGTTCTGGACTCAATTCTGATCCATGGTGCTACCCGTTGCTCTTGTGTGTATCAAATATGGATGTTCTATCAATTCTATTTGATATTATAATATATTTATCCTATCAAGTAGATGATGTACTTATGTACATGGCTTTACTGGCTTGAATTGAGTTGGCCAGGTCCGTGTTACAGGAGTCTGGTACAAACGGCTTTACCACCATCACTAGTGCTTTGTAAGCAATACTGAAATATCTCCATGCCTCTAGACACAACTGGGTACAATGACAGAGGGCTCATTACATTTTCTTTGGTGTCTCTTTCGTTGCGATTTACTTGCTCAAATCAATTCAAGTTGGTGGAGCTCTGCCAATTTACACTCTCCTGCCGAAGTGGCCCTAAGAAATCTCGCCACATGGTGTATTCTCTGAGTTCTCTCTAGAGTATTTTACAAGGACTGCATCATTTGTAATGCAGCACAGTATGCAAAATATGTCTTTCCATCTCTTGCAACATCTTTTGCAATATCCTTTGACTTATCAGCTTCATTGTCATCCCCACCTCCTTCATCCTTTGATGTCTGTGATGAAAACACCCATCTCCTGGCTGCAGGAGTCGAACATCTTGGTTACTAGTTTCACTGGTCCATATACATATGCATATATGTATATATATATATCTATGTATGTATTTAAATTTTTGTAGTTATTACATGGATTCCTCCTGGGAAAAAGAAGAAAGAGCCAGAATTCACATGAGGCAATTCCAAACGACACTCAGATGCTGCTGTGATCGCGGCTGCAGCACATATAACATTGAGAAGAGTTGGGAAGCATTAAGGGCTGTCAAAAGAAGCCTCATGTGCCCAAACATGTTTTAGAGAGATTTAGGCACCTAAATCCTCAACTCCAGTTGAGAGTGGACGATGCGCAGTGGTCGTGACCACTCGTGTTTGCAAATAACACACTGGACTTTTGCAGGCAGTGGTTTCGTGGTGAAAGAGCTCGGCCAGGAGGTGTAAGTTTATGTTCACCAGGAAGGGGGACTGTGGGTGCCTACGTGGGTGTAAAGAAGTTCTTGTTTTCAAAGTCTGCAGAGTGCTGTGCTGCCTCTCACTCCTACAGACCTCCTGTCAGCAGATTAAACATGTCCCAAAGGAGAAATGTGGTTCACTACAAGTACCAGAGAAGAGAAATCTTTTTTTTCAGAGTTTTCAAACAAAAGAGCAAATTCAGCTCATGGTGGCTGTTAATTTTAGGAAGAAGTAATGATTGTGAGCATTGCACCAAATTACCCTGTGTGTATAAGCATGTGAACCATCTAACCCACTCTCTGCTATCTAAAAGTCAGGACTCTGATGTGAACTAGTTCTCTGGATTTCGTCAGCGGGGACTGGATCTGCCTTATCTAGAGGATGTTCTTTCTCGCCCTAAGTATTGGTAGGGTGCTCACATTCTGCAGGTGCTGGTTTCTTTCCATCAGCAACAGATGCTTCTAAACTCATCATCAACGTTCATGCCCAGTTTAGATGGCTGAAGCTAAAAGAAAGTGATTCTGTCTTTTTGTAGACATAATTTTGTGTGTAGTCACTGTGTTCAAGGAAGGATGAATGCCTTTAGGCTGTCGGAGACAAAGGAGCAAAGGAAAATATATATATATGCTCGCTAATGTCTGGAAAAACTCTTCATGTTGCAGTTCTACTCCTGTGCCTATAATGGCTTACGGGATGGAGAGATCCCAGGTTTGCAGGGGACGCATCTTTTGTGAGATCAGATGACACAAAAGTGGGCTCGATTTCAGGCACACAAAATTGTCTGCTATTTATTTTTGTTCTGCACAAGGAGAACTCCTTTTCGTTGCTTCGGAGGCATTATCTCAGTAGAAATGAAGAATGGAAATGTACTAGAAATGAAATAATAACAATGAAATATTACAAACATACAGAGGTAGTTAATGTCAAATAACAATGTTGTAAAAGCCTGTTCAGAGCTGGAGTGGCACTCAAAATGACAACTGCAATTTTGATAAATGTGGTTGGAACATTGTTAGCACAGATACATCCTAACATATGTCCTCTACATCTTTTCTATCTTAATGTATGATAAACAAAATATCAGTTAGACCTGAGGAAAGAGATTCTATAATGTGGCCATAATATACTGATAAAATCAAGTGCTCTCCCTGTCTCAATATTCGTATTTAAATGATTTTTGCCTTAAACAATGGTTGCGCCCAGACAGACATATGGTAAATACGTCCCGATCCATTATGTGCTATTCAGACCAGGAAAGCTGGTCGGGGAGGGGGGAGTTTGGTATTAGAAGTGATCTGGTGTTATGTACACTCAAGCAACCCCTTCATGGGGGAAAAAAAACCCACCAAGTTTGTGAAAAGGGAACAAAAATCTTGCAAAGCCGAGCAGAACCCTTTGCTGCTGTGCAGGGAAAGTGAGAAACGGTCCCTCCTGCCGGGGAGGCTGATGAATAATCCGCAGATCTCAAGCTGAGCCTTGGGCTCCGAGCGGCTGGTATCCCATCCCAACACTAATCAACCAGTATGAAACATCCATTTTAAACGCAAATGAGGGGGGCCTTTCAAAGAGACCCGGAGAGGGGAGGGAGGGGGAGTTCAAAGCTCAAAACGGTTCTTTCTTTCTCTCTCTCTCTTTTTTTTCTAAAGAAGACAGAAATATGGTTGGTTATTATCTAAGTTATTGCTACAAAGAATTTTGAAATTAAAAGATAAGCTTTCAGAGGAAGCTCAGTAATTTTCATAAAGAAGGACTTAAAACAGATGTGCCCTCTTTAATCGGGGTGTGCTTGAGAAAATATAAATGCATTTTTAACATAGCAGGGGGAAAAATCATATGGTTACACATTTGTCTCCTGGGCAAAAATAATTTTTAAAAAAGTCTCAGTGCATTAAGTATCTCACAAATAGCCACTACTAGAACTTTCTTATCTAGCAAAGTGGGGTGAATGATTAGCCAGTGTTTAGAAAGCAGAAAATACCTTGTGTTGTTTGCTTTATTTTTCCTTTTTTTTAAACTCTTTTTCCTATTCAAATAACCGCTAAAGTGGATTAACATCTTCATCAGGGTCAGGATGTGACTGCTGGTAAAACCTCAATATTTACTGATATTTTATTGGTTGTCTTTCTTCCCAGTAAACTTTTTAGTTATAATTCCTGTGTCCAGCAGCATGCTGTGACAAATACATTCTCTGTTGAAAACTCTGCTCTCTTATCTTTCCTCTGGCAATATGAGACTGGCCTTATAGACTCTTTCCAGAAAAAGAAAACGGTGCCACTGCTAGCAGGGAATAAAGGCTGGGGACTGAGATGTTACAAATTCCACGTTTTCCAAATGTTCTTCCTAAACATGACGAGCTTTAAATGAGCTATTTTTGCCTTGTTTTCCTAAATCTATGTCGGAGGAGGGTGCGTTTTTGGTAGGAGGTCATTGCTAGAATATGGGATAGCAAAGAGCTCATTTGATTATCTGGAATGAAGTAACACAACGATCCTCATAACAATCCTCTCCTCAAGAAAATCACATGCCCTGACTAGTTGCTTATAACAAGCCTGACAGCTGCCACGGGAAAGGTTTCGTACAGAACGTCACTGACGTGTTTGTTAAGTACACAAAGGACTAGTAATCCTGCAGCATTAAACGTGTGTCAAGAATGACCATGGCTGCACGGCCACCCTGTGCCCGTGTGGGGCCACCCAGCCCCGTGGCCTTGCAGGACACCTGGTGAAGATCCACCTTGGGCTGGGCAGCCGGACCCTCCGGCACAGCGAGATTTTCTAGCAGGCACTGAACGGGACGTTATTTTGCTGTGCACAGCTATAGTCCAGAACCTGACACTTGTATGAGTTGCTACCTGGAGCCTTCAAAGAAGAGGCATCCCAGGAGGGGAAGGGCCTCTCTTACTAGTTATCAGACTTTTTGCCCTTCCAAGTATCATGGGAGTTTATAGATAGAGTCTCGCCTTTCAAACAGCAGTGACACGGGCAAGGCAGAAGCAGCTGTTGCATTTTCCCTTTGAAAAATACAAATCAGAACCCTCTGTCTACACAGGGATAGGCTCCCGGCTGCTGCAGGGGGGGTTGGTTGTTTGCTTGTTTAGTTGGTTTTAGCAAGTTGCTAAACTGTGTTAGTGAAGTGAGAGTGAAGGCAGCGGGGCCAGGGCAGGAGTGTTGCCCTGTGTGTGATTCCAGGGAAGGGAGAGCTCCCAGCTGGCTGGTTCTTCTGAACCAACACAAGGCACACTCATAGCTGGGTGGAACGTCCGATCCTTCTTATCTTGTATGAGCACAAGTTTTTGATATTAAATACATGTATTTAACTGTGCAGTCACATAGGTTCAGACGTTATTTTGCTGTGCACAGCTATAGTCCGGAACCTGACACCACAAATCCGATGGCTGTAAATATGCCATGAATGTTGAAGGGAGTTGTGTCGCTATTAGGAATGTGGTGCTTCCATTGCTAGTTATGTCAGCTGACAGCAGTGCTCACAACTCAGCCACCGAACAATAGAACAGCACCTAATTATTCGAGGGAGCCAGGCACAGCAGGAGACTTGGCTTGACATTTGCCCATTTATGATTTAAATATTATGGCCACCCAGCAGTCGAGGAAAAGCAATATAACCTTTTGACATAAAAAGCACCTATTTTCTAATTTTTCTTTCGTATAAGCAAAATAACGTTCTCAATACATACTGCAGCTCTTCTAATGAAAAAGTCAGAGGAAAGAAATTCGCTGAAAGGAGATAAGATGCCAAATGGAAATGTTTGTGTCCTCAGCATTCAGAAATCACAGGCGTGAAGTGTGGCAGTGGCCTCAAGAACTCTGTCCACTCTTCTGTAAACATGAATATTTCCATTTGGAATTCTTACTTTAATATAATAGTGGCATAGTTTTAGCGTAACAGAAGTATAACGTTCCTTCTGACCCATATTCAAAAGCCCACTCTTGAGGCTGACGACTTCTAATCTCTGTACCAACACTTCACATGTTTTACACAGAAACAGCTGCTTCCCGTCCATTGTTTGTGGATCATAAAGTCCCACATTAGACTTCATTCATGACCAGTCGTCTAAGAATGGACCAAAATAAAATATCCTGAACATAAAGAGCAAGTAGTTGACCATGATCAGCCTTTGGGTGAGCCAGACAGAGGGGACAAAAACCAGAGTGGCCACAGAAGGGCCAGTTGTCACCTCTCAACCGCTGGTTCTCCACCCCGGGCTGTAGTAAACTAAGTTCTTTCACTCTTCAATAATTACAAATTTGAAAATGCTTTGAAATGCTGATGATAAATGCAAACCCACTGGTGTTTTGGTTTTGTTTCTGATTCAGGACTTTGATACTCCAAAATGTGCTCTTTATACAATATTTCGCTTAATACCTTGCCTAGCTGATGACATTTTGCTGCTGTATTGGTGCTGTTACAATGGTACATACCCAATAAAGATACAGGATGTCAATGAGGCCTGATCTACAACTAAACACAGGAACTTAAAAGAGTTGTTGTTACTGATATACCTGTAAATTAAGGATTATAACGATGCAATGTGCTCACTTTAGTTATGCAGATTTCTCTCACACAGACAGGAATGTACTACAGCTTTGCACTTGTAGCACATTGCAATGTTTACACTTTACAATTCTGGAAAAAAGGCCAAATCTTCTTTGCCATATTCCCGTGAGATGTCTCATTGAGGGAGAAAGTAGAACAGCATTTGGGCCACAATCCAACGTATTTCAACCCAACCTGCTGCTCTGTGTGCCTCTCAAATGTCTTTTCATTCAAAATTCTTTCGGCTTCTTCAGCTCCAGCACAAGTTAATTCTATAATAGAACAACACTCATTAAAATTAAGAAAATGTTAGTTACACTGCAGCTGTAATTAAAACCTGTCCTTGATGTTATAGGAGCTGTACACTATGTTCCTGATATAATTGATACCCATGATGATTTATGCAATCTATCCACACATTTTTCTAAATCTTTTAAACTCTTTGCAATTCTTTTCAGGGAACAGATTGTTAAAATGGAGCGTTTTCTGCAGTTTAGATCATACACATTTTATGGTCAACTTCATTCAAAGTTCTATTATGTAGCATAGTCAATATCTCTAGATTTATGCATTGGTTTGAGTTGATATAAGCTGTGTAGTTCTTAAGTGCCATTGATCGCCTCTACAGAACAACGGTCTATTGCTTGGATGTGCTAAATTTGTAAAATAAATCAGTGCATGTAAGCTACATTTAGTTTCTAGTCAGTACAGTGTTTGTAGCATTAACATTCTTGATCTGTCGTATCAGTTGGAAAAGAAAACACGTATGAAGTCTCCTTCATGATTTGCTTTTAAAATATAATTGAATGCTACAGCCAAGTGCATTAATCACGGTCGGTTATTTAATAGGAGTTTTCAGATTCGTGAAGTACTTTTTGAAGTTAATGTTGCCACCCTGTTTTTCTTAAGAACGAGTATTTGCAGCCAGTTTGGATGGGGCTGCCCAAGCAGTGGGGTTTATCCTCCAGCCACAGAGAAGTGGGTCAGCTGGTCTCCTATTTCTGCAGCATTTGTCTGACAGGCCGGCCCTGGAGAATCCGAGTCAGCTCAGAACTCACAACTCTTGCTGAAATGAATATATTATTAGTTAAAGTTTGCTTTCATACGGTATTTTGCAACATCTCTGTATGCAGGCACCTCCCGTGGTGTTTTTCCCATGCACAAACGACGCTACTGTAAAATCCTCAAGTTTAAACAAAGGAAAAATACTTTCTTGTAATTCGTATTTCAGCACTCAAGGAGGATCTTCCGCTTCTGAATCCAGACTCATCTTTTCCCCTTTGCTGACACCACTTCATCCTGGACATGTCACTATTTCTGTGGTCCTAACTCCTTCCCCAACAGAAAACGCTCTGCTGGGTTAAGATGGAGCTGAGACAGGAGGTGTAAACCGAAGGAACTGAGGAAAGGAACAGCAGCTTCATCTGGGTTGGAAAAAGGCCAAGACGTACCTGCCTCTCACATCAAGCAGAGATTAAACAGAAAAGGAAAGACGACATAGGGATGAAACAGTTTTCTCACAGAGTGCTTTCTCAGCATAAAGGAATTTAAAGGAAATTATGTCTGTTGGATTCCGTGGAACAGCGAGGGAGCTGCGGCAGAAACAAGCAGCAGTGGGCTCAGAGCAAACGCTGGTGGGTACGGGGCCTGTATGGAGACCTGGTGGGTTCCTGTTCAGGTTTCACAAACACTTTCATGAGAAGGTGAACCTTATTTTCAGAGAAATCAGAAGAAAAAAAAAGTCATAGAAGCTCAGGGAGAAGACACTTTCAGTGTTTTTCCTCTGATTTTTTCCGCCCCACAGATTTCTGGTGATCTAAGCAGGGATCCAGTCTAGAGGCAACCAGAGAGGTGACTTTCCACGTAACCCACAAACATCCTCGCTCTGCTCTCATCTGTGTTTGTCTGTGTTAGCGCAACTGGTGGCTCTTCTTTTGTTTGCCTTGCACTGGAGCCAAAGGAAGCGTTCCCTCTTATCTGAGACAGTGGTGTGGAGCAAACAGAAAAAGAAGCATTTGAGTAACCAGAGTAATGGCCAAATGTATGCAGGTTGATCAGTGTGGTGAGGACCTGTAAAAGTGGGGAAGGGGGGCATAGGTCTGCAAAATCATCAGCTTCAGATCTATTTATTACTAGAAAATGCATCTTAATCTCTTGCATCAGTATTAATTTTAATCAAAGAAGCAAAACTTGCTCAACAAGCTTATAAACGTGGGTAGGAATGATGATTGTTTCCAAAAATATGCCTGTATTGTCAATTTTCCAAGACCTGAGTCCTCTAGTGCCAAAAATGTGCATTGCTGTGTGCCTGTGGCCGTAATTCTTTATGTATGAGAAGGTAATAAGATTGTGCTTCTAATAGGAAAAAAGGAAACAATATTAAATGACTCCACAGCTTAATTAGAAGCATAATAAAGGGACTTGCATACAATGAGACCGAGAATGCAGATTGTCTGGGCAGCAAAGTTTGTGGCTGTTCGGTATCCGCTCAGCCGCGGGATCCTCGGCGAGCAGCAGCGGTGCTGCACGGGAACCTGGGCCAGGTTACAGCAATAATTGCAAACCCCCCAGGATCCAGGCTCAGAAATTTTTGTATGTTCTCAGGAGACAAAGATGAGTGATCATCAAAGGCAGAGGAACACAGCATGACTGTCATAAGCCTGAAGTTACAACTTAGACATGCAATAGAAAATATCATTGGTACCTCTCCAGTGCATAGCCTGTAGTAATTAAAAACTTGATCCCTGCTGTTTTATCATCTCATTAGCAATGGGGGCACAAGACTTTTATCCTTGTTTGTCAGGAATCAAACATACCAGAGGAACTCTGATTATAAATTGATGAAAGTAAAGTTAAACTTTTAAATAAGAGCAGTTTCAGTTCACAATGTTTTTAAAGCTGATTAAAGAGATCTCATTTAAGTAAAAAATAATACCTAAGTCCAGCACAGATAGCAGAGGTCATCACTGGGAACTGGATGTGAAACAGCATTCTAAAAAGTTCGCATACTGTAAAAATGTACTGGCTGAGAAGTAAATACAAGCCCTTTCTGATAGTTTCAATACAACAAGTTTCAAACTTTTGATGAATTTTAACTCTTCAGATATTTCAAAGGTCTCAAGTTTGTGGTGGTTTTCACTGCACAAAGGCATCAGGCAGAGAGGTGTCGCTACCACGCCAGTGAGCACACAGGGCTACTTTCTTTCTATCAATGATAAATTCTGTAGTATCAGCACCAGTGACTTTCTCTCAAGTCCCTCGCCAACAACCAGCTCAGCGTTTGCTTCTGCAGTGCAGGATTATGGTATAATCGAAAGCCTTCTGGTACCAATGCAAAAGATCCTGTTTACTTTAGCGGACTCTAGATCAGTCCCTTTAAGAAGAATTCTTCAAGTACTTCCATGATGGTTCCAGGTTTCCAGAAATATTGTCACTTTATTACGTTTTAATAAATCTCTGGCCTGCGCGGTGGCACCAGCATTGAACTGGGCAGAGGCAAATTTGGTGGGAGAGAACTGACGGTAACATTCTTTTCTTCGTTTGATACCGTCTGAAATCACATATTTCCCCCTTTTTTCTCCCATGAATCTCTGTTTCTCCTTCACTTTCTTCTTCTTCTTCCTCTTAAGATCTGTGGCTTTCCTGTCGGAGGTCTAACAGGCAAACGCACCTGAACCACTGTGCTCATTTTATGAACAAGTGTTTTATCCCAATGAAAAAGCTGGACCTGTGTCTTTTCCTAGTGAGTAGGAAGCCACCCTTGATGTTTTGAGTCATTAAAAGAAAGGACACCATTCATCATATCATCTCAGAGCAATGGTGAATCAAAAGTAAAGAATCTGAATAATGTTCTTCTTTCAACCTGGCAAAAGACAAATTCTTCATGCCACGGAGACTAATCGGGAACTCGAGGGCTTCTTTCAAGTGAAAAAGGCAAAGCCATGAGAAACAAAGCAAAAACGATGATCCAGTAACTCATTATTTTGCTGTGATTACTTTATGAGAAATAAAGTTATCAGATTCAGCACTCATTACATCCGAGCCAATGATCCATCAAAGACAGAAGAGAATTACATGTTGAACCAGCTTCTTTCACAGAAAACCGCATCTTTAAAATATGGTTTTTACAGCAGATAAGTGAGATGCTTGCTCAAACAATCTCTCTTCAGTGTAGAAGCTCAGAACTATTCCAAATGAAAAATAAAGAACGAGGCTATTTTCTGGAAAGTTACAGCAAAGGATTGATTTCTCAAGATGGAAAAAAATATATTTTAAATGTTGACCGTTTAATTAAATTGAAATGGATCAAACAAAAACAAAGTGACAGAAAGGAAATCTCTTTGGTCACCGAGCATAACTGGCTTATCGAACCCATTGTCACCGTACAAACTGTGCAGGCAATAACTTAAAGGGACTCTATGAAGAAATGGAGCTTTACAAGAAGTTTTGTGAAATTCTGTTTTTTTCAAACGGCAGTTTTTGACGGGATATAAAACTTGATGCTTCGGGGCATAACTGAGTTAACCGAGTGTCAGAGTGCTGGGGCTGGAGCAGAAGTTCCTGCCCCTCTGCAGCTTCGCTCCTGTCCCGTGCGGCAGCTGCCACTCGCTCCTCCTGGAGACGGGACCCCAAACTGCCCCACCGCCCCCGTCACCTCTGGAATTCTGACTATGCGTCTAAATGAAAACAGAACTCGGCAAAGGGAAAAAACGCGGAGCAGCGGGATATTCTTTCTCTACGGGGGTGTTCGGTCAGAACTGTGCAGCTCCCAAATGGACACAGGGGTAAGGAGAAACATATTACCAAAAAAATAAATATTTACACTGATTTCTGAAGACGTAGTTAAGAACATATGTTAAAAGCTTGAAGACCATGAGCCTAGATAGCTGGGCAGATAATAATATAGGCCTGAGGTTTCTATTGCAGTAACAAAAGCAAAAAGAATCTCTCTGAAGCCTTAAGTATCTGGATATGTGCATGATTTCTTCTTAGAGCTATTTAATGTTATTCCTAGTGAAATACAAATAACAGTGTTCTCACACTATACAATCTCCCAAGCAGAAAATATTTCATTTTCTCCCTATGCACACCTAAAAACTTCCCATTTTTTTGTCATCTAAGGTGTGAATTATTTTTCTCATAATGTGCTCCACAGAATTCTAATGGTAAATCTTGGTCCTTTTGATTTTCAGATTGAAGAGAACTAGCAGAGAGAAGAAAGCAAACGAGAGCCTTCCACCAAGGCACTTTGAATGCTCAGACTGACAACGCAGATACCTCAGACTAAGTTAACCCACACGGACCAGCACGACATCTCCAGAATGTCCTTTTTTCAGCCTCAAACCCTTTAAATTAACACCAGTGGAGGAATGCATCATGGTATGTGTGCTGCAACTACGGCAAGAAAAGGGTCTGACAAGATTGCTGCTCAGCTCTATGTTTAACCTTTCCTAATGTTCAGCATTAGCATGAATGATTCATTACACGGGATGTGGTCTCAGGTCTGTGTGAGGGGGGAGTTGGTAGGAGAAGCAATAGGAAGCCTGTTTATTCATGTATGCAATTTTTTTCGGAGTGGTTAATAATCTTCCTATTAGGCCGAGCGGTTTGCTTCATTAGCCTTCTGTTTGGTTTCCCAGGTTGATAAGAACAGGACGTGCACATGTTAGCAGTTTCTTAAACAAAATATGAAAAGATAAAGTATTTCTACTTCCATTAATTTATTCAACCCATTACATTTCTTTAACCCATTAAAAATTATTCAAAGGCAGCTATGAAGAAAAGTCTTGTTTTCCGCGCATATGTTGTGTGCTCAGAGCTATGTGCCTCTGTAAGCAAATCTGAACACACGATGGGCAAATGAAAACACAAAAAAGAAACATCAGCTAAATAGTCCAGATCCTATCTGAGACGACAGAATAAAATCCCAAGAAAGGAGGATAACATTTCTCGAATCTTCAGTCTTTTTCTCCCCATCATTTTCACTGGAAATCACCTGATACACGGGTTATTATTTAGCCCTGCTGGTCCCTCCACATCTAATCAAACCCTGTTTCCTCACATGTGCTTTGTTTTGGGGTTTTTTAATCATTACAGTGGAATTTCCTGTCCCTTTGTCCAAATTTCCCATGCAAGGAGAGTCAGGAATATTGCAAGTAGCAGCTACTGTGGTCACTTTGAGTCCAGCCCGGATCCCGCTCCCTGTGCCGGCGCTGATCCCGCCGCACGTTCCCCTGATCTGGACACTGAGGTCAGTGCACGGGGAGAACACGCAAAGGGTGTCCATTAAATTAGAAAGCGAACTGTTGAGCTGGGCAGCCTCCAGTGCGGAGGCAGGAGAAGTGGTCCATGGGAGTGATTCTCTGAATTGGTGTAAACTGCAACAGTTCCATGGAAATGGCTGAAAGGACAGCAGATTGCATCTGCTGCATAGCTGGCCTTCTGCATTTAGCCATTAATGTCCGTACTGATAAACAATTCTAAACAGTGATGTTTCTAAGCCAAAATTCACTATGACCACCATTTTAATATGATTTTTTTAGGATACTCTTTTTTTGCCAAGTGACACAAATAAACAATTGATCACCTCAGCAAATGAATACATTTTTTGTGACAATAAAAACAAGTTATAATTATATACTGCTAGTACGAAGACATTCAACTCAACAAGGAAAGGGGAAAATGTTAATTCTATTCTGACCGGTGGATTGTTCCCAGGTGGTATGCTCTATTGCCATTTCGGTTGTTCGAGATTCCAAGAGCAACTGCATAGAGTTATTGCAGACCACTGCTTATATTCCCCACCTGCTCCATGACCCTCCTCTTTCAAATTGTGCATTCGGTTAAAATAAGTAAATTACAGCTCACAGTAGTGCTTCTGAAGTATACTTAATTTGAAATTTGTTCTCTCTAGTTTAGCTGTACCACAGTCTAAGAAAAAATGGATAATTGAAATACTAAAGAAGGGTGAAGCAAATGTTACTTGCTCTGAGGTTCAGAACGTCAGGAGCACCACGCGCACCACGCGGGATGCTCCAGCAGCGCCTGGCACACGCTTACAGCCCAGTCACTGTGGGGACACCAAGGGGACAGCAGAGAAGCCAAGAATATCACAAAGCGTCTTGTCAGGGTGTCTAATACCCCCCGGAACCGCAGCCAAGAGGCGCATTTGCCCGCTGCCGAGGGCACAGCCCGCGCAGAGCAGCTGCGCTGGGGGCACAGCGCCCGCACGGGCCACCGGCCACGGGGACAAAGGAATCCGCTCTCCAAGAGCGCGGCCATACCTGTCAGAGCCTGAGAACCAACGTGTTCCCAGGGTGTTCAGGCTTCTGAGCGGTTTTGTTTCCACCAAAACTGCAGAAGGAAGCAGGAAAAGGATGTACAGATCAAACCATGCAAAATCTCGGTTTATTCTCGATACGCGTTGACATTGTGATGAGCGCTGCATTTGGCTTTTCCCTTGGGGCGTCAACAACAAAGCTTCATTGGCCCGTCTTAAAGTGGGGATTTCAAAGCTGCCTCCAGCGCTCGCAGGCCTGCTGAGCTCCCCCCAAACCCACGGATGGGTTTCCAAGAGGATTGCTCCCTCAATTGTTTCTTTTTCCTTTCACTACCCGACAAGTGGTCCAGATTAAGGCTTGAGTGCTTCCTGCAACTACGGAATGCCTGCAAAAATAAAACACATCTTAAAGAGGGTGACTACTAGGTCAAGTCTATCTGCTGTAACAACCGTCTGAGCTGAGCAGAGTTTAGAACCGAATCTGGAGTACAGATCTCTTTCTATAAACAAACTATAAACATTGCCACGGAGAAACTAAAGAAGTCTCTTAAAATCTTATATGTACCAGCAACATATAAATCAGGCTACTACAGAGCAGGTCAAACAAACAGCTATTATTACCTTTTCTTTCTTGTTTTTTTCTTTTTATTTAAAATGTCTCCTTCTTCTGAGCTGAGAAACACTTCATTCCCAGGCACAGAAGGAGAACTTCAGAGATAAATCTGTTTCTGACTCATCCAAATCAAAGCTGACCCTGTGGTTGAAGTTGGTGATAAAAAAAAGAATAAAGAAGAAAACTGTTCCCCCTTCACTATAAGCGGAAAAGAAACTTCAGCCAAGATAGTGTAAAAAGGAAAGAAAAAGATTGCTCACCCCTGACCGGTTCCTTTAGGATCTTATCATCAATATAACATTTAACAGACAGCCGTCTCGAGCGTGAACCAGCCATTCCCTCTCCTGAAAAGTCTTTTTGCTTTGCCAGGCTTGAAAAACTTCTTTTCAAGATAAACATTACACAAAGTGAGGCAGAAATGCAGTAAGAAGTCGCGATGATGCCGCACGCAGCCAGACTGCATGGGATGTTAAAGTACAATCCTTCCTTACGCTTCTGGCCGTGACTCATGGCCAGGGTCCACTGAACCCCACCGAGTGCACCAGCAAGAAGGTAGCTGACCAAAACCCACAATAAATCACTGCTGATGAACTGCACAGGTGCCATGGCCGGGGAGGACACCGGGGGTGTTCTGGTTTAACCTCCTCAGGTTCTGGCAGAGACACTTCCACAGAACTTATTCCCTGTTGTGTCCATCTGGAAACCCCACCAGAAAAACTGAGAAATAGAGAAAATTCATTTTTCAGGGACAGAAATCCTTTTGTTATGTAATAGCTATTAAATGCTATGTAATAGATGCAATTCATGGAGCTGCTCAATGATATAATTGCATTTTGGATTGTTTGCATTAGTCTCTATTATTTATTACACACACACAGAAACAAGTTAAAAGAAAATTATTCAGGTCAAACTCAAGCACTTAAAACTACGAAAATGCCAGGAGTTGAGATGCTCGTGGGGCAGTATTAGCCTCCTGCTGTTTATACATTATGGCAGAGTTCTTAATTGCATAATTACCTAATTTTTGCGGAGAACCCAAGCCTCATTCAGCACACAGAGACAGATGGGTGCTGCTCAATGCTGCGCTTCCCCTCCAGTGTTCAGTGTGTACCTCCCTATCTTATACACAGCACTGACTGGCTTTGCCACAGAATGATTCATGGACCTTTCTGTAGCGCTTATCACTGCGGTATCAGCATCTCAGAAACACAACTCGGGCTTTCAGGCTCTGTGTATAAAAATAATATTATTGCCACTTTGTTGGCCAGATTTTTTTAACACAAAACCACAACAAATTTATCCTTCATCTTACTCCGAGGAGGGACTGAGGCCGGCGGCTGAGATCGCACGTTGCAGGGCAGTTTGGTAGAACTGTGAGCAACTGAAAGGTGTCTCGTCATAGGAAGCGTTGGGCAACTGGCTCCATTTGCTATTTTGTGCAGGAAATGTGCGCTTCCTCTCGGAAAAAAACAAAAAGGGTCATGGTCATGCCCTTTCCTCCTGCCCCAAAGAATTTATGGGCTCACTCAGACAAATAAAATACATAGTTTATTAGAAGTCAGGGAGACATTATTCATTACAGCAACAGTATAATAGACTTTCTCCGAAAAGGGTCTTAAAGAAGGAATTTAAGATATCTGTCATATCTGGAATATGCGAGAATGTATATATGCCTTACGCAAACACTGTTGGATTAAATGTAAGTTTTCTGATGAACGTTGAATGTGGCCCAGAGGGAACAGTTAGAAGAGATAAACTATACCAGCATGCAGAGGAGATGTGGGGTGAAATACATTTTGGGGAAAGTAGACAAATTTATTTACAGTTGTTATACATTAATGGCCTGGTGTAAGTAAGCAGAAAAAGAACTTCACGGGGACAAATGGGATATAGCTGTGCTATTCAGTAATATGGATTCCAAAGGGCAGATCCAGCGGTGCTGCCTTAGGGGAATGAATGACAACAGATCAAATGAAATAGATACTTCCAATTACCCTACGTTTATACAGTTTGTGTTCAAAAAATATCTACTCCCTTTATGTATAGAATATTTCTATAAACTTCACGGAAATTCTCAGTGGGTACTTTCTCATCCCACTTGATACCCACGACAAGGCAGGTAAGCACAAATCTGGAGTCCAGTGCCCATACATTAGAAGCTGGAATCATAGCAAGAGCTGAGACTGAAACTGCTTTGCCTTTACAGGAACAGAACACTTTCAGCTACTATAGGACTATTTTAGCTCAAGGTTTGGTTTTCCATTTGGTCTGTGTAGAAGCACAAGTGGGTTTTTGTCTCCCCAGTTGTGCACAGTTAACTGGCAGAAGCAGGCGGGTAGACCTGAGCTCCGCACACCAGGAGGGGAATGTCACCCACCCTCAGCCCCCAGCATCCCCCTTACACACAGCACTTATTGTGTGGATGGAGGAAGGTTCCTTGGGCCTTCCAGTTACTCTGCCCAAGAGGAGTCGCAACGAAACCTGGGGAATTAAGGTGCTCAAAGCCCCAGGAGGCCTCCCTTTGCACGGTCAAGTCTGTGTTTCCTCACCACCCACTTAAAAGGCTGAAGGCGCGATGGAGACCGAGCTATTTCTACATCTGAAAGAGAGAGCAACATCCACCTAATGTTTTCTCCCTCTGCCACACAGACACACACAGTGCAATGTGGATTTCCATGAGCCCGCACCGCTGCACTCAGCCGAGCACATTAAGCTATCAGCACATCATCAAACCATCACAGACACCTCCCGCCTGCCTGTTCCCTGCTTCTCCTCATTCACCCTTCGCCAGGCAGCGGCAACCACAACCTACAGCTTAACAGCTTGCACGACACTGAAAAGAAACCCCCGCACAAAGAAACGTAACCACAAAATTATGTCACTCAGTAGCAATTAGCTTTTGTTTTCAATATACACAAACTTTGGGGCTGGGGAGGAATTAAAATGTACTAGCGGTTGTGCAGGGAAGCAGGTGAGTGACTTCATGGCTTACCGGGGATCTATTACTTCTCTTGGGATGGGTAAAGTCTGTATTTCACTGAAGCCTTTGCAAGTCCAAACACTCTGGTATACAGGGAAAAGTTGTGATTTGTATCTGATCTGAAACCGCAGAACAAACAGGAGCAACGTTACAGACTTTTGCCCTCGTGCAGTGGCTGACACCATTTTTTGAACAGCTATTACATGTCTGAAAATTGACATATTCCTGGTAGCAGCACAAAAGACAGACCCTTTCAATAGCTGTTCCTCAGCAATCAGTGTCCAACCCTTAATGTTTTCTTTTGTTGAAAAAAAAAAAAAAAGAAAAACACAAAAATTAAAGTAAACCACAATCTGGTTCTGTGCCAACAATATTAACCAGCTTCTTTTAGAGCCTTTGAAGTTAGCAGGGGGCATCCAATCTTGTGGTGCAAGTAAAGAATGATACTTTAAGCGATTCCTTTTCATCCCTTTAACTTAATGAAAGATTAATAGCCTTGTTATTTTTGTTTCTGCTTTATTTTTTACATGCCGGGGGTGGGGGGAGTTTTTGGCACTTGTTGAAACTGAAATGCTGCCTGTAATGATTTTATGGATCAGTGAAGCACCCAGTTGTTTGGGTGCCGGGTGCTTTATTTCTTGCTCTGTGGATCCTGTTTAACGATGCAAGGCACAAACAAAGTTCCGTACTGTAAGTCCAGAAGCACAGCCATGCGTATACTTGCGAGAAGTAGGTGGAAGAAGGTGGCGAGAAGCTTTTGGAGTGCACAGACCTAAAAGGGAAAGTAGTGAGGGAGGGCTTAGCAAATCTTTTCAGTCAAAGGGCTGCGGATTAGTTATAAAAATGTAATCCACTTCCTAGCTGAAGAAAGCAGCTTTATGTCGCTGCTGGCTGTGAAGATACAATGTGGGTTTTATAACCACCATTTATTTAAATATTTTCAACCAAAGCCAACAAGGCCGCATTCCTGGCTTGTCGCTGCCGTTCAGGGCGCAGGAGATAGGTAGCTTTTATTTTGCCTTTCTGTTTCCATTGCAGATCCCTTTCGGGGGTGACAGGAGACTATAGGTCTCACAAATATCCCCCCAAAATATTATTGCAGCCATCTATTCCCTCTGCTTCTGTATTCCTGTTTTCTGGGACACATTGTGTAGTTACGTGTCTCCACGTGCGCAACCCCATATGAAGAACTAGTGATCTGCAAGAGTTTTATTTTGCTGGCTGAGGATCTGGCCAGACACCTCTGAGCGGGCACAACAACACAGAAGTGTAATTGCTATTTTTAATATAATACCTCAGACAATTGATTTTGAGCATGGGGCAGGACAAACACAATGTGGCCCGTGACAACTGAGTGAGGCTCCTGAGAGTGCTCTCAATAAACCCATGATCATCACCACCTGCGATGTGATCTCAACTTCGGATCTTGTATTCAAAAGCTCTTTACACATAATAAACCAAGGGTAGAGTGCGCACATTCATTCCGGCTTGAGCAAACCAGAAGAAGAGTATGTATTTTTAATTTCATTTTATGAAAGCAAAGTCATTAGTGTTTCACTTCCACCACTGACGGTGAGGCAGTTTTAGCCTTAGTAGACCTTCACCATAATATATTTTATATAATATAAATTACAGCAATATAATTATAGCAATATAATTATAGTATATTTGTAAACTATTAAATTACTATATTCCTTACATTACTCTCTCAGAGTCATACAGAGCTTTTTGATGGAGGCAGGACTTGATTCCAGATCTCCCATCTCCTAAGCCAAGGTTTTATCTATTGATCCAGCATAAAGTTTCATTCAGAATTTCACACTAGCATTACAGTTAACGAGATCCCTGCAGCATCTTATCGCCCATATTTACAACATCGCTAAATTTTGTTATCATTCTTTTGTGGTCTGTTTTTCCTCCAATTTCCTGTTTATCCTGGTACTAAATTTCGCATCTGATGTCCACTTTAATTCTTCAGGTAATTGCAAAAAAGAGTCAATTAAATACATTAATAGAATTTCTACAAGCGGCGAGTGAACACCGCTCATCATAAATTGTCCTTCAGCATCCAACAGATAAAAACGATGCGATCTGGTGTTTTGAAGGGGGAGAAGCACAAAGCAAAGGGATTGCAGAAGTGCAGGAGTGGGTATCACAACCACTACTTAACTAAGCCTGCGGTCCAAGTTAGTGATGCGATCCAGCCCTGCGGGGGGCAGCTCCACCGCCCCACCGTGGAACGGCTGACGGGCAGAGCACCCCGCGCTTCTAGACTTGTCTTCATCAGGATTCAGAGGGAAGATGGTCCCAACGTACAAAATAAAACACATCGCTGCTCTTGATAACCAGTCTGTTCCAAATGAGAAATCACAGTAGTGTAATACTGTAAAAATTAAACAGAATTTTCCTGCTATTATACCAAACAGCCTACTTAATAAATGGGTAATGAAAAAGAATAATTTATTACAGCTTGTGAATTTTGACAGTTCTAAAAAGATGTTCTTAGAGTTTCCCCAAAGGGAGAAGAAGGATGTTTCTTCCTTAACACGCTGGCGTTAGATGTAATTTCTCTGTCTGTAGAATTTTGCTCCTGCCTGGTGGAAGGGATTAGATTTTTTTTTCTTACATCATAACCTATTTTAAGCAATTATAATCTATGAGTAATAAATCATTTTCATTCACCTCTCATGGGGAGAGAAAAGATGTGAGAGAGCGTTCTGGAGTTTTAATTTATATCAATGTTTGCATTACTATTAAATGAATTAAATGGGTTCTACAAATGTTCTCTCACATATCTGCAATAAATTATGGAGCATCTCAACCTAAGACATTTAATTGTCTCTTTTACCAGCTTTTTGTTTTGGTTTGTTTCTTTTCTTTTTGAACTGGATGCACAGACAGTTATAAAACACACGGGAAAACTCTAAAGACTCTTGGGTGTTGCAATCTAGGACATAACTTCAATCATTATAAAGATCGTGTATCCATTTGAGTTGCAGGGAGCGGCAGAACCTCTGCAAGAACTGGCACCAATATCAGCAGTTCTGAGAGAGACCGTCTGTCAAATAAAACACTGACCCGGCAAAATCAGCTGGGATTTTTCATCCACGGTTTATTCCTAGATTAACTTTTGATGGGATGGCATCATTATGATGAAGGTGTATCTTTTAAATGGCAAGAGAGAATAACTAAGCTAATCTGACTGAACATACGAAGGTAGAGCTGGGGGAAAATATACATTAAGAGAAAAACTGTATGAATTGACATGTCACGCTCTCTTGTTGGGCTTTTGAAGGAACCTAGAACACGTGTTCAGGGGTTCCATAAGAACTCCAGAATTTTACTTAGAATGCAGTGGCAGACCTTTCCCAGCAAATTACAAGAGATCACATGCTGAACAACACTGTTCTGATCTGCTGATGGAAGATTTACACCTTCATGCATGTACCATGAAGCAAACCCTTCTCAAGTTTTCCATTTCATCCTATGCAACAAAACATCACAGATTTTCACTCACTGCCCCTTACTCCCTCAAAGTTTTAGTGTCATTTATGTATCTGTTCCAAGGGGTCCTATTTATGTCCATTTTTACCCTTTGAAAGAATTCATCTTTGAAGATGGAACAATTTGACAGAGAATGAAACTGCTAATCTTGGAAATATTTCCTTAGTTCCATTTGCAGTCGCTGTCCTAAACATCCTATTTCTTCACCTTTTCAGAACTGCTTTGCACTAGTAACACGATTACTTTTGAACAGCTGAAGAGTTTCTCTTCATGTCTTTCTCAGCATATGACTTTATTGAAGGTTTTACTTTGCTTGTTTATTGGATTTCCTTTATCTGCCACTGCAACACAAATCTTTATGCTGAACATGTTCTATACAGGCAAATGATTCCGTTTCAGAGCCACCATTTTAAATGGTCGATCTGACGCAGAAGAGCTACATAATCATTATAGGAAAAAAAGGCTGTTTAAATTTAGACAGTCATGACTCACTGTTAGTTTTCTAATTCTACTTTTATTTTACACCTAAATCTTTCGATGTTACGTTGGGAATCATTACAATCTAGGTTTGATCTCAGCTTTGCTAGAAGTGACCTTGTCCAGCCTCTCAATTATCCTTCCTGGAAGGAAAATCAGCAGTTACCTGATGAATTAAAAATATGAGGCCCAGTTCAATAGCAGGTTTGTTAAATGTGCACAATTACCAATTACGGGCAGAAGAGCTGAGATTTGAATTGATAGTCTCCTGACTTCCAAATTAAAGAGTAATTCGAGGGGGTGTTTTTCTGTTAAACCACAGCTCTATGGAACTAGCTACGCTACCTGAGATTTCGAAGCGGCACAGTTGTCCCAGGGAAGTGCCCACGAGGACTGTGTGTGACTACAGGAGCAGTCACGACGTGTAGGTTCTTGCATGTGACATGAGGATCCATGAAGTGGGCGACTGCAGATCTTCATTTGCTTGTATCTAGCACTGATGGGAAAAACCCCGTGTGTTCTATACCCTGTCCTACTGCATGAATTTCTGACATGGGTCTTCAATTAGCACTAATTATGTATTCAAAGGAAGAGTAAGGATGTTCCTGTTTTTCTAGAGGGGGTGAAAAATCATGTTTCTCTGAGCTTAGCTTTAATATCTCCACATCCTCATTCTCTATTTCAAAAGCGAAGCTGATGCCATGAAGCACTGCAGGAATTTGGAAAATATGCTTTGCTTTTGAAACAGAAGCTTCAAATCCACTTTAAATCCCATATAAAAGTTAGTCCAAGGAAGTCAATGAATGGATCATGATCAAAGTCTCTTTATTGAATTTTCTAACAGCTTCCAACAAAATATGTTTTAAAAGGAATTGACTGCATCAAGTGCTTTCCAGAAAGCTGAAATGATAGCTCTCGGTTCATGGTAGATGAGAGAAGGGAGAGATGAAACCTCGGTGCCTACACAGCATATGGGTTGTTTTATATGAGTTGCCAAACAGTTCTGAATCCCAAAATATTCTGTGGGAAATTCATCACTTCAACTTTCAATGAAGAAATGGAAACGCTGTGTTTCGTAAGGACTACTGCCAACCAAAAATACCCACAGCGTGCAGAACCGTATTCTGGGGGTGTCTTCGACTTACCTCTCTGTGCTATCACTAAGCAACACTTTACTTATGAAGAAATATCCTGGTCCTTAATTCATCGAACCCTTTTTCTCATTTTGAACATTTTACATGTTCACACTTCATACAAAATGCTTAGAATGATCAGGATGAAGGATCTAACAACGAGTTTGCTCCACAATGATTGCTCAAGGTACAACGCATCAGTTGTGATGCTCCGAGTAGCCAAATGAATAGCTAGTTACTGAGCAACCATTTTAGTCTAAAACCTTCCTGAAAAGCCTCAGCATAAAATGCTTCTGTGGTATGTGGGCCATTCTACAGGGTTCTGTACATTTTACAGAACCTTATAGGACAGATAAAAACCCCACAGTCCAAATACAAAGCCCAAATAAAAATTTGTACCTGTTGAATTTTGCAGTTCAAGTCCAATGACACAATATGACTTTCCTCCATATTTTTTCAGGCCTTGCTAACTGCAAAGAAGAAAAGGATTTATTCCTCAAAGTTTCCATGCAGAGAGCTATCAGTTTAAACTGGAATTAGGTTCATGAAAGGCATGTGGAGTCAGCTAAATTTAGTTTAATAATTGTAGTTTCATGAGGTTTATTTATTTAGTAGGACACTTGCACATGGCTGATTATACCGAAGTTTCTTTCATGTTGCCTTTATATCAATGTGCAAAGGGACAACCGTTTGTGTTTTGCAGTAACTTTGATGCTGTAACAAGACAAACCACTGTAGGCTGCTGAAGAGCTCGTACCTATCAGTGAGCCTCAGGAAACAATTCCAAAACCTGCTGCCATGACAGGGAACACAAGCGTTGCTGAAGCCTTCACAACCTAAACCACATGAGAAGACAGAGCCAAAGGTTCGAGCAATGGTGTGGAATACATGGACATCACTGGAAAATGACAGATATCCATATTCAGCTGTACAGAAACTGAAAATGGTGAGATCAAACAGAGATGGTTGAGATTGATTCTTACAAGGTCTCTCCTAAAGTATCAGGTTGAGCAATTCAAGGGCCAGCTGTGGATATTTTGTTCTGTAACTATGAACCCAAATACCGATACCTTCCTTCACGTAGAGTTGTACCACCTTGAACAATGTTTTTGTAGGACTCTTCGTAATGGTAATCAATAACAGCAAGGGTGCCGGGTTCCAGCCTTTCATCTTTCACTAACTGAGTCATTGCTGAGGTGAATAATTTACTATGAGGACAGAAAGTTGAGCAGTGATAGAAGGAATTTGCTGAATTATGATTTCTGGTTCCTTTCTACAAGTCTTTGCCAATAACAATTCTAAATGCTGAGTTAGGTTCAATTTATTGTTTCAAGCCTGTTGTGCCTACAGCATTTTCCTGCATTTAAATCGCAATCTAGGAACTGTACTGCACAACAAATCTCCTAATAAGCATCCACAAAAACATCCCCTTCTGAAGGTGTGGCCCAACGTGAAACCCTCCCTGTGCTTAGAGCAGCTCTGTGGCTTCACAGGGAATTGAACATCTCACCTCTTGAGGGGCACTTAACATGTCTTGGTGTTTCTCTGAAGGTTGTCTATCTGTTCCCTAAAGATACCAGAAAAGAGATAATTCTATTTGCAGGGTGCAGTGTTGTGCTAAAATGGAAGATGGAAGAGGGAAGAGAGACACTGAGGGGTCAGGAATGGTCTTCTAGTATAGATTCCAACCAGTATGGATATTCCTGACCACATTTCAAACAAGTTTTAATTTCAGATTGTTCCAGCAACTGAGTTTATGCCCCATTTAATTTTCTGTTGTCCCTAGATTTATATCCTGTCCTGTGCACAATCAGCTGTTCCTTGGTTTTCGGAACTCTAACAAAATTTGATATAAAAAGCAATGTTTACCTTTCAATCATTTTCCATGTAGCCTCTTTTCTTCTGTGTATTTTGTGTTAACTTCAATAGTTGAGTGCCCTGCGTTTTTAGCTGCCACCTCACAGCCCTGACCTATAGCATTCCCCATATTGTATATAACCACAGAGAGGACTGTGATGTTAAATACAAAAGAGAAACAGGAGTGTTGTAAGGTCATATGCTTCTTGCATAAGGGATTTCAAAGGAAGCAATTGTTTAAAGGACTGGAAGATGACAGAAAATAATCTGTGTAATCCAACAATCAAAACCTGTATTCATTAGCACAGGGAACTTTGTTGGGTGCCTCAGAAAATGGAAAGGTGAGTAGTCAAACCGAGAGCGGCTCTTTAATTTCCCACATTTCAAGGTGCAAAGAATAGGCTCTGTGTGTTTGGACTATTGTAGTTTTGACTTTCATATTTCTAAACCTCAGGATTTAGATCTGAATCTTGAAAGCGATTCAGACTTTGGCCAGTTCTCCCGTCCTCAGCTGAAATACAATGTGGAGTGGTTTTGAAATAATTGTGCAGCTATGACCATTCCTTCAATAAGGCATTTTCTACATGAGCAGAATTCTTTGAAGTGCGGAGCCATGAAGATGGCGAGGGCCAAAGGTGAAAGCTGTGCAATAGAAGTTTACATTCCAGTCAGAGAACGGGTTGGAGGGGTGAAGGAATTAGTCTATTGATATTCAGTGCTTTGACCTGCTAACAATAACTGTGGCGCGGGGGTTATAACAGCGGCACATCCCTACATTGTGTATCAGTGGAGAGAGACAGACCTTATCTGCTTTAGTTCGCTTTGGAGGAAAAATCAGCAGGGCTTTTGCCATGTGGTCACCAATCGCTGCTGCTGGGGAGAACGGGGAAGAAATTGTTCATAATTCCTCCATCGTTGCATTGGGTCTAATAATAAGTCAGCGACAGATCTGCAATGTGACGGGCATTTTTCAAAATGTGATGCTGGGAAAGGGAAAATAAATTAATAGGGTATTCTGTGCTGGATTTTAAAGGGCATATAGACTGAGGAAAGCAACTCCCTGCTGCTTTTTTCCCCTTTAAGATAAAAAAGAAAATCCTCTTTTTTCACTTTGAAAGTATTTTTTTTTCTGAAAAATAATCAAAGCAACACCAACAAATTTTTGACACCAGAGAATACTTTTCCCTTGGTATACAGCACATTTATAACCCAGCTCAGCTAGCCCTGCGGGGGAAATTTTGTGCTGGGGATCTGCAGTTTTCCTAATACAAACCCAACGAGATTCAGCCCGTGCACGAGAAGGCACGAGGCCGTTGACATGTAGCGAGCAAGGCTCTGGCTCTGCCCCCAACCTCCACCTCCAGCAGTCGCTTCACAAATCGCTGCCTTTGCTTTGTCTCCTGCCCATTGTCACTACCTTAGCAAGCATGGCTTATCAGCTGAACGCTAGCGTAATGCATATCATGAAATAGCAAAATATTATGTAACATGAGGCACAAATCAGCAAATAGTTTAGATTCTGTTTGGTCTCGGGTTGCAAAATTTAGACATGTAGGTGACTCGACTACATCACCTAGTTCATGTTTTCTGGCCAATGTAGGGCAGTTTTCAGGCTCTGCTCTGGCCAGGGATCCCAGGTGAGGAGGTGAAATAATCTGCTCTTTTATTAAAGGGCGGATAGACTGCAGCCACAGTGCTCTAAGAAATGGGCTGGTGAATGCAAATTATACTAATTCCCATGGATTTTGAAAAGAAAATGAAAAAAGGGTTTTCACTTGGCAACAAGATACCAACATTTTGGAAATACGTCTTAGTTCTGTGGCAGAGCTCCCAAGGCTCAAGATTAAATAGCATCCTTTACCTCCAGAAGCTGGTCAGAGATGAGGCAGTGACTCAGAGACCTGCTTGGTACTTTATCTATTGAGTCAATCTGCGCGTTATTAACAAGGTGATCTCCAAATACCTCGGCTTGCTTCTCAACTAATGTCCAAAAACCCCAGGCCAGAAAACTGTGTAGCGTCTTTTGTTCAACATATACAAGAAGTAGCTCCATAATGCAGACCCAAAGGCCAGAGACACCACCTTTAATTTTATAGGTGCTTATTCAAAGGCAGCTGCAGTCAGGAGATGTATTTGAGTAGGAAGGTGTCGGCGTGGTGGTCATTGCAGGGGAGGTGCCATCGGGGCAGGAACCAGCCTGATCTCCAACGCAAAGCCGAGCGCAACAGCGACGGCAAAGCCACTGCAAAAACCTCCTCCCAAGCAAATAAGAACCAATAACAGATTTTCATTCCAAACAGAGATTTTAAATCCTGCCAGTGTTGACTTGAATCATACATTAAAATCAAGCAAGCCTTACAAGCCCCTTATTAATAATTCCTAAACATAACACTGAGTGAACTAATACGCTGAGCTAGCAAACTGTGAGCTGTTGGAATGGCTGGTGTGGAGCGTTCAGCCCAGCCTGTTAGAGCCGTTTTCTTCAGAAGATCACAAACCAAACCATTTCAATAACGATTTGATAGGTGCTGCAGCCCCGTCTCTCTTTGCGGGGCCTGGGACAGAGCGGAGTTGGCTCCAGGCTCCACTGGCTCCTCCGCACATCACGCCGCGGGTGCTCCCAAAATCACAGGCTGTGCCCAGTGTGCCGTTCTGCTCCTTACCCTGAGATGCACTTCAGAGAGGTGCTTTGGGAGGGGGAACCCTCCTGATCTGTTTGAGCAGGGCCCTGATATGCCAAAGGCTACCTCCAGTTAGTCAGATAGACCCTGCTTTACAAAAGACTAGAGTTGATTCAGTTCTTGTTAGCTTTTTAAACGTCAATCCTAATTATAGTTTTGGAATAGTTTTAATTTTTTATTTTTAATGAATAAAACCAAAATTGACATAGTGGTCAATACATCAGCCCTGGATTTGTAAGAGCTCTATTGAAACTCGTACTCTGCCCAGACCTCCTGTGTGACCCTGGGTCAGTCATTTCACACCTCCCTGCCTCAGTTTCCCATTTGTGTAACAGAGATGAAATTATTTGTCTGACTCGTAGGGACACAGAGAACACGATGATCTGACAAATCTCAGTCTATTTGGATTATTGTCTTTCACATTTCTGCAGAGCTGAGTATGTCTTGTCAGGATTCCATGGAGGGAGCTCTTAGGCAAAATGTAAGAAAACAAGGGACTTCATCTCAGAGAGCTGTTGTTTGAAATAAGAAATGGATACAGACAGATAGGAGAGTCCACTAAAAGAATGAAACTATATTAATCATTATGACAGGTTGTGATCATCAAAAAACAGCCGACAAATAGTTAAAAACTGATATTTTCAGCGGTGTAGTGTAAGGCTGTGCCATGAATATTTAAGAGGTGCCTCTCTCAAGAATGAGGGCCAGCGTGGGAGATAACACAAAGGTGTTATTAGGTTGATTGGTTAAAGCTTAGAAATTTTTCTATATATGCAGAATAAACAACGAGCACTCCAGTGGGACACAGCGAACAGAACGCATCAGTTAAGCGTGGCTTATAATACAATCATGTTTTCAGCTCTGCTCTAATCCTTTCATTAAAGTTATCGACAGAGGTTCGTTAGGAAAGTGCTGTTGTGAGCACTGCCCAGCACAGCCCTGGGCAGCTACTGGTGTGAACCAGGTGGGAGAGCAGCAGCCACATCTTTTTCTCAGCTGCCCCCGTTTTACTTCCCCCTCCCAACCCTGTACTGAGTTTCTAGTGGTTTTCTTTAATTTCACATGTTGAAAAGACTGAGTGATCCTTTTCCTCAGATGGTCTTTCTAGAACCCCCAACAGAGTGTGAATAATTATTCCCACTCTGTTGGGGCTTTGATAAGACTCTTCTGGCTGCCTTTTGCTCAGCCTCTCAGCCTTTGTTCCTGCCAAAGTTATTTTCTTTCTTAGGGAAAAAAAAAAAAAAAAGGTAAGAACTGTAACATGATCAAGTGGAATTGCAATTTTAATAATAGTAATAACAATAAAAATATTGAGTTGAAAACTAGAAATGCTTGGTCAAATCCCTCTGGTGAGTGGGTAATCATCATGTGTTTACTTCTATCTTTAAAGAGAACACAATTTAAGGAAAGAAAAAATAAAGCATTGGCTGGAAAGGGGTTTGAGAGGTATCCGAGTGGGATCTGTGGGAGCACTGTCCATTCTGCTTTAGACTGAATGCAGTAGGTGACGTTTAATGGATGTCGCAGGTTTGAAAGTGTTGAAGCCTCGTTGAGCGCATTGAGATACAAGCATGTTTAGAAACACACGTGAATAACCCGGGAGGCCCTATGATACGGGAATCCAAGCTCGTAGCTGCCTTCTCTCCCTATTGAAAATGCCACAGAAGGTATTACTGTTGACTAAACAAAAAGCTTTGTCTGGACGTACAGATGCTCTGATGCTCACGGGAATGGGGAAAGAGCTTAATCCTAAGTTCAAACATCCCTTCAAACACTGATTAGCCATCTTCATACAAAGGACCACACATGACAAAGGAGACCATTTTAACCTTTCTACCTCAGTTCATGTTCTACCAAACAAACAAGCCAAACTCTGTTCTCCGCTACTGTAACTGCACTCCCAGGTAATTCAATACGGTTTATCCAGGTGTAACTGCAGGCACATTGCAGCCGAACGCACACACAATGACAGGAGGATAAAAGGAGGAATAGCTTCGAGAAAATAAGTTATTCCAGACTTCTCAAAAGCAACCTGTAGTTGATGTTTGGGTCTATTATTAAAGTTAAACACACCTGAAGCCTATAGGTTTCCACAGTCATCTTATTTTAGGCATTGCAGTGCTGGGTAGCAGCATGAGATCAAAGCAATGGTGGATACAGATATATTGGCGTTTTGAGATTGGAAGATAAATAATTCATACATTGAAAACAGAGTGGGGTTGTGGATATTATAGATTAATTCCATCTCACACTTCTTCTCCTCTCTCTCCCCTCCCCTTCTCTGTTTTCACTAGTGGGAGACCTGCTGCCCCTGTCCCTTTCTTGTGATTCCTGAATCTGCCACAGGCGCTGGTAGAATTACAGCAGTGATAAGAAAAAATCAGGCGTGGGATTTGAATTAATGCTTTTAGACAAATCTCCATTCCATCTCTAATTCTAATGCTAATTACATTTGCAGATCAAAGCCTGTTCGTTAAAGTTTTGCTTTTGAATACATGTAAAGATTTTACTTTTTTGTTTGTTTTTTTTTTTTTTTTCCATTTTTGGAGAAATGCTTCTTCCAGTAGAGACCAGATGTTCCCAAAATAGCCCTTTGGAACAGCACAGCTTTCGTTCGCTGTTTGCCTTTCTTTGGATCTTCTGTATGCATTGGGTAAAGCATGGTTCTCTTACTGTATGGCCATCCATCTTTCTGACTTATTTGATTTCTGTTTACAAAACGCCAGTGATAACTTAATAAGTGAGTGCAAATATGTTTAAGTGCATGCTCAGCATTGTCAGCGGCAGGTATCCAAAATTTGTATCAGCTTCAATAAGATTATGAGAAGACAACGAAGAGATTTAAAATATATATATTGACAACTGAGTTATTTATATTTCCCTCTGACTCTCAGATTTGTATGATTTACATTCGCTATCTGCTTCTGCAACTAGGAGGACCACAAGTTATTTCTTCTCTTTCTTTTTTCTTTTTTTCCTTTCATGAAGCCAAACCTTCCTAACATATTTGAATTTTCAGAAACACAAATATCATGCAACTCATGATGAAGCCATAAAATCTGGCAACAAAGGCACGAGTCCCATTGCACTTGAATTGAAGGCCGGCATGTCCGTACGTGTTGGTGGGATCAGAGCCTATTTTGCAAGTGTCAGATAATGAAAGTCAGGGAAAGTCAGAAATTTTTAACACCACCACATAAGTCAGAGATTTTTAACACCAGAGCCTCGGGGGTTGTAGCAACATAGTACCAGCTCATTTCGGGAGGAAATAAAAAGGAGGAGAAAGAGAATGGTGGAATCGAAGTGTGAAAAGAGGGGATTAGGTGCTGAAAGGGGCTGGGCTGCATGCAGGAGGAAGCAGAAAAGGTTCAGAGGGTGAAAAAGCCAATTAGTGGAGTATAAATCTAAAAAAGCCAATTTCGGAAATAAAGAGCTGTTAACTTAAGGCAGCTAGAGAGAGGATTAGCCAGGGAAGCGCCAGCCTGCAGTTGGGAAAGAGTGGGATTCTCAGAGCTGAGCAGGGCTGAAAACAACTAGAGTATATTCCATGTATTTATAAGGTATTTAAAGCATATATGACATATATATATATATGACGCTCCTTCCATCCCTCCCCGCAGCCGGGTTCGTGCTCCCGTCCATGGCAGCGGGCTGGCTCAGGAGAGGCTCCTGGAGCTCCTCAGATGTCGGGCGCACTGTGACTCTTCCTGTCTCGGCAGCCACGGGGAAACAGGCACCACGAATCGTGGGCTCAGCGCCGCCAGAGCTGCTCAGCGCCTCCCAGCCCTCAGATCCGACAGGCGCCGAGTACAAAAGGTCCCTGCTCAGCGTGGGGCGGCTTCTCTGCACCTCTCCCCAAACACCTGGGAGGATTTCAGGCTTGATCCTCATATAGGAGCTAAAATCTCCTGCATACATGATAGTAATAGCATTATAAATGCCTATTTCCCTCCAAAAAGCTTTGGGGTCCCACCACTTGGATTTTTTTCTCCAACATGTGTGTTAAGTTAAAGCATCTTGGTTTTCCCCCGTGGCAGAGTCTGTTACTATGTCCCTGTATACAAAAACCCGCAGCTCATCTGCTCGGGCGGGCATGATGTTGTTATTCATACCTGTGTAAAGAAGAGTAGCAGACATTGCTTCTTGTTGATTTGATACGGACATATTGTTTTGCAATGGGAAACTGAAAAGTCTGGAGGGGAAAAGTCAAATCAAACTCAAATTCTGCTCACATGCATCCACAGGTATTTGCAAGCAGGTTAGTTATTTCCAGTTTTAGTCAACACATGTAGAGACTTTGGGATATAAATTGGCAACCCTGAAAAAATCTCTCCCAAAAGACTGCGTATTTGGCAGGAAACATGCAATTACCTGGGTGTTAAGATATCATGTAACGTGCTGCCAGAAGAAAAAAGCTACTTGCAGTATACAGCTAGTTCTACTGATAGAAAATCCCCAGGAATTACAGCATTTATTTTTGAATAGCATTTGCTGCTCTCTCATCTCTTCCCTAGAAGTCTGTATACACAGACATGAAGATCACACTTGCAACTATAGGGATTTCCCATTGACTCAAGATTACTAGAAAATATCTAACTAGAAGAAATCCTCTTCCCTTCTGTCTCCTCCAATGCTGCAGGATGGGAGAAGATACGTTAGCGAGATTCAGTGTGCCATCCTAAAGCTTATGGCTGGGAAACATCTGCGTACGGTTGGAAGATACAGATCCAGATTGAAAAAGAATAAATTAAACCAAGAAACCTAACAGGCCAAGCTTTCAGCTGGGTAAATCAGCATTTCTGCCTTAAACTCACTGGAACCGTGCCCATTATATCATCCAAGGATCTAGACAGTTATCTGGGCTTGCCAGCTCACTGTAGGGATAAACATAGCTTTCACCAATTAAATGTTCATTAGGGGCAAGACAGAAAGGATAGCAGAAGCCAAAACGCAGAACCAGTCAGCACTTACGCTCTTGTTCTTTTATCAAATGAAACATTAACATTTTGTGGAACATCTTTTTCTGCATGGGTAAGCATAAAGCCTACTGTAAATACCAGTTTAGATCTACCAGGGAGTTATTTCATCTATGAGTTTGGGGACTTTTTTGGCTTGCTGGTATGTCTGCCGTCTTAGCAGAGCACAGTTATCTTGGTATAAAATACCTTACAGTTATCACTAAACTTACAGGAGTAATAGATTTGATATGGATACCTTAATCCGTAAAACTACTTCATAATAGTTTCAGACTAGCACACTGTGATACAAAATCACATGTATACAAGACCTAACCTGCAGCCTACCTGTAATATTAATCTGACAGTGAACACCTGGAAAGCAGAAAAGGACAGGAGCGGTTAGCCCGGAGTCTAATTACCACGTTATGCCAAGGAGACTGAAATTCATCCTCGTGTAAACAAATAGCAAAAGAACTCGTACACCATGGATATCTCATTTAAATCACAGCCAGCTCCAGGACCGCCTGGCCCTCCACGGTCACCCTTGAGCCATGGCCTGCAACTTAACGGTGGATTCTGGCCGCAAGGAATATAAACCGATCTAAGTGTGAAGGGCCACCAGTCCCTGGCATTTACCTTTGGCTGCGTTATCACTCAGGGCAGGTCTCCCCTTGTGTGAGAGAACTGCCACAATGACTCACAACATCACACTTGCAGACTCGGACATGCCCACGCTACACGCTGCTCTTTAAAGAAGTGCAAGAAAGCATCTCATGGTCCTGAAGCAAAACCCTTTCCAAAGGTAAACAGCCAGAATGTGTTGGCTGCTTGTTCCAAAGGTTTGACAAAAGGTGATAGAAAGTAATGAGCCGATAATGCACAATAAACAGAAAAATAAAAGAACTGGCAGATACCTTAAAAACATGCCCTTTTTTAAAGGCTGGAGCTCTCTTTTACCCATATAATGTCTGGTTTAGCTGTCAGTGTTTCTGAAATGCTGTGGCTATCAAGGTTTTTCTCGCTATGACCCTCTCTCCTGTGAGGATGGCTGTGGCAGGCTGCTCACAACTCTGTGACACTTAATTGTAATTAATTAATCACCCTTAGGCCATGCCTCTCACATGTCCAATGTCTGCCTGACTTTCCTTGTTCAAAGTTCGACCTTCAGATTTTCAAATATTCTGGTGTTGGAGGAGGACAGGGAGGTTGCTTTTGTGAGCATTGGGCTTCTGAAGGCACGAAGAAACTCAGCCAATAAAGAGAATATTATATTACAGCATTTCCTGAAGATGCCTGAACTTTTGTTTTTTTCAGAATAGCTTTTATTATAAAGTGTAAATTGCTCTGCACTTCTGCAAATAACACTTAAGAGTCTCTGGCTAGATATGGATTGGGGACAACAGAAATTTTCTGAAAAATACGGTTTAAATGTTTGCACTGGCGTGACCTTGTGCAGCTGAATTCAGTTCCCCAGGACAGGTTCCTTAACCAAGAAACCATCTTCACTCTTTCTGCAAAACAGATTAAACACACTTTAAATTCTTCACAAATTCTTCTTCAATTCTGGGTCCCATTGACTCCAAGTGCCAGTTTCCTTATCCTGGTAATTCCATTCTTATCAAGATCTTCATGCAATTAACATTCTCTGGGGTGTTCATATCTTCCTCTCACCTCTTCTCTTCCTCCTGAAGTCCGTACCTGCTGTCTCCTCCGGTTTTCGGTGTTCTCTTTGTCCGGTCAGTCTCAGGGATGGAGCACCTGAGAGATACAGGTTTTGGGTTATAAACTCTCACAAGTTTCTACCGCATGGGTGTGAACTGCAATTGCTCCAGCGCCTTTATCTTCAATAACTTAATGTGAGCTTTCAAAGGAAACCCAAAAAGCCCATACACCATGCAAAGAACTCCTCCTGCCAAATTTCAAGTCCTCACTCCAAAGTATAAAGTCTCTAAAGTAAATCTTATCAGATTTCAAAGTAAATCTTATCAGATTTCTCAGCACAGGATCATATTATGGCTAATGTTGGTCACCTTTAATAATAGGTTGCAATACCAGCTCTGCCTATCATGCAAGCCTTTGAATCCATAGACAAAGTTATATTCCTGGAGGCATATCTGCAGCTTTTATCTACATCCGTGCCTGCCATATGTATGCATCTAAAGACAACTTTTTCCTTTCAAATTGAAGCCGGGATTCCAGTTTGCTTTCACTGAACTTTGTAATCTGGCTCTAACATCCCCAAATCACATTTCCCCACATTATCAATGAGGTCTGATCAGCTCACGGCAGCTGTAACAGAGGAAATCGTTGTCTTTTGAAGCGTCCATCCTTTCTGCTTTGCTCATTTTCCGCTTGCAGTAATTTTCTCCACCATACAAGCACCACAGAAGTTGTAATTGGCAAATGGGAAAACTAATCTGGTTATTAGCTGAGGCTCAGGCTTCTCAGCAGCTTCCCAGGGCACAAAGAGCTTCCCCACCATGGAAAACACTGACCTGGGTGTTGTCAGATCTCTTGCAGAGACGGGTCAGGTGAGTCTCCGATCAAAATAAAGGTAATTATTTGAATCCAAAGTAGTTTAAAGGAGAGAGAAAAAAAGACTTCCTACAGAAGATGTAATAGCAGAATTCATATTAAGAGCTTTAAATGTGGACTTAGGTTCACCAAGATGGAAAATTATCATATGAAACATGCATGACAATTGAAATTTCTCACAAACAAGGGCAGTTTACTGTTATCTTTTCCAATCTAGGCAGTTAAGAAACAGTTTAAATGTCTGGGATTTCAGGAAAGGCGCCAGTGTATAAAGAGCAGAAAAACAGGCCAAGTTCTGTTCTCAGGATGCAATTCACTTCTGTAAAATGTTGATGTATCTCCTAAAATAAAGCCAGGCTGGCATACTCAGGCTTGGCTTGGGCTCTACATACTGGCCAATTTCACTTTCAATGGGGCTTGGAACCAAAATCTGCAGCAGAATAAACGCCAGTATCTTTTGCTGTAGATTTCCTGGATATGTATTTTCACGCACCCTTTCAACCTGCTGGTAGTCCAAATATACTGTAAAATCCAAAACAAAGTATAAGTACACTAGTTTACAAAGTCATTACAAATGGACTGATTTCTGCAGGACAAAAAATATCTACTCATCTCTAAGCATCTTCTGAGCTAAATCTTAGTTTCCTCGTTGACCATTCTAATTCATACAGTTTAGTGCTGCAAATACAATTATCACTCAGCAGCCAAGTGCCCTGTTCTGTCGTTTGTAACAACCAGCAATGATATTTTGGATCTGGACCTGACACACCAGGTTTCATCTCAATCCCTCTATTACAACAGGACATGCAAAAAAAGTTATTTTCAAGGAGAAAAATGAATTGTTTAAAGTTGATGAGCATGTATATAATGAAAGACAGCTGAGCTTGCACCGACCCAAAGGAAGGATGTTTCCAGCAAACCGACAAGCCTGCATGGCTCCTGTTAGTGTTGCAGGTTATGCACATGTAGAGTGAGGAAAAGCGGCTCCAATTAATGTATTGACAGGGGAAAATGCAGCTTCCAGCGTACTGTTCCCCAGCTGAGCTGAGGGTGACTTTCCCAGATAAGCCCTGGTTGTTACTCAGCTTCTAAAGAAGGTAAGAGAAGACTGGGCGATGGGAGCTTCAGATGGCAAAGCGAATTTGCCTTGGTGAATTTGAAGTGCTTACATTGCAGTCTGCAGTTCAGCCATTTACCTGTTTTCTGGGTGCTTTTTTATTTACTGTCAATTTAACAAACCTTGTCCTCTGTTGATAAGGAATCTTAGTGCTCAGCTTAGTCCACCAATTTCCCCTCTGCCGCCCCAAGCTTTAATAATGTCACATTTATTTTGGTGACTACAATATATTTGTTTGTAAGCCCTCACACTGGGCAGCAGTGCATGTTAATTCACTAAGCCTGACAGAATGTAAAATTACAACACAATAATAAGCAAGTTGTCTCTGTACTGGTGAATAATTAAAGCATGGTCATCCAGGGAAACCTGAGTTCCCTTCTTGAGGGAAAACTTTTGTAATTCAGAGCAGCTAAAACCACGAGTTAGTCAAGTAGGTTAATTCTCTCTCCGGTATCTTCTCTTAGATAGGTATCTTGTGAAGGATCTCTGATGTGGGCAAATAGTGTGATCTGCATCTACTCCACCTCAGGTTCTGATTTCACAAGCTGAACAAAGCTGGACGGGCTCCCTGCTGGATTAACAGACTTCGAGCGAAACCGACCTGTGCTACAGGAAATGTGGTGACACAACAAGTTCAGCTTGGTTCTGATCACACGCGCTCATCAGATGATGTGTTGGCGCTTTGGGGAGGAACAGAGGTGCTGCACACTCTCTTCTGAGTGAACCTTTTTGGATCCTCTTTGTCAGAACAGGTGAAGTTACACGGTGCCTGCTGAAAGCGCCCATGCAGCCGCACCGAGATCAGCGGGTCTTTCTCTGTTCCACCCTGGCTTGCTATGGCCAGCTAAACATGAGTAGCTGTCATGCCTTATGTAAACTGTAGATTAAGAAGTATATTAAATTACCTAGACTAGATAAATACAAGAAGTATAAGAACAAATTTAAATTTGGCTCCTCTTCTGTTTCTAAAAGCAAATGACACAATTCACAAAGAAATACAAATAAATACGAATGAGATAGGCCTCTTCTTTCAGAATGGTGGTACGAGTTGGTGGGAAGCTGTGGGCATTCGTTAGCTAAAAGTACATTTGTTACATCTCACTCCCACCGAAGGGCTGTCGAAGGTGTGGGGCCAACAGGCAGGTGGGTAAAGTCCCACCAAGCATATATGGGTGATTTCAGCAGCAGTAGCACAGTTTGCAGCCACCTCACCTGTGCTCGTTTATGAAATTTACTTCAAGTGCACGTGACGCACAAAGGATATATACCACTTCAATTCCAGCATCCATGATGTATATTAGGGCTTGTCCCAGCACGCTGCAAAGAAGTGAAAGTCTGCAGGAGAGCTCTGCTGGCAGGGTTGGGAGCAACACAAACTCAGCTGGAGTCTCATGGGAACAGAATATGCCACTGCACAAGGAATCTGCTGCTCAGCCCCATTCTGACCCACCGTGGAGCCCCGTGATTACTGCCCGGAGCCGCACAGATGCAGAGCTGCACAGATGCAGAGCTGTACAGATGCAGAGCTGCACAGATGCAGAGCTGTACAGATGCAGAGCTGCACAGATGCAGAGCCGCACAGATGCAGAGCTGTACAGATGCAGAGCTGTACAGATGCAGAGCTGCACAGATGCAGAGCTGTGGAGGGAGCTCTAAGTGGCTGCACGAAGCAGAGCGGTGATGCCACACGTCCTCTTGTGATAGCCCTGGAGATCAAGGGCACAAATGATCCAAGGGAAAAACAGCCCTTCCCTTCCATTTTTGTATAGCTTAGTGTTCCATTTCTTTTCATTGTACAGTAAACTGGCTACAGATTTCATCTGGTATGAACACAGTGACTTTGGTTTACACTGTTGAAGCACCAGGTTATAACAGTGAAGTTTCCAGGAGTAAAGAATGAGGAGAAAATAAAAGTAGTTCATGGGATACCACATATTTTAGGAAAAGAGAAACTTCCAAGAGTGTCAGAACTGTTCCCTGTCCTTTGCTCTGACTCTTCAAATTATTTCTCTGGCACCAAAATAGACTATTTGTTTATTACAGCAGGAACTAATATTTTCCCTGTAGCCAGTTAAAAGAAATACATCCTCTTTGTGGCTTTGAAAATCCCTACAGGATTATGAATGAATACTTCAAGAGTGTATTATAAATTCAGACATGTCTATTGGGCTTTCAAGTATCACAGCGGGAGCTTCTTACTGAGGCAACCTGAGGGTAAAGGCTTTCCCACCTTTCCAAAGTGACTCCTCCCACTAAATTTTCTTAGGCTGAAGTTAAAAAAATAAAACCACCACCCTACCTAGCTGAGCTTCTCAGAGCGAGCTCATTCTAAGCAGAACTAGGTCTAATTTGGTACATTCGCATACCCAGATGTTGCTCAGTTTTCCTGCCACACGCAGTACCTCGTGTGCTCTTTAATGGCAGGTTGTTGTTTGAAACCAACGTGCTTTTCAGTCTGAAGCCCAAGCAAGTCAGTGAACAGGCTTGGTGGGCAGCACGTGTGTCCTGGCCGTGCCGTGGGCCTCGCCGCTGTCTCCTCCAAATCCCGCCGTCGCTCCCCGTTGCCGAGCGGCAGCGGCGCCGCGTTGTGCCAGCGATCACAGGCGCATCACACGGAGCCCGTTTCTCCATCCCCTGCTGCGAGTGCTGAACCAGCAACTTCGCCATGTTTTGATCAGATGCGCTCAGCACCGACATATAAATCAGGGACAGGACCAAAGGGAGAGGGGAGGAATCAGCAACAAAGAGGCAAAATCAAGGGCGACTTGCAAGGAAAAAACGGGACCAAAGAGAGTTTAAAAAGCACATAGCTTTGAATCTATATGTACTTACTTCTAAAGGGGATGAGGGGTGTTGCTACTTTCAAAAGAATTCATGCTTTTTCAGGTTTTGAATGTACATTGCCCCAGTGAAAAAACCTCCAGTGGGCTGAGCCTCAGAATGAACTGCAGGATGAAAATGAGTTTTAGCTGGAAACTGAAGGGCAGTTGTTAAGAAGTCCTGTCAGACAATCTTTGAAATTCAAGAAGCACCTGCAGCAACTGGTGTAGGTGGTACTTGTAATACTATGCATGATGCTGACTTAATAGCTCAGCAGATGTTGTGCATGGGTGTAACTTCTCCATAAAGATTAGCAGAAAGACTTAGAAACATAAATACATTATCTTTATGGATGTTAGCTAAAAATACAAGACAGTAACAAGAAAAAGTCAAAGAGGATGGTGAACTTCTGAGGATTTTTCATGATCTGTTTGCTATCAGAAAAGCTGGTGCCAAGGTGCTCCAATATCACAGCAATGGAGGAAGATCTGGGATTGGCAACTGTTCTTACAACATACGGGACACAGAGCACGAGGATGAGGAAACATGTTGCATTTGATCATGTCTATTGCCTAAGTGTATATTCCCAGCACTTCACCAGCATTTTTGTGAAAGTAGCTGCTGTTAAAGAAATCAGCCTTCAAAACAAACATTTGGAGTGAGGGGCACGAAGAAAGCTTCCAAAACAAGATATACTCATTCTTGCACTATATGGCTATACCACTTGCCGTGCTGCAACTGTAGGTAAACCTGAGTACCTGTAAAATGTTGACTATCTAAACCTTCGATTTACAACACAAAATCCCATGAGAAAAACATGCATATGACAACTAATAACACACACACTCCTCCAAATTCTTGAATGTATACTCAACTTTAAACATGTACAAAATCTCCCTGAAGTCTCTTGAAGAACTACTTAAATCTTAAATATATTGCATATGCAGGCATTTTACAGGACAGTGGTCTACAATACAACCAGTCCTTAAATACCTGACGGTTCAACCTGTGACTGAGCTTTGGGAGGTGTCAGAGAGGCCCCACGCGTGTCATCTGACATGGCTCTATGTGATTTAAAATAAGTCCAGTGAAATGACTACAAAAACCTCATTTCATCCAAGCTTAACTAGTAGGCAAAAGTGTTCTCTTAGTTATTCCATTTCATTGTGAAGTCCTTGGTCTGAACACAGGAATTCTGCATTTCCATGGGTGACACTGAAGACAAGCTTTGTCCTGTGCTCTTGGACTGGCTTATTAAACCAGCTAATTCGTATTTATAACTATAAATACAGAGATCATACCCTAGGTCAAGCATTTTCTAAAATTCTCTGATGTAGACTCACCCAGTACAATATATCCCTTAGTTTTAGTTGGCAAATATAACAGAAACAAGAATGAAAGCAATAAGATCTTAGGCACTTGAAAAAACAAGATTGTTATCTCTATTTTTCAATTGCTATTAGTGAGAAAAGTAGCCAGCAATATGTAGGTCAGCATCAGTAGCTGCTTTGGTAGTCTGAGAACAGTTTAAAGGAAGGAAGAGGTTTCTCTTTGTGGTTGAATAAGTTACTCTATATCCATGAAGTAGCTGTGTCTCACCCCCAAAGGGAGAAGCATTATCAGCAAATGAATGAACAGAGCATTCTGTGTTATGCCAGTAGCACTGTCTTTGAAAACAAGGGAGACAAGAAAAGTAGATTCAGTGTGGCTTTTATTTTCCTGTCTACCATTGTGCTGGAGCTCCTCCATTAACTCCTTCTTGTCAGGTTGAATTGAAAGTGACAGTTAATAACTGACACCAGCATCTGCTTGCGCTCGATGCAATAGCAACAGAGTCTGCAGTGTCCTCAGGGTGAGGAGAGACCCGGCTGGTGGGAAGAGGTAGGAGCTGATATCAGGTACAGCTGGAGGAAGAATAGCAATGTGCTCTTGGGCCAACAAACTCCCCTTTAGGTCACCTGGAAATTCCACTTTCTACCGGTGTGCTGGTAAAATCTGGTGAATATAAGTATTCTGCTTCAAATAAGTTGTGAGCAGTTCAATCATGTCCTAATTATCTTTCTAATCCCTTAGACAATTTGTATCCTTACCAGCGTCTATTATACTATCTCCTTGAATGTGTTCTAACCTAGAAAAAACTACACTAGGCAATGCATTGCTCTGTCTGACCTGGCTGTGCAAGCTAAACTTTTGCACGGCTCTAAAATTTGTACTTGGGATTTTCCATGAGAGCTTTTAGTGCTCAAGTGAAAATAACAGATCTGTAATTGGTTTCAAATCATGCTCGGATTAAGTCATTACCAACTGTAGCTTAATGAGATATATCACACCCCTCAGTCAAACCGTTTAGGCGTTCCTTAGCATTCGCTCTTCTCATTATACCTTCAGTCATTTCCAAACATCGGAGACTGTTGGTGACAGATGCTGCTTTGTCCTTCCATCAGTGTGAAGGACAGCAGGTTTGGGACACCCCTTTATTCCCTCTATCAGGTAGGACAAATTCTGCCTATAATTATACCCTGCTGTAAATGAACACTTATGTCCAGAGTGCTGACATCTCCCAGTATTGCTCCGGAGATTGTTTCACAAACCATTTGGCTTGGTTTTCTCACATTGCCATGCTGCCATTTCTTGTGATGTGATTTGTAGTATTTCCCTCTCATCTTCACCTGTGCCCTTTTCTGAATGGAGTACATGGAAAAAAACCTTCAAAAGTGGGACATATTTTCCCAGTGATGATCTTTACTGTTTCGCTTTCTTCCTTCTTCATCCTTCCCCTTCTTTCACCAGATTCTCTTGCAGTGCCCTAGATTTAACGTCCTTTCACAGCTGATCCTTGTAGCTGCAAACCCTGCTAATATATCGTACTAGTCAGAAAAAGTTATTTAGGGCAGGGACAGTGGTTTTGGTCTATGTTAACACGCAGATGGCCTGAGCCAGACTGCAACTCAGAGATACTGCTGCAATATGAATGGTAGGAGAGCCAAACAGATCTATGTCTTTATATCTGTAACTGTATAGAGATAGGAGAAGTTAAATGTATACAAAATTTGAGTGAAATCTCTTATGTTTACTCACTTTATTTCTGATCCATAATGATCCTACTCCTCTTTATTTCTTCAGAAGTCACCTACTTCCTTACTTGCCCTTATACAGCCCCTCACCTCGACTTCTTTATTTCCTGAATTACTGGTGCACTGTAGCCACAAGTCCAGCAAAAAGAGACTCCTGGTTTCCCTTCCAACAGCCGCTCATTCCTGCATGTTTGTCACAGGTCACCATCTGTTCCGTTGTGCTGATTCGGTGTTTGGATGGTTGTGCTCTATACCAGATCTTGTAGCAGTTTTGAAAGCAAAACCAACAAAAAACAAACCTTACTTCTACTTTTTTCCTGAGTTACTATTTTTAAACCAGACAATGTCACAGTTCTGCTTTGGGACACGACACAAAGCACCGACTCAGAAGGACAGAATAAAGGGGCCAAGAGTGAGCAGGAATGAGAATTTCTTCAATCTGTTCTAACAGGACGTGGAACCGCAGACTAACAGAATGTGGAGGAAAAAAGAACAAAGCCTTGTTTGCAGAACTTGCAAATAACTCCCGAGCTGCTGTTCCCTTCCCCTCAATCAAGTGACTGTATCATCCAAGGGCTTTTTGCATCCATAGCATCCAACCAACTAGCTTGAAAGTCTCTTGAATTTCGATAGCATCCTCTTCTTGGATTTGGAATGGGGCCCGCTGGATGTGACACTGAGCTTTGTTCCCTGCTAAGCTAAAGATCCTTTTCTCTGTGTGTGTGTGTGTGAGACACAGTGGCTGTGTCAGAATAGATGATCTCAGCTTCTTGAGTGCCTTTAATTGTACAAGCTAATCATCCCGCAGAGCCTGATTTCATTTATTCTGTCTGTGACACAGTAAGCCTCTATGTCGCACAAACAATACAAGAATAAATAAACCCAAATATTAATCATTCCTGGCATCGTAACTGTTGAGTGTTGCGGGGGATCTATGTGAAAATGCTGACAAGCAACGTAGAGAGGGTTGGAAAGAGACATGTGTCTCCACTGGTATCACTTCTCTTTGCTAAATGATTTTGGACAAAGGCACATTTAATCCTTAGAGGTCATATATCTGAAAAGCATCTGATTCATATTCAAAATGGGATGGACTGGACAGGCGTTCAGGACTTTCAGAGTATGTTGCAAGGAGAGAACAGTCCTGTCCCGGTTTCCGAGTATGATCAGCAAACCTCAGATTAATCCCCCTGGGGACTCACTCCCTGTGTCACAGCGGCTAAGTCATTAATTACTTTCCAAGTACTTTACTGTGTTACAAGCAGAAAACCTTTTGAACCTCTACTCTCAGAACACTCCATTTGCTGCTGCTTTCACCCGGGCTGCATGTGTGAAATACGTGTTCGTGCATGATGGCAAGGGTATATCACACACACCTGCAAAGAGAGCTATCTCAAAAGCAATACCTTTTCCTCCAACAGTGATGCAAAGCTTGAGAGTTCATAGGCTATATTACAGTAACTCTGAGATTTTTTTATTTCAGCTCAGAGGTTGAACTAATAGAATTCCTTTGCATTAATAACCTCATTTTTACTAAAGGAAAAAATGAAATTGCATGTGCTTAATCATGTTAGTATTTAAATTGTTTTAATTAGACTTGGAAGTTCATGTATAACTTAGGGGAAAGGGATAAAAGATGGCCATGCCTCCATTTTTGTGGGTTTGCTGCTTCTAATTCTTTAATTTAGACCATGGCAAGACTAACACAGAACCAGGTGTGTTTACACTGCAGCAGCTGCTCTTCAGTAACAATGCTGCCTTTAGACTGAATGAGAACCTGGAATTTGTTGAATATTGAAAAGCACAGATAAATTATCAAGTTACTTTAAAAATCTACAATATATGCCCCTTCCTTTTTTGTATGTTAATGTTTCCATAGAGGAACACGAAACAAAACACAAAACCAAACCCAAACAAACAAACCACTTAAAGTTTTCTGCCCTGTGTTTTCCCCCTTTTTCCATAACGAACAAAAGTCAAGCGCTGTGCCTGTCTCTGCATCGCCTCCCTCTGGCACCAGGGACACTATATCTAGGTAAAAACAACTACTGAACCAAGCCAGGCCTTCAATCCTCTTCCATAACACAAGCTATTTTCTCTCATTGCCTTTATGATTCCCCACAACAGTTTTCTCCCACCTTCCCCAGCTACATTTGTTTGCCCTCCTGGATGAGCAAGAAGCAGGAAAAGTGTTGACAGGCATAAATCTACATTAGCACGGGTTAACCAAATGGTATGGATTTATATGGCCTTCATTACCATAGTAATAGCCCCCTCACATCCTTTAACGAATGTGGTTCCCCCCTCTCCCTCCAGTGAAGATGAACAGCACTGTCATCTCCATTTCAAACGTAGGAATTGGGCCAGGGACAGACTCAGGCTATAGCACAGAAAGTAAGGTCTAAGTAAAGGGGTATACAGTTGCAACACACAAGACTAAAGCACCTCTTTGCGTGTAAAACCCTAAAATCCTGTCTTGTGCTGCGATTCCCCTTGGCAGGCACCATCTCAAAAAAGAACATCACTTTCCATGTACCAAATTCATGCCAAAAAGCAAATGCAGAGCAAAACAGTCATCAGATCAGGTCCTGGGTTTGGTTTCTTGCTCCCTTTCTCACTCTCCTTCCTGGTCAATTTCCATATTTTTCTGCTATTTTCTCTATTTTCCCTTTTTCTTATCAAACCGACCGTTAAAAAGAAGCATTTCCTATCTGTAGCACTTGAGAAAGATCTTGTTTCAATGGAGCTTGACTGGGAGCATTCCAGCTCACATCTGTGGCTCCACAAGGGCAGGAAATACTTCCTAGTAGTTGTTTTCTTGAATTGTTTTATGCTCGTAGTAAATTAGTGGCTCTCCCTTGACTATGGAGCTCTTTATCCAAAACATTCCACCTTGAGGGGTTGTATTGACCATGCTCTGTAAAAAGTTTATACCTTGAAAACCAAAAAAAGCATCCAATTTAGAATAGGTAGGTGAAGGCTTCCTTTGTACAGTCTCTCCACAAGCTTCTGATGCACCTGACTTATTACAGATATAGGTAAGTAAACAAAATATCTTTCATCTGTTAAAGAGGTTTAGCTGTGTAATCAGAAGTAATTCAGTACCTGTTTAGCCTCGGTGCCTGCTAACGAGAGGCAGATTCCACGCCCTAGTGGAAGAAACATCAAAGACTCTTCTGGCATTAATGAATGCTAAGCAAAAACCCCAAATATTTAATCAAGAGGGAACAAAACCTTCAGACTCATGCAGCTGTGAGGGTTTTTTTACAAATTTTCATAGTTTATACTTGAATCATATCTAAGGGTTTGTTACCATATAGATGGTGACAAAGGGTGGGATTTTCAGAGTGTTCTTTAAACCGCCATAGACTTGAATGGGGCCCAAGTCGGGACAGCGGGGGAAGAGCTATTGCAGGCTGGCACTTCTGAAAAGGCAGGGAACATATCGAGCGCGATTATGACTCAGAAACACAACAAACGCTTTAGAGGGACAAAAAAATAGAAAAGGATGCACCCGACTGATTTTGTAAGGGTGATACAATGATTCTTTCCCAACCAAAGTGGCAATCAGCTGATATCCTGAAGCAGAAGGTTGGATTACCCAGCTTACCAAACACAATGCCAGTTGTCACATAATTGCCCTAAATAATTACAATAATTGTATTCTTTTCACTGCGATGCCACAATACATACAAAAGAACCAGGGGTTCCTTGCCCAGAGAGCTTATGGAAGAAGGTGGGCAGGAAAAACATATAGAATCTGGCCACTGGTGTTGGTCACACATCAAGAAGCAACCACATTACACCAGGTATTTAACCAGTGCTGGTTTTGTATAGACAGCACAGCAGAGTAGACACTTTAAAAGGTATTACAAGGATTACCATGCAATTACTTAGGAGATGCTTAAGTATTGCTTCACCTGTACACAGAGGTGATACAAAAAAAGCAAAGGGGCTTAAGTGAAAAATAATAATTAAGCGATAAAGGCGACATTAAATGGGTAGTTGTGGATATGACACCTAGCTACTGATTGAAAGGTGGTAGGTGATGAAATCCACAAGGATCCTTGTAAGTATTTGAAGTGGTGGAGAAGGGGCATCTTGCAAAGGCAAGACACAGCAGATCAACACAACCCAACTGAGAAATCAGGCAGATAATCTCTGCAGCCATGTGTTGATGGTAAAACTGAGATAAGATGGAATTCACGGGTATGGGCAGGAAGCAATGATACCTACTAAGATATACGAGGAATCTGCGTTTCACCCAAGTATACAGGGAAACTAGGGATGATCAACAGAGAAAACCAAACAGAGTTCAGGTTGTACACCCAACTGTTGGTGACGATGACAAAAAGAAGCGTCAATGTCTATAGGCAAACTGTTGTCCGAAAGCAGTGTTGAGATTTTAACTTGCATAGGGAGACGCCTTTCTAAGAGCTAAAAAGAAAAACCAAAGCAAAATTAGCATTCTGGTTAAACCAAACAAACATTTACATCTGACATTACTTCGGCCGCCCTGCTGAAGTAATGCCAGAGTTGTCATCTTTCTGTCCATCACAGGACAATTGTTTACACCTGTGCAAAATCATTAATTAATTGCAAAAGAACCTGTCAAGTGTTGATGAGATCAGTGTAATACAGGGCTATTACTCAGAAGTATAATCTTGCATTTAAGACTTTAATTACAGCGATGATGCACAAAATGGAGAGAATGCTGCTCAGCTCTTTCAGTCCCAGTTGAACGTGGAGGACTGGCTGCTATTATAGAAATTGTGTCCTGTACTTTCACTGTGTGGCCTAATAAACAAGTGGAAAAGTTTAAAGAAAAAACAGAAACATAGGGCATTTTTTACTTGTCCTCACTGACAAAACTCCCAACTGACAGGACAAGATGCTTTTGCAGTAACCGCATCAGCTTTGTTTCTGATTGGCACAGGTACTCCCAATGCATAGTGGCCAATCCCATATGGTGCCAGCATCATACACAAAGAGAACTTTGTATAACAAGCAAACCAAAAAAAGCCATATCCCCTCTCTCGCTCTGCCTTAGCTTCACTCCTACATTTTAAACTGGTAATTCAAGTTTTGTTTCTCACTGAATATATGAAGAAGAAAGAGCCAGCACAGAGGCGAGATATCAGTCCTGCCCTTATGCAAAACACCCAGTTCCTCATGGCGCACGGGAGCCCCGCCAAGAGATCAGCTTGCCCAGGAGAGACAAGCCCAGTGGCTTCATGGACCTTCTGGCACCAGTGATCACCAGTGAGCTCCCACTTGTTCCCGAAAGACACTGCCACTGTCACTTGTACTGGACTAGCATTGCTTTTTCATCAGAGTTCTGCGAGATACCAGGAACACATTGGTCGTGTGTCGCTCATCCCATGGGAAACACAGAATACAAACAGAAACCAAGCACTCCTTTCCTAACGTGAACTGCTCTCATCAGCTTGGGAACGTGCTTTGCTGATTGCTTTTGTTGTTGTCAGAAAATAATTCTGCAAATAATCAAATGAAAAGGACATAATTTAGGGAGGCCTTCTTTGTAAAATGGGGGGGGGGGAACCCTCAATACATAGTTTCTTGAAGTGATGCTTGTACATGTAAAGTACAAATTGGAAAGATTAAACCTGCCTTGAAATATGATTTACTGATTCGAAATATCAACATTCTGAATATTCTCATGCCGAGAGTTCTATGTATTGTCAAATTGCAATGACAGAATGGGATATTTTGTCATATACATTTACTGAACTCACATCACTTATTGTAGTGACGCAGGGTTATTACCGGAACCATACAACGAATCGTAGCCTTCTGCCTCAGTCACAACCTGATTCTGTACTTGTTCCTATCAGTTGAAAACCTTGCACTGGATCAGTGATTTAAAAACACTACTTTAGAAAAAAAAACATATAATGGTAGAAGCCCTGCAGCTTTGGTTTGGTGGGGGTTTTTTTACATGCCCTGGCATTTGGAAGGAATAGATTTCATTTACTGAAATTTTGCCTTCTGGTGTGTGTAGGAAACAAGAGGTTGAACTCCAGACCAGCCAGATCCCTCTCCCACCAGTGACAGAAACAACTGCGCATTTCAAAGGAACCTCCCTGCAAGTCCAAGGAACTTTTTGTTATGTAAATGAAACTAACTTGTTTGTTTTTGTTGATGTTTTTAAATGCCAAGTTGTAGATATGTCTGTTGTGTTAAACACATCAAACAAGGACCCAGAACCTCAGTCTCCTGCATTCTGAGTTCTGCTGTAGACATGGATAGTTTGCTTAGGGTTGCATTTCAAACAGCAGCTCTTTGATGCTGTAAATACCCAGCTGAACAGGGATCATTAACACAAGAAGGTGGGAACAGGCAGTCAAATGGAGATTACTCGCAGGAGAGGGACATTAACAGGGGTTGCCAAACTGAAACAACCCTCTAAATTACCTCATCCTAGTACAAAAGTTGCACAAACCCCAAAACTGCCACTGCCAGGGTTGATATTTAAAACCTCCACTGCTGCTGTGAGCGATGGGGAAAAAGGAATTCTGGTCCCCCTTAGCCTGGGGACAGGAATTTGTCCACAGACACGGGTTGTGGATTGGGCACCACAGGACTCACCATAGGATTGGAAATCCCAGGAGCTGAGCTGTGCTCCCAACCAGCAACAAAGTGAATCTGGGCACGTCTGCATTGCCCAGCAGAGACCTGAACCTGCCCAGGTTGCCATGCAGAGATGGGGCTGCCAACCCACGTCACAACGTCTCAGCCAGCTTCACAAAAAGGTCACTGCAACGTTTTCAGCCCTTTTGAGCCTTATGATCCTCTAGTTAAAAAGAAAACCACTAGTTTGTCTTCTGGGCTCCAGGGACACATGGAAGTTTCAGCTGGCAGAGATTTGAGTGCAGAATTTGTACAATGGAAACAGAAGCCTGAGTTCTCAAAATGACTTCTGAATTATTCGTTTCACAATTTTTTTCTAGGAAATACATAATACTTATAGATAAATGGAATCTGCTTTTTTTTATATCAGAGAGTATATGATGCAGTGAGTGCTCAGCGTGGCGGTGATTCTGGTTTGGTGTTATCGGTGCCATGGCTGGAAGCCTGTGGGTGACGGCAGCACGAGGAGGGGGAGGCAAACACCATTGTTCCATCCCATCATATTCCCAGTATGTGCACACACAGAAGAGGGCGGCTTCTGTTTGCCAAGAGCTAAAACAAACAAACGCTTGGACCCGGGCCAGTCATTCTTTGGCTGATCTCTATTCTTTAAATGTGCTCATCTCCCAATCACATTGGTGTTTCCTGTACTACTTAATAAAAGCAGAATCTGGTTCATTAAGTACCTTGTTGAGAAGTCACAAACCATCAACAGTCAATATGAAGCCAAATTTTGATGCTAAAAAAATGAGTAAAGGACATATGTTCTTCTGCCTTCAAAATTCTGGGTTTATCACATCCTGCAACGAAGGGCTTTGAGTAATTGCCAAAACTGATCAAAGAGCTGCATAATACACCCCTTCACAGGTCCGACCTCTGTGGGCTCTAAGGGTGGAAGTTCCAAAGCAACATGCGGCAGAACCTGTTGCCCCAGATACGTTAATTAACAAAACCAGTAATGGCTGGAGTTCTGAATTTGATTATTTTTCAAACCTTCATAAACATAAATAGGCAACATCTATTACATAAAGATACAGTAGAATGGTACTACTGCACTTTGCATCAATACATTTGCCACAATTTCTAAGAGGGAAATTATTAAAAACTCCTAAAGATGTTTGCAAGCTCAAGACTATCTAAAGTGAGACTTGATCTCCCAAAGCCCACGGTTCAGATTTACTCTACTTGGCCCAGTGCTCTGCCTTTAAAATTACCTTTATACTTATCACCCTGCCTACACTGGGAATTGCATCAATTTAATTACACAGTTTTTTCAATCTGGTTTAAAATTGATCAAATTAAGTTATCATAAAAATACGTAGGCATGTAGCTTGGTTTTTACTCTCTACTAATTGTCAATGAATTACTTATGAAATGGTACCAACATGTCTTATGTCAAACACAAAAGGCTTATTGAAGAAACTAAAAAGCTGCATTGAGATTGATGCGAAAGGATGAGAAGTCCAGGGAAACTGTCATATCTCATTACTAAAATCAGTATCCTAAAGAAGAAAAAAGGTTCTTTTATGTAATTTAAAAAAGGGAGAAGATGACAGGATTCAAAAAAACCCCAACACCTACAGTAATTAAAAATCCTAAAACCTCAATAGAAATCTGTCCTTTCTTTAAAAATCCATTTACGAGACAAAATGCTGACAATATGAAATAAAACTATTTTGACCAGATTCACTAAAATCTTTAAAAGAAGAGAAATGGCATAACTGAAAGAATATCAAAGGTCCACATCTCAATACCATGACTTCTAATGTTACGAAATTATTGTAGTGATCATAGTCCAGTCTTAACATTTATTTCAAGTTAAAGAACCGTGAAGGTCAAAATCAGTCTCATCACTGTTACTCGTAATGTAGTTGTGAGTGTAGTATTGCTATGGCTGGGAGGAACCGAGGATGTGAGAGAGACGGGCTGATGGCACATTGGATGTTTCCATTAGACCAGCTGGGTAGAACTGGGAAAAGCTCGCAGGCTTTGAGGCAGACAAACCTCTCTCTTCTCGGGCTAAAAGCTTTTGAGTGCAAGGTGGGGTTTTCCCTGTTTTATCAATTGATCAAATGTTCTTTATCCCTTTCCTGTTTATAATAATAACACAGATAGATATTTGTCTCAGATAAAGGAAATATGAAGTAACAAAAGTACAGGACAGAACCAAACAAAGCTTGTGTTCAACAAAAGCGTATTTTAAGTTGAAGGCACCTGCTCAGAACTAACAGTCTCTTCTTGACAGTCTCCTGTGTTCATCAGCACATTTGGTAGCTCGGAACTTTGAACCTCTGCTTCTTAGCACAGTCCTTATCCAAAAAGAAAGATAAAACACAAGTTTTGAAATATCTTTTCGTTTATGTCGAACAAAAAAAAAAGCTCAAAGCCGTCCTAGCTAGTGGCCAGTGCCACAGAAAGCTGCGTGTGGGCAGATTAGAGGCTGAAAGGACAGGATCACTGGAGAGGAGGGAGAGGGAAGCGAGTCCCGTGCAGATGATAAAGCCTGATGGGCGCTGGAGGAGAGGGGAAGGGGAACAGCAGTGTGAGCCGTGAAGGGAGGAGGAAACACGGGGCACTGTGGGCTCCACTCAAAACGGTGCTGTTCGCCCTCAGCTCCATGGATCCTGCAGCTCTGAGCCCCCCGGGAAAGGTGGATTCATGAACAAAGAGGTGAATCGACTGAGGAATTTTTGATGGCGTATCCTGCCAGCGGGAAATGCAGATTTATTACTATCGAGCGTTTTGAAAACGTAACTGAAATAATTTCTCTCACTGTTTTGTTGTGTTTTTTCATATCATGAATTAATGTCATATCAGGAGTTTCAAAAAATGCTCTGGCGTGGGAAAAGTAAAAATCAATTACTTTTCCTGTAGCACGTGCTTTCCCTGAGATAGGAAGTTCGACTCAAAGCATACACTGAAATTAGTTGGACACCCATTGACTTCAGTGGAGCAGATCTATGAGGAGATCTTGAAGAACAGAAGGAAGAAACCAGTGACAACAAATTGAAGGAATTCCTTTATAAACAATGCCTTATAAATATACACAACGATCACTCAGCCCTGCCTTTGATGTCCAGCTCCCCAGAGCTTTAACTTTGCTCCTACAGGAAAGGCAGAATTGGGCTCCCAAAGCAGGCGGCACGAACCCCATCTGTTCTCAGGGTTAACTAAGGAGGCTCTGCTGAGCGCAGCGCGTCTTTGCATCCAGATCGGCGAGTCCAAACCAAAGTCCTGCACATACAGCATTCAATAATCAGCGGAGACTCATTTCTGTGATTTGTCATACGGCTCATTGGGAAGTCAATAACTGTTTCCTAGAAATATCCATTACATCTCACAAGTGAGACGAAGCTGTTTGGAAAAGTATTTATTAAGCTCAAATCTGTTCTACCAAACCAGGACCTGTTTGTTTCACAAACCCAATCATATGTCACTTCTGAATAAACACATAAAGATACCGGAAGCTCCGGCTGCCCAGATTCATGGGCAATACATACTATTGTTTGGACAAAAGATGAAACTGGGTTACTGTTAGTACAAGGCTGATTTTAACTTGTAGCTCACTGAAAATAAAGCTTTTGTAATGGGAATGTTGATACAAGCTCACCTGTAACAGCACAAACACTGCTACTGAAACACGGTTTAGAGTAAGCTCCACCAAGGAGTGTTTTGTAAATGAATAATGACTTTGTTTAAAGCCAATCAACATCAAGTGTGTTAGAAAAGATGAAATAGTGCTGGAAGGCAGTGGGAGGTAGAGGAGCCTCAAAGTGCAAACAGGTGCTGATCTCCCTTCGGGGGGGATTGAGTGGCACAGACCTTCCAGGCCTGTCACTCCTGATCAAAGCAAGCGCCAGGGCCACATAATCACCATCACCCACCTTTTAAAGGATGCCCTGATTTATCATCTGTCAGTGTTAATAACTTGGCTACTCTGTCTAAAATACTTAAGAACATTACACGAGGATAACATTTCAAATTTTTTTTAAAGAAATGTGTAAATGTTTTAAACTAAAATGCACTGAAGTTCCCCCTTTGAGGCCATCTGTTGTTGGAGACCACCTGTCATCAAAAGACCACCTGAGCACATAATATCCCATCATTACAGAACTATCCCCTTGAAGCCATGGATTTTAAGTGTTGGAGTAAGAAGGGTGTATGTTACAGACACTGTTGTTACTGGGCTTTTCATATAGTTTGAAGCCCTGGGATGACAGCCATATGTGAGTAATGGCTCCATAATAACATACATATGAAATGCTACTTTGGGAAAAATCTGATAAGAGATCTGAACATTCCTTGACCGAGCTCCTCACATCCTTTCACCCACGGTGCTTGCACCGTACTGCTCAGTGTCCTAACAGGTCACACCTAAAGCTAAACCTTGAAACTATGGAGCTTACTTTTATTTCTATTTATAAGAAGCATTTGCACTTCACTGAGAAACAAGACTCGTATTACTGTAAAAAGAATCTGGCAGGGTTTTTTTGGGAATCCCATTTTTCCCTGCTGATCTCATACTCTGACCTCTTTAATCTCTCTTTCGGTAGCATAGGTACTCTACCAAGATACCCGTGCTGAAGAAAAGGAACTTCTGCCTGTCTTCTACCTGGCCCTAACGTGCCAGTGTCTACGTGACCACTGAGACGTCACCTGCATCCTCACAACCCACAATCTCACAATGGAGACAACTTCTACCCTCACGGGTGCCCTACAGGAAACACAAGCCTGTGGAAAACTCCCCGTTCTTGATGTACAGTACGTGCGCACACTAACAGAATGACTTTTTTGACATATTTCCATCTGATAAATGCCACTGGGCTGTGACAAAATATCCTTTCCAGAAGGACATTCTGGACTTCCATCCCTTCCTCAACACGTTTGCTATGGAGTGACCGAGTTGCTATTCTGTCCACACAGAAACACTTTTCCTAAAAGCCTGCTGACAAGCAAACACCCCCTAGGTTTTGACAGTACTTAGAGAAAAATCCTATAAAATTCAACAAATAAAAATACAAACATAATTTTGCTAAAATATAAAATTACTGTCAAAAGTAAAGACGTTTAACACAGAATATTTTGGTGATATTTTCTTGAAGACTGTTTTGGTTTATTATTATTATAATTATCATTTAACTAATCTGCAGAGTTCTAAGACAAGAATAAAATTATCTGATAAGCTATTAATAATGTTACATTAAATCACTGAAATGTTGTGAAAATAAGTATATCACTTTCCCTTAACAGTTGTAAGCTTCCAGTTCCTGAAGTAGCCACTTCAACAATGAAAGCAAATAATTTTCCATAGTCTACGCAAGCAGTGAGTTATTTCAGTGGTTAATGTGTTTTAGAGTGAAGCCTGAAACAAATGTGTCACTGGTAAAATCACCACTAACCTGTATATCAGAGATGAAATTCGTGCGAACGTCACTGGCAAGGTGACACATGGAATAACAAAACACGTATTTGAAGGATTCCCGTAGCAATTTGCAATATGCAGGTTATTTTAAAGCTTTGTATTTCTTCGGATCTACTGTAATTGATCTTAACTAGAACACATCCAGATGCAAAGGCATTAATTGAGCAGTTTCAGGGTGGATTTGTTAAGTGTACTTGGGCTCTGCCAGGATTCACTTCCAGGACACCTCCAAGCAAACAAGGGCACGAAGGGGGAAGAACATATTTCATCATCCTCCAAAACATAAGCTTTATACTGAAAGCTGCTTTGCATATGTGCATTTTAGACACAAAGATTATTAATAATAACACCTGCAGCATCAGTTTTGTCATTCAAGTTCCAAGTCATTGCTAGAAAAGTTAAAAATACTACAAAGAGACAAAATGTCATCTGCAGCACTGCACAGATAAATCAAAACTCCAGGCCACTAAAAGAGACCCTTTTGTTCTGCAGTTCCCAGGCAGCGGCTGTCACGGGGACCCTCACTGCACCACAGCCCACCCCGACCTCTCCGCTCAGTGATGAGACACCGATAAAGGGCTTTATGGAACGGCCGGTGTGAGAACAGGTTGTGTCACTGTCTCCCCAGGTGACCACACAGCCCGTTAGTCGATGCACCGAGAACCCCAGGGTCACACCAAATCACGCCCCGCTACAAACTTTTTGAAAACATATTTACAATTTTCACTCCATCAGTTTTCTCAAAGCAGTGTTTGAATTCCGTGCTTATATTTCCCCTCTTCTTTCTCACAATCTTCCTGAAAGTCTTTTCCCAAATAATAGTGATACTTTCAGTAATGTTAAAGGGGAAATAAATCCCAGAAGAGCAGCGAGCGAATTGTACTCAAGTGGTGCAGCAGTGAGCCAGCTATCTTTAACATGCTGAACATATGCAAATGTTAAAGGCGTGTTAACCAAAGATCCTTGTTGTAATCTCAGTGCTTTGTAAACACCGAACTGCTCTACATCACTGCAGCTTTTTTACATCACTAAAGCTTCTTCCCATCCAGTTTTCTCAGTTCACAGAAAGATACAACTTCAAACCCCATTTATTTCATTCCAGCTTGCAACTTCTTTTGAATAAATTATTGTTCTCTCTGCTTATACTTGCAGGCAAGTATAACAACAACTATTATATTCAAAGTGTGCTTTTATCAAATAATTGAGAAAACAAGTTTATTAACCACAAAGCACATCAGAGAAAGTTTAGAACACACAAGATTATCAAACTAAAGAACATATTTTATTTTTAATAAAATATTGGAGCATGAAAAATAATTGTATGTTACAAATATATACAGCACAAAACTGTGCACCCCCAGCACAGTAAAGAGCATCACTCTATACAAAGCTTCCCTTTGCAGAATCTAGTGCTTCTTGATCTATTCATAGTGAGAATTTGTTTAACAATAGAAAGAGTCAATAAGCCCTTTGGGTCTCTTTGAATTGATCTCCCCCCCCTCCCTTTTTTTTTTTTTGCACAAATCAGTCCAAACGTGTATAACATTGGCTTGATTTCCATTAAAAAGCCACAAAATGTAACACTAAAGGGTTTCTGAGGACTAGACCTCTTAGTTCTTTTGTTAAGAGATTTCTTTTGTTGTCTTTATGTACAGCAAAATACTTGTTTCTCTTTTCATGTCATGGTAAGGAAAAAAAAATGTATTGCACATTATTCTTATTCACAAAGTTTGTGTCTGGTGCAGGAAGTTTCTCTTTTAGTGAAAGAACGGTGGTGAGCATTATAGATTTAATCTATTTTAGGCACTCCAAACGCACTCGGCTGAGACGAGTTGTGAAGGATTCCTCTCTCTTTTTGTTTTGCCTTTTTTTAGGTTAGCACAGCAGTTGCTTTGAGAGACAGAAACGCAGGGCAGACAGGCCTGGCCGGACCCGCTCCCTAGGGAGACAACGCACACTCGGGCACTTCTCAAATACAAATCACTGCTCCATCAAACTTGGCTATACCTCGTTACTCAAATCTGTAGGAAATCCAGCTCAGCTACATGAAAAAGTTAAATAGGGTGGTTTAAAAAAAAAAAAAATTAAAAAATATATATATAATAATCTGAGGGCTGGGTGAAGTACTTAACTACAAATTAGTAACAGAAGAGGCTGTTTTAATTCACAATATTTCTTTCACTGCAAACCTTTAAGTACATTTACCTTCGGTTTTTCACCAGGTCCCAAATTCAGCATGATACATTTTTTGCTTTGAGATATTAAACTGTTCTCTGACAGAAAAAGCACCATTTAATTTTGACTTTCTGACTGTTACCGTGGACATTCGTAAGTGTGTGAGGTGAGATCTAGTCTGTTCCAAAACCTGGTCACACGCAAGTGGGTGGTTGTAACGTCGACTCGTACTTTGCAAGGTGAGTTTTCTGTGGATGTTGAGGCTTTTTGTAGATTCCGCTACTTGTAATAACACTTGCAGGTTTTCTCCTGCTTCTCTTCTTTAGTCTTCGACTACAAACATTTTGCCAGGACTGAAGAGTCTTGGAAGTCCAGATCCACATACCGCTAGTAATGCCCACAACTAATAACATAAAAATTTTGACCATGAAAATTTCTACTGCTGGTATCGAGGCATTCATCATGCAGTCTAAGTTTTTAGTCTGATTGTTCATCTTGCATTTCTGTTGAGTCGCCACAATTTTCCAATAATCCATATTAAGTCTTTCATAAAAATAGCAAGCTATCACGCAAGTTGCAGGCACTGTATACAAGACTGAGAAGACACCAATCCTGACCATAAGTTTCTCCAACTTGTCAGTATTTTCTCCACCGGTTTTCATCACCCTCCTGATATGAAAAAGGGCCACGAAACCAGAAAGAATAAAAGAAGTGCCAATGATTAGATAACACGCCAAAGGAATGAGTACAAACCCCGTCAAGGCATTCACATCCATGCTGCCAACATAGCACAGCCCTGTCAGCTCATCTCCAGCCACCCTCCTCATCACTAGGATCATTATGGTCTTCACAGCCGGAATGGCCCACGCTGCTAAATGAAAGTAGCTACTGTTTGCTTCAATTGCTTCATGCCCCCATTTTTTCCCAGCTGCTAAAAACCAAGTTAAAGTCAAGATTACCCACCACAAGGAACTTGCCATACCAAAGTAATACAGAACCAGGAACACAATGGTGCAGCCAGTGCTCTCCAGTCCCTCCTGGATGACATAGAGTTGGCCGCTGTCCCTATCACAGGCAATGCTTTCAGCACCTGAAAAGAGGCGAATAATGTACCCCACCGAGTAGACGCAGTAGCACATGGAGAGGAAGATAATGGGCCTCTCGGGGTACTTGAAACGCTGAGGATCTATCAGAAAAGTGAGGACAGTAAAAGCGCTGGAGAAGAAGCACAGGATGGACCAGATGGCAATCCAAACGACAGCAAATTGTTTGTCATCCTTGCTCCAGTAAACATCAACCCCCGGCGTGCAGAGCGGCGCGCAGGAAGCGCTCTTTTCCACATGGTGGAACTTGCCGGGATTGTCACAGGAGGTTCTGCTCAGGCTGTCCTTGTGCTGCTGCAGATCGTGGCCACTGCTGGGCCTCTGCGGCCGGAACATGGGCGGCAGCATGCTGGATCCCCGCGGCGGCTCGTCCGATCCGTTGTTGGGGGCTTCCATGCACAGGTAATTGGGGTCATTCTTGTTGGGCAGTTTGCTGCAGTCTAAGGAGTCTGGCCACTTAAAATTGAACTGCTCCATAATAGGAGAGCATTTCAGCCTCGCCTGCTCGCACATAACCCTGCAGGCAGGGATTGGGGTAGAAACCTGCTCGGTGCACATCGGGGCGTAGAGGGAACAGAGGAAAAATTTCAGATGGCTGTGACAACCATACTCCACCAAGGGGGCAAACTCGTGCAGCTGAATGGCAGCTTCCCTTTGGTTTTCGTGTCCCATCAGGTTAGGCATCCTCGTCATGTTGTACCCTATATCCTTGCACATGGGGATTTCTATCGGCTGGCACCTCCCGTCGCCGGGGCGGTCAATGTCTATGGAGCTGATCCCGCCGCAGCAGCGGCTCAGCCAGCACAGCACCACCAGAGTCCGCACCAACTTCCCGGGCGCTGGCCCCATTGCGGCGGCCACGCGTGGGGCCGGAGCGCGGGGCCGTCCCGCAGGTGCCCGGCGCCGTGCGCGGGGGGGAGCGGAGCGGGAGGCGGCTCAGCTCAGCGGCCGCACGGCTCCTGCGGGGGACGGCATCGCCCCCGAGCTCGGCGGGGGAGCTGGGCGGCGGGGGGCGGCGGCACCCGGGGCAGCATCGCCCGCCCCGCTCAGCGCCCCGCGCAGCTCCGCATCGGCCCCGCCGGCAGCGCGGGGAGGCGGGCGGGTGACTTCGCAACGAACCGGGAAAAGGTGAAGTACCCCCAATCCACAGATGCGCAAAACTTACTGCGGGGAGCCCGGTAACTTTCTTTTCGCCGGGTCTTCCACTTTTGCGACCCGTCTTTCCACCACCCTTCCTCCTCCTCTTCCTCCTCCGCGCTGCCGCCTCCCCGCAGCGCAGGCAGAGCGATGCCGGAATAGTTGGGTCTGGGCAGCCCCGAGCGATCACTGCTGCAACTTGCACATGTTCCGGGCGGCTTTTTGGTGCAGCGGGTTCCTCCGGGGATTTTCCTCTTCTTAGAACGGGTCACAGCTCCGTACTTTCTTGCCGAGAGGTGGGGATTGGTTTATCCGAGTGTAGAATAAAGGAGGAGGAGGAGGAAATATCTAAGCCATTGAAGAGGGGGGCCTGAAAAATCCCCCCCAGCCCTTCTCGCCGCCCTCTGGTCCGGGTTTGCAATAGGCCGGCTCCTGCGTGCTCTGTGCCTGCTCCGCTCCCCCCGCATTAGCAGAAACTGCCGGGGCCGGAGCAGCTGGGGCTTTTAGGGGGCGGTTGAGTCCGAGGATGAAATGGAAATTAAAAAAAAAAAAAATCAACCGAGCAGGATCCGCCTTGCATACGACATCCACTTTGCATGAGAAAGGTGAAGCTGACACGGTGATTACTTTCCAATCACTCGGAACGCCTTCAAACCTCCTTAAGGACCCCTACAGGTTTTCCTTGATCGGCACAGATTAGAAAAAGCCCCATTTGTTTCTCTCTCCTTCTGTCTTCTCTTCCTTTCTCCCTTCCCTCCCGTTGCCCTCCCCTGAAAGTTTAACGAGACCTTTTCTCCGGGAGGCGTCAGCTCAGGTGGGAGCCGGAGAGCGAGCGGGGGCTCCCGGCCAAGGGGAAGGTGCCGCCCCCTCGCCGCCTTTCTGGGGGGGCGGGGGGTGTAAAGCTTGGGCAGGGAGGATGGGGGGGGAGGAGGAGGATGCATTTTATGGCCAGTGCTATAAACTCTTCGCTGCCAGGGTCATAAAATATGGTTGCTTTCAGCCTGGAATCTCAGCTGTTTTCAAATGTCGTGCTTTGTCTGGAATTCCTAAATGAACAGGACAGGCAGGATTGCTGAGAAAGTACCTGATTATGGTTTTAATCACGGAATGGCATCACTCGAAAAGTAGCTTGCCTTTTTGGCCTTTTTTTTTTTCTTAAGAAAACCCTAAGAGGTCGGGAGCCATACCCTGGGGAAAGATACTTCATCCTCTATAGAAAAGATACTCACAGATTTTGGAGGTGGGGATCATTCTAAAGTGAGTTGCGTTTACTTTTTAAGTTAAGCTTTGAGGTTTATTCTGCTTATTGGTCTATCAGAGCTAGAAGGAGGAAGTTAAATCTGAAGCCAAACTATAATTCACAATTTTACAGACCAAAAAGCAGCGCTGTGATCAGAAGGCAAAAGATTAGCTCTACTCTCCCCACCCCCACACCTTTGAGCTTAGTTTTAGCGAACATACTAATGAAGAAGGCAAATCTGGCTTGCTCTCCATTCATGCTCGCCCACACAACCCGGGCTCCTCTCCATCAGTGCTTGTTTCTTATCGAAATGAACACGGATTCTCCTGGAAACTCCCAAATCCCGCAGGGTCAGAGTTAATACCCCACCGGGCTCCAGAAAGGAAACTGTTGGCTTCCTCAATCGTGATAAGGGTGAAACGGATCCAAGCAAGGACAACAAACCAGGGCTAATGTTTGTCTTTGAAAACCCTGAAGATGTGCCTAGTTTTTTGCCTAGAAGTAAAAGCCATCATCAAAACATTTAAAAACAGTAGTCCTTGTTGTGGCTTTTCAGCAGATCAAGGAGATTATTCTTATAAAGTATTGGTCTCAGGGCCTCTCCTTGGGAACTTTGGGATTCCTTAGGGAATGTTACAAAAGCAGGCAGTGTTGTGTGCAAAAAAAAGCCTTATTTATTTTAGTGTGTATGTATATGTGTGAGAGAGTGTGTGCTGGGGCATCTCCATTCTTGGTCACTCTAAGCCTGTTTTCTTAGTGCCTGTGTGCGTCCCGGTTCCTGCTCTGGAGGGCTCAGCTGGGGGTGGCAGGGAAGGCTGGGGAAAGCCTTTACAAGCGCATTCTACTTTTGAAAGCAGAATTTAAATAATAAAAAGGAGAATTTAAATAATGTGTAAGATGAACATAATCAATATTTGTTTTGCTCAACCTGATTGTTAGGGAGCTTTTTTTTTTTTTAAACAAGTATTTTTGAAAAGTGTATTATATCACCATTCACGTTAATCTAGAAAAGATACATGGAGTAAAACATGGCCTGTGTTCTTCTATAGCACTGATGGCAACCTTATCATCCTAAGAGGCAAAAGAAATACAACTGAAAGTGAGGAAAAAAAGGGGGAGAACTCCCAACCTTTGCAGTTGGGTCTCTCTTAATTGATCTTTTATGTGCCAGTTTAAATTAGCCTTGTTTTTCTAGCCATTATTTTAGCCAATGCTTCCTGCTTTAGATCATTTATTTGACTTTCTCTATTTTTAAAGAGCTATCTAGGGCTATCTCCCATTCCACGAGCTCGAGCCCCTGAAACTAACAAATAGAACATTATGATAGAAAAACGAGAGCGCTGAGAAATCAGCAACTGGAAGATACCTCTGTAACTAATAAATGAAAAGAGCCTTTTGATGGCTCCAGCTGAAAAGATATTTGATTTGATTTTTCTCTCCTGTGTGTGGGATTTGCGCTGTGTGATTGTGTGGAGCAGGCAGGCACCCCTGCTGCTCGGCCCTGGCGCGGAGCTGGCCCCCCTCTGGCAAATGTTATGGAGAATTGGGAGGAATTTTATGGCTGTCTTTTCCCTCAGCTCTTTTTTCTTTTGTCTTCTTTGAAGAATGACTTTAGACATTTTATTTACATATTTAACCATGGATGAAAGAGGAAAAAGAAAGCATTTGGGCCGTTGTGGGAATAGTGATATGTTTAAATTAATGGAAATCTTATTAGGCTTCTAAAATTTTAAGCAAAAGATTTTTAATGAAACTTTATAATTAAACATGATTTCAAATAATGTGCCAACTCGCAGGAAAGATGCTTTTCTCCCTCTAGCCATCCATCTCCCCACCTCCCGAAAATGTGCAGAGGAATCATCTGTATCTGAAAGTCCAGCTCTTCTTCTGTCCCGTAAGCAAGAGATTAAAAAACCTGAATATTCAATAAGGATTGTCATAATTCAAACCATAGCTAAATATTTTGTAGGTAAAGCAAAGCATAAACAAGACAAGAAAAACGACACCGCGGCCCCTCATCCCTGCAATGGCAAAGTTTAATGCTGTGTAATCTACTGCAGTGACAGGGTAATAAAATACTTTGATATGGGTAATGGTGAAAATCAAAGTTGCATCTATTCTCGACATGTTAGAGTCAATGGAAATTACAGTGCCAGGCAAGGGTTTCTGAAATGGGATTAAAGAAAACCCAAATAATCCATTTGAGATAAAATGTTCTGACACTTCAGCAGTGAAGAGAAATGAAATGAGAGGCTTGGAGAGTTGAAGAGTTAATTAATACATTACAGATTTTTAGCAAAATAGTCTAAATTACTTATGATTAACAACAGTATGTTATGGCCGAACACGGGCCGACACCGAAATCTCGTGTTTAAGAAGGCTGTAGCTCTAAGTGTTTTTCAGGTTTAATATTTATTACACAAAACCCAGAGCTCAGTTTAATGTTAGTCCCATTTGATAACGCTCTCCTCATCTATATTCGTGTTCATTCGGGCACTTTGTAACTGCTTACATCTGATACGTTTCATTCTTGTAACCAATTCCAACATACATATTTTTTTAAAAAATTCATACAGAAGGTAGCAACTGTAAAAGAGAAAGATCACAAACACTAAAAGAAAGCTGATAACTCTTTCAGCAATTTTATTCTTACTGAATTTCCACTGGATGTGAAATTAAATGGCATGCAGAAAAACATTTACTTTTTAAACTAAACAGATTGGGTTTTTTCCCTGGCCACAGGATCTCTGTAGCAGTTTTTCTCCAATATTTAAATAAACGCCTCTGCCTAACAGGCCGGGCATACTCAGGAATATTCCCATGCAAGTGCGAATACTCACAATGCACAAAAGTTTTAATTACCTTAGAAAGCCACCACCACCAACAGTTAAAAGAATTAAAAACAAAAACAAATCATAAATGGATGAGTGGGTTGTATAGTATTGCTCTAATACAATTTAGCTGGCTATTTTAAGGGCACTTCCCTTGAAATGTGGTTTGAAATATTACCAAAGGTTCGACGGGGTGCATTAGTGTGAATTGCAAATCAGAACATTTCTTTAATCCCCTTTTCATGGCCTGGCTTCGCATCAGTGGCATCTAAGGGACTCCCCACTGCTTCTGGCTCAGGAGGAACCATTCACTGGGGCAGCTTCCCTCCTCTATTCCCACAGTCCAGAAAACAACACCACAGACAGACACCCTCCAACTAAATTAGATTAAACTCCTTCTCTTCCACAGCACATTAGCCTTTTCACTGCCCAAGATTCATTATTCAGCTACTCCTAATTTAAAGATACAGTATTTTTCTCCTCTTAGGAACACAAACAACAAACAAAACTAAAGCCAAAATAGAATAAAAAAGATTCTGGGTCAGAAATAAACCAAATAATTCTAAAATTACATAAAGGCAGGAGAATATCCTTTTAGTTTATACTCTAATATTACAGGGATATTATCAGTTTAAGGCACAGGCCACAACAGAAATCTCTATAGAGAGTAAAAACAAGGACAGGCCTAGTGAAAAAGAAAGCGCACACAGCTTTTCTTTTCTTATATACACCGTTCGATAAACTTCATTCATTATTCTTTTTGCATGCGCTATTTGCTTATCTCACAGCCCAATCTAGACTCATAAAGCCATAAACACAGTGAAAGCCGCATATGATAGCGAGGATTAATTAGTTGTCTCCTAGTCACTTCCTCCCTTTTTTTTTCCCATCCATAACTTCTCCCCTTTTCCTTCCCAAGATAAAAGCGACCTCTGAACAGCTCCGTCCCTCCCGTCCGAGTGTGCCCCTCGTCCCAAGCACCGGGCGCTCCCGGGGCAGCGGGACCCCGGCCGGCTCGGCCTCCGGGTGGTTCTTGCTGCGCTGGATCCATCAGACGCTGGAACCGACACTTCTGGGCACTATTTTATACAACGTACATCACCTGGGTACGATGCAATAGGCAACTCAGTTCTCTTTATCCTACACCTTCCAAACCCATTCATTATACCGATATTATTTCTATGGGCTTTTTCACTTCAGAAGAGTAATTTATCTTTTTGCAGTGCCTCACTTCATCATGCCTATATGTTTGTCCCATATAAGAAGAAATGAACAATTTTAGAGTTTTCTTCCGCAGACTCTAAACTGTCACATAGGGAAAACTAACGTAGTGGTGAACTTGTGTTAGCAATTCTATTTAATGCATTTAAGATGGTTTCCTAGTTTGGGAGGGAGGCTAAAATTCCAGACCTCCCTATGTGAACCCTCATGTCTTTTCACCATCGCTAACTTACCCTGTTGTCTTAAGGTGACTTTTAAATGCATGATTTAAGAATAGTATGAATTTTAACATGTAACAGTCCTTGACCCAGTTTTATCTGCCTACCTAAATGTCAAATTAATACCAGTAATCCTCAGAGGAAGGACAAAAGCCCACTGGGAGAGGGCTGGAAAGTGATTTATAGCCTCATGCAAGGGCCACTCTGGCCCAGCTGCAGCCCGAGAGTGTTACAACACACCAGCTGAAACGCAGAAGCTTCTGCCGTGTCCTCCCTTTGTCCTCGTCTTTGACACTTCACGTTCACACCACGGCGGCCCCAGCCAGCTCCTCTGCCCGCTGCACAGGGTACCGGCATTCTCATATGTTCATTAAGTAAATGGTAAAGATCTCTCAGGCCTTTTTATCCAACAGAGCTCTTTTATAGCACCACATGTTATATTGTATTGCACTTCACAGTAAAGGTGGTGGCGGCCACACTAACACCCTTTTCTGAAGTTCTGAATAAAGCTTTTCAATGCATTTTTCAGAAGACGGGTAGGAGACGTTTACTTTCCTAATACTAGGCTGGTTTTCTTTGATTTAGCACATTATCTCTTTGGAAAGTTTTTACTCTAACATTATTTTTTAAAAATCTGAAAAAAAAAAAAATCAGTTTGGAAAGCTGCAATGTACCTTCTCTCAAGCTTGACAGAGACCACTATAATAAAACCACAGCCTGATACATCAGCCTTCTCAGCATGTAGAATACAATCCTGGCATAAGTTGCCTTCCTGCCTCCAGTTCAGTTTTCTTCATGAAAGCCTTTTAAAACCAACTATAACAGACACCTGTGTCTCAGTCTTTTGCAAGTGTGGATTAATTAATGCTTTTAAGATTCTTGTAGGTAAGTCCTTCTATAATCAAGAGAAACTGATAGAAGAACGTAGTAAAAAATAAAATTCTGTCATTCTAATCCAAACCCCGCTCCTTGTCTTAGGTGAATCTTTTTCTTTCTCAGATGTTTACCAGCACTTGTTGTTCACTGGACAACACTCCAAAGCCAGGTTTGAAAGCATACAGGGCATATGTGGTACACCTAGAACTGGCCGTCTTGTCTCCTTGCAACAGTGGATTCTTTGTTGATGCCAAAATGGAGAATAAACCCTGGTAACCGCACATTAATTTGGTGCTGAAGAGTTGCTCATGTGCTACCTGGTGTGTACTTCTCATTAAGCACAATGAAGAACACCGAGTGTTCTACTGAAAGCCACTGAATATCCACGTTAGGGAGCAGCTTTTTACAGACAATCAAGGACTTCTGCGACTGCGACAGCCACACAGCAGATTCCCGTGTGTTCCACATCCGTTCAGCACAGACGTGTCGCTTGGTGTCTTCCCCAATTTACCTGTGCCCTGGGCATCCGCTGGAGGGCAGATGGACTTTCAGCCTGACCTGCGTATGCACCCAACATTCTTGTATTCTTAGGTACCATGAATGGATGATATGGGTTTAATCACCGCTCTATGTTGCTCTTGGACATCCTCCATCTGGCATTTTAATGTTAAGGGTGTGATGGTAATCGCACGTTCTCTGAAGCAAGCACAAAAAGTGAGACATTTAAATACTATTGTTTGGAATGCTATTTATTATTTCCAGATCGCAAAAAAAAAAAAAGAGAGATGCTTTGTGTATCTTGCAAGAGGCACGAGAGAGACCAACCCAGTAGTTAAGGCAGGCACATCAAATTTCACCAAATGAGCATAAAGGTCACATATAAAAGTTGATTCTGTCCAAGAGCCACAGATGATGTGTTTGCAGGACATTCTCTCATCTGATGACACTAAAACCTAATTGTGGCTGGTTGGCACAATCTCTAATCCAGGACATCAGGCTGCAGGACAAGCCAGACCTGGTTAGGCTGCGTTTTAGGCCAGGGTGTGTGTTGGCTGTTTGAACTACATGTTCACTCCCTGCCTAAACCACAGTCCATCCTCATGTCACAAAATCTAATCAGCTCTTTTGTCCTGGAACAGAACTCATCATACACGACCTGACGAGACTGTATTCCCCATGTCAAAGCAGGAATTTGATAGAAATGGTGGAGCATTAGACTGAGAATAAATGTGGCTCAAATCCACAAACTGCCAGCAGGGCACAGAGTAAGAGACATGAAACTCTCCTATACAGTGAACTTAGAGCAGTATGAAATATGGCGAGGAAGCGTTACATTTAGATCACTCACAGATGTTCAGGGTGTTTTTTTTCCCCTATTATTATGAAAATATTATTATTCTTTGTAAGTTATTAAAACAAGGTGGTAGAAAAGACCTGCTCAGTCTGAAATACCTGTATCTAGGGAAGTACGCAGACAGCAGCGTGGCTTGATATAACGATCCAGTATTACTGGAAAATGTCTCTGTGTACACGAGCTTGTTGTCTAACTTTGTGTTTCCCCTGTCTTTAAATGACAAATATTCTGCTTAATGTTAGTGTACAGAAAGTGCTCAGACCATGTAATGTTGGAATATAGTATTACTTCATGAGACAGCGATCAGAGAATTCAGACATTTGGGAAGATACAGACAGAACTTTTTAGATCGATTGCAAGTTCCGTACGCATAATATTCCAGTTTTGGCAATCTCAAGAGCACAGAAACAGTATTACATGTTGCACACATTAGGCACCAAGTATACAGAATCAATTCAAAGCAGCTGTTGAAGATCAGAAATTTTAGGGGAGCTATAGGGTGAATTCCTCCATCTCTACATCTTTTTTTGGAAGGGGAAATGCAAAGGAGGAGGGAATGAAAAATTGATACTGCTCTGTGCTCCAGATGAAAGAACAAACATAATTTTATTTTCTTTAATGACTGCACTGGATTCTGAAATTAAACCCAGCGGGTAAAAAGATCCTGTGCAGATTTCAAAAGAGATCATGTAGTCTGTCCATGTGCTAAGGCAGGCACATTTTTTAAGCCCTGCCATGTTCTGTAAAACCGAAACAGGGTTATCCCTGTAAGCATTCTGCTGTTCAAAGCCATCTGTCTCTCTCCACCTACCCCAAGTCAGTGGATATTCCAAAATAAATATCCTAGTTTAAATGTCATTTTGTGATTCCTCCCTCTAACTTTAAAAGGAGAATTCCTGTATACTCTGCATTAAATATTATTTGAGCTCAACATACAGGCAGCACTCCCTTTTGTTTTAACCTCTCAGCAGAGCCAGACAAAAAAAAAAAGCCAAAAAAAACCACCAAGAAAAAAACCCAGCCATACAAATAACTGAATATAATCCCCAGCACAGATTTTAAAGCAATTGAACTGCGAACAGCTAACCTTCACTCTGAACTCACTCCAGCTGCAGGTTAATGCACTTAATTGCAGAGCACCTGGTCTAAGCCTCAGGTAGATGAATCATCCCCACAGCACACCTTTCAATCTTTTATTCTGATGTAATGCCCCGGGGCAGCTGACAGTGCCTGTTTCAGCTTTGTTCCTAGTGGGTGTGCCAATACGCTGTCAGAATTCCCTTATTATATGCAAAAGAAAGGTTGTACTTTAAAGCGTGTGTGTGTATGCGCGGCTGCGGTTGGGGATACGCCGTCTGCAGCAGCGATGCTGATTTAACGCGTTCCTCCCTGCTGCTGCTCCCAGGCTGGGGGCACGTTCCACCGGTTTCGCTAACGCAGCTGCCGCTGGGGTCGTGTGTGAACTGGATCGGGAAATTCAGTCGCCTTCTAAATCGAGCCTGAGAAAATTCACAGGTTTTTAACACCGAAACAGCGCGTAACATTGAGCTGGTGTTGCTTCTGGAACCAGCAGTGTGGCCTGCGAGAGTGGATACATAAAGCAATGTGTACAATGTGTACCTCTCCGTGTATGTACATGTGTGCTTTTACTTGCATGTGTTTGTGAGACAAATATTTTTCAGTTTCTGTGTACATACACATGACTTCAGACACTCATACACCATCCTGTTAAAAGCAAGGCCAGTCTCCTCTGTAGTTTGAGAAGTTCTTTTTTAACTCCATAAGTGAATTTCATAGCCGTGATCCATGTTTTTGGACACAGATTTATTTAGAACACCAACAGTAAAAACGCAAACTGAATTAACTGTTTACCTAAATACTAGAATGTATATGCATATAACATGTACAACCATGTGTGTTTTATAAATAAATACCTATGTGCACATGTATTGGGCACTGAAATGCCTACAGGGTCTTTTGGTATGGGTAAGCTACTTGTAAGTCTTTGCTAGTCTGGGATTAATTATGTCTTGCTTATTAAAGTGGTTTGCAGCTTTAAAATGGTAAATATCATTTTAAAAGGGCAGGACAATGTTTTGAAAATAGTTGGTCACTGCCTTATCTTGCACAGACATAACGATGAAAGTACAATCTTATTTATCTTACCATATATTAACCGCATTACATTTCTTTACATAGGATTAATGCAACTGTGTCCCATGACATCCTTTAACTATAGGTGATACATAAAGAAGAAGAAACGGAGGGATATTAAGAAGGTTAGTGGAGAAAAAGTTGTGAAGGGAAGGCAAGTGAGCTTGTACCAGAATTGTATTGCAAGAATGACAGTCTGGAAATTATAAAACTGCCCTCTCTTTGGCAACACTGATTTCTTGGTTCTTTGATGTGTGTTAGCACAGAAGATTAGGTTACTCCTTAAATTACACACAAATAACAATCAGACACTGTCACAACAACCTCGATGTTGTCATCTTTTCCATTATGCCATTCCACTACATTGCTTGGCAAACTACCACTCAAATATCAAAGTACACACTTGGAATGATTATGATTTCAAGCTACTTATTTTCAGGCTGCCTGACAGTCAGTTTAGCCTCTTGATTCATTAAATGTCCCCATATATACTGAGTATGTTATGAGTGTAAATGCTAATTTTTTTACTTTCTAGCATTTGATGTTTGCTTTGCCAAGTAGAATACAGGAGCAAACCCAAGCCAAGTGTTTAGCTGCGTCCTGTGAGCCGCCACAAGCTTTCTGAGAAATTGGGATAGTAGCCTTCCAGACAAAACCAGCTAAATCTGCTTTCACAGAAATCAGCATCAATATTCCTATTGATTACATGGAGTCAGGACCGTGTGGCAGGAGGGGTGATGCTCAAACACACCTCTGGAGCCCACGGTGAGATCCAGCCCCAGGGCTGAGTGTCAGATCCGAAAGAGGGAGCGCTCAGCCACCCTTTCCAGCTCCAGACGAGTTCCATTATATAGACCAAGAATTTCCATCTATGATGGCTGGTTTAGGACAGATGATGATCCATAGGAAGACTGGCAACCTTAAATTATTTAAGCCTTATCCATAGCATAAAGAGTTTCCTTAGTTACACTCTATTTACCAGCAGTCAGAGGGCATTAATCCAATCAATACTTGGACAATGTGAGGTCATGACAGTATCTCTTCCCCCTTTGTAATCAGCATTGGCTTGTTCAATTGGGTGGGATACTTCATCATACATTGTAATGACACAGATGTGCATCTACCCTGATGTGACAGGAGGATCCAAGTCATGCAGTTTATTATCTAAAATAGTCTGCTTGAGTTCAGGCATAACTCATCTACTATAAATTAAGATCATCTTTCTGTAAGGGCCTGAACAAGGTTTGTGCATCACTTAAGCTCTTTAAGCAATATCAAAGTGATGCACAATGGAGAATTCCATCCTGAGGAATGGAGTCCCTCTCACATTCTGTCTCCGAAACAGAATATATTAAAAACTAAGCAGTGAATCAAAGTCTGTGACATAAGTGGGAAGTTGCTCCAGCAACCATAATTTTGTTCAGTTACGGAATCTAGAATTTAGTCTAATGCTTTAATGTTTTCACTGTCCTTGGGTTTAGGTTTATTAAAGTTTTAACTGGAAATTCAATTAGATGATACTTTATGTTACAGGAATAAATACAGTTTCATCATCAGTTTGGTTATTTACTTCCCATTTTGCTTTTCCACGTCAGAACAGTGAAATTATATAGTTACCATAATCTCCCTGTTTCTGCTGGTCCCAGGTATCCCTGCAGAATCTTTTGTCCCAATTCTAGAAAAAGTATTTATAAAAACACTCTGTCAAACGTAAAGCAGAGATTAGACACATCCCTTCTTGACTCTTAGGATGAATGCTTGCTGACAAAGGTCAAAAACTTTACAGCATTTATTCCAAACAAAAGCCTGCTATTATGTAGTGGGGGTTATCTGTAAGGAATGCTTGCTTTTGTTTCTGTAGTTCACTTTGATTTTCTCACTATTTAGCTGATATCGCAGTCTGTTTTTTCAAAAAGAGGGAAAGAAAAAAGAAGCATGGACTTAATTTTGTTTAGCTTCTAATCTCTCGCCAAATGAATTAGCTAGAAGCATTTTATACTGACAAAACATAGGCTACGCTGGAACATTTCTGACTCATCTGCTGCCGTCCAGTCTCCCTTGATAATTAGCTTCATGTAGCCAAGGAAAGTTTTGGTCCGCATCTAATAATCTTTGTGGAGACACTTCAAGCCTGGGATCTCAGTGCCTTATCAAACAGGAGCACAAGAGAAACTCACCCAACTTTACGGGCTAAAGCAGGTGATCAATCAGTGCAAACAACTGTGCCATGCAGGCAAGATTTAATAAGAAGAATGAATGGGACCGGCTAAGCCCCCAGGGACAGATGAACCTACTTCTCATTTTCTGTTTATTAAAACCATTCATATCAATTTGTCATGTGGAAGCTTTTAGTTCATTCAAGCATAAGTGTAATTTAAAAATTCTATTAATAACACTTTAAAATAGAGACTGTCAAATTCTTTACACACAGGTGATAAGGGAACCAGAGTGGCAGCTTAAGATATCTAATTCCAATTTACTAAACAATGGGTCAAACTCACTCCTGTAACTTCTCTGAAGCTAATGTAGATACAGAAGGCAGGAATTCAGGAAAACACATCCATTCACTGCCCTCCAAAGGCCAGATATGAACTTCTCTGAAGTCGCTATTCTTTTTTTTTTCATCAGTTTTCTGAGATTTTCCTTTCTATTTGCTCTAACTGGCTGTGAACTGAATTCAAGAGACTTGTGAGAGTTCCTAGAAAACTGAAAAAGCTTTTCTTTTGTTTTCCCTTAGAAGTAAGAGGCGTCTTGCAAGCTCTTCCATTCCTGAGAGCAAGGAATACTCATTCTGGCTAGAAGGAACTGGCTGTATTTTGCGCAGTCTCTGCAGGTTTCCTTACCCAGGTACCGAAAGGAGCCCAAACACAGACGTGATTCCCTGGGCAGAACTACGTCAGCCCATTAACAGTCATTGCTCCTGGGAGAATGTGCTTTGCAAGACATCTAATGGGAAAATTTATCCAAGAAGGGTAAATGGGTAGGGAGCCCGCCCTGTCAGCCTGCTTCTCTGCATCAGTCCTTGTGCAAATGTATATATCTGTCTCTGCAGTGCGTTGTGCTTCTGGGCTTGATCCAAAGCTTGCTGAAATGATAGTCTCTGCATTTATTTGAACTACGTGTAATTCAGACCCTATATATGTCAGCTTAAGACTATGACACACGTCCGCTTGTGGGCTTTGGGAGTGGAGCTGCCAAAGAGCAAGTTGAGATGCAAACCAGAAGTGTTCCTGGTGTGGCCTTGGCTTTGCCTTATCCTCTTACATTCACCACCAATAAGCCAGACACTTAGGCCTAGCATAACATCCATCTTCACCTGTATAATTAGTATCACACCTACAGGCTCTGGCTCTTTTAAATAATCCTTTGATGAATGCTAGAGATATTAGGCATATTATTAGAAGGAGATGGTGCTTCGAAAAAGCAAAAAAATCTGTGCTTCCTGGCTGCTTTGTTCTTTTGAATTATTACATGGCAGAAAAAGAAAACAAACCCCTTTCTCTCTTCCAAGAGAACATACAAAATGCTGCTACGGATTTGGCAGAGCTGCTTCCAGGTCCAAGCAGTTACTGTCAATATAAGGCAGGACGGAGAAGAAAGGCAACCTCAAACTCTCAAAATATTCAATAAACTCGTGGTTCAGGAATAGCTCAACACGTGACAGCCTATAAACCTCGAGGCTGGGAACTGAAACAACGGCTTGGTATGAAGTGACCAGACCTCCCTCCTTAAACTAAGAGACTACAGGACCTGGTAAAGTTTTATAGCCCCAACAAGATCTTTAACAAATTAAAGCCACTGGAACTATGACTTTGTTCTTTCTTTTCAAGCTGCCCACCTTCCCATTCCTATCCAGCAATGCTACTGCCCAAAGGATGGTTTTAATTCAGGTCCTAGAGCGGTACAAAGCTTGGTAGTCATACTATAAATCTTTCAAATAATTTAGGTCTATTGGAGTTGTTTAATTGTTGCACAAGATCCGCTATAATAAAGACTTCTGTCAGTTTTTGTCTCTGGTATAATTGAGTAAATCTATTAGAATATATTCATAGCTGAGGGAAGACTGGAATCCCTATGACTGCCCTTATATTTGAACTATTTATGTAGCAACAAGAACCAGATAAAGGTAAGAAATAAGATCCTTGATCACCATCTCCTTTGATCATCTCCCTCTTCCCCACCACTTATGCAGTGCATACCATAGAGGTATTTTGGTTCATAACCGGAGTTCCACGCAGTTCCAGGAATACTCCACCAAAACTGACTCAACATTTGGAGGCACACGGGGTTGCTGTGCTCTGAGGTTTGCTGTAGGATCATCTTTTTGCCTGTGGCAATAGTAGTACCCACAGAACGGCCGCGAATTGCTCAGCACACAGACCTGCAATATCAGCCAACCTGCACTGCCATCCTGCCCAGGAAACAGGCAGTGAACACGCAGGGCAAGCGTGAGAGGAAACACAAACGAGGCAAATACTTCTTCACCAGAAATCAATCTAATCTGTTCACATAGAAAAGAGCTTGACCAGCAGTTCAGTTTACCTGCGAAGATACACCAGCTCTCAGCACAGAACCAGGTTCTATGTGCTTTTGCTCTCCCAGCTGGGCAGCTGTGCCTGTGCAGTACTTCCCATAGTGCTGCGATGTTCAATGATTTTATTTCTTTTCTTCCACTAAGAACCTACTCTTTCCTGTGGACTTTCATTGTTTAAATTCCCAGCCAAAGAGAGACACCCATCAGATCACAGGCAATGGTCCAAGGACAAATGGTCCTTTGCATACAGATATGAGACACACACAAAAAGCATTTTCCTTCACTTTCAGTTCAAGTTTCAGCTTCAAATCAAATTCCATAAACCGTCTTTCCATTCTGTTCAGGACTGCTCTTGGTTTTGGTATGAGGCTACCAGAAAGTAGCAAGCTGCGTACTTAAAGGAAAAGGAAAGCACATTCATGCACACAGTAAGATGTAAACCACGTTAGTGAACAAAAGGAAAATGCTATGAAAATCCTTGTCTATCACATGTATGGAGATTTGGGTTTAGTTCTAGATAGTCTGCATTTTGAATTCATCACCAGGTTTTGGCATGTGCCCTTCTATTGCTCACACGGGAGCCTAAGAATCAAACAGAAATCCTGAGGATGCTGCACTTGAAATCAGATCCGCATTTGTTAGGGAGCTTTCATGGTCCAGGTGTAAAATCCCCAATAAACATAAGACATAACTCAGCCACAGAAAACCAGCCCCTAGTTTGACAAGCTGCTAACTACAAGGCCACAAAGTACAAAGAAGCAGCTTCTGACACCAAGGCGCATGGTATTCTTAACTGACACCATAAAACTAGAATTAGTCAAAACACATTCTTCACCAAGGCTTGGAGCTGTGTTCACTGCATGCTGAAGAAAAATCCCCGCAAGAGACAGAGTTTTAGTTGCTGAGACTAAACTTGGAAATTACCTTCCTGCAATATCCTCGCTGCAGGTTTAAATCTTGTTTAACGCACTTCGGAAGGCTCTTCACTGACTGTAGTGATTATTCTCAAAGAAGTAAAACAAGCATTTACTCCAGAAAAGCCATAGAAAATAACACTATTCAAAACCAACAAAAAAGAACCCAGAAGTTTTTAGGGTGTTGCTGCTCATTAAAACTGCAGGACTGACAAACAGGTTCACTAGAATACGCGGTGAAAGTCTATACTAACACTGGGCCACTTAGCTGAACATTTCTTCGTGATGACCAGGAAAACACACTTTCCAGTTATAAGTTGTTTTCACATTTTTCATAATACAATTGACAAATGACATTTTGCTATGAGATGCTGAATCTCTTATGTAATGTCTTTTTTTACGCCATAGCTGATTTCCTAGAGTGCAATGTTTTGCATTTCATGACTTGTAAATTTAGAAGACTTTCTTTTCTAAGAGAAATTAATATAAACTTTATGGAATCTTTTACCTCCAAGTGTCTCTATCTCCTTCTACAAAACTGTATGTCTCTTTGCTGACTGCCCCAGTGAAGGAACACGTCTGCCAACCCAAATGTGTTGATTTCCACTGAAACTTGTGTTATGATGCTGGAAAAGTGCAATAGAAAACCAAAGCTTAAAAAGCTAAAGAAATTAGAAGCCAGGAGAACCTGGGAAGGCAAAGAATAGGGACTCCCAACCAACATTGTTGTGCAGTTCAGACAAATGTAGTGACTGACTCCTCTTTACTACCTGATCACCCCTTCTAAACTCCATCTCCATCAACTTTACTGGGCTGGTAGCAGAGAAACACTGTAAGTAAATGCACCTTTATGTCCAAACATTTTCATATCACAATGGTGGATAATACAATATTCTGATGGTCTTGATGATAATAACTGTCAGAATCAGTGGCTTCCTCTCTGGCTAATGTGAAATTCTGCTTCTGTATTGTGAGTCTCTAACACCCCAAACGGAGCAGCCAACGCACAAGCAGCAGCCTGCGCTGCGGAAACGTACACTCTTCTACATTCAAGTTCAAATTACAAGCAGTTAATGAACAATGTGTTAATGCATGGCAGCTGCTGATTACAGAATTTAAGAGCTGAGTCTGGTGGTTTATAACCATAGCTTATTAATGTCTAGAGGAAATCTATTTATTTGTTGTCCCTCCCCTACAATTTCCAAGATCTGACAGAGAAACGCTGTGCAGCAGAACGTCTTGACAGCTCACAGAGAGAATAAAGTCTTATTCCTTGAACCTTTCTTAGGAGAACCAGAATTGAATACAGTTCTCTTTCCAGCCATATAATAATGCCTACACAGATGAGGCTTCGAAAAACATTAATCATGGTTCATGATCCAAAACGACGGTTTTTCCTTTCGTGTAACTCAGCAAGTAACTTAATCTCATTGCAACAGATGCATTTTCATTTCATGATTCTACTATACTTTATTACACCAGTCCAAAGGAAGATAAGAGACTATCTAGAAGTCAGCTGTCATGCACAGCCTACAAAGCCAAAGATTTCCAAGAGAAAGCAGCACATCAGAAGCTTGGACCTGGTTCCAGTAACCGATGCGCTCGGTTCCGACGGAGCGGGTGGCAGCGCAAGGGCCCACGGTCTGTGTTCAAACAAGACTGCTGCAGTTCAACCCTCTTTTTAACATCTTGCCACCATTAAGCTCAATTATAATGCTATGATCCCAGTCTTGTAACACTTAGGAAAAACGTATTAATTTTCTTACAGCCTCCCCAATGCCAAACGTGGGAAGGTAAAAGGTGGAGGGGTGAAGCAGCATGCCAGTAAAAGTTTGTTTTCATCCTCCAAGGAAACTGCTCTTTTCAGGGCAGATTCAATTAAAGGCAATGGATGTTACCTTGAGGAGCTACTCTGTCTACATTTCAAAGGCCTAGTCCTCTTGTTAGACTGATACTGTTTCATGCAGCTCCTTAATGAAAAGCATTTGTTTGGTATTAGACCTCGACAGCAAATTAGATTCTCCCTAGACAGTTTGAGTATGTGAGAAAGCCTTTGTGACTGCCCAGACTTGTGTGGTGTCATTAAGATAACGACCCTCACATCTGCTCTTTCAAATGCTGTTCTCAAGGAAAACATAAAAATTATTCAGATCTGTTACAAATTTGGAGAGTTTATCAGCCCAAGTGGATTTAGATCACTTATTTTCCTCCTAAATTTCTGAACTCAACTTGAAATAAATTGCAATAGTGAACGTTTTGAAAGTTTTTCTTGCTCACTAACATTAACCGATGTCCCTTTCAGGCTCTGCCAGTGCCCAATTATAGCAAACAGCAGTGGCTGCTTCTGTCAGAGGGTTTTGGAAGGGTTCTCACTGTACCAAAGAGGAAAATGATGGAAATGTGGCAAGGAAAACGACCACAATCATGTTAGATATTTCCTACCTTTTGCTTCTCTTGCATTGTCATTAAAAAAGGGTGCTCTGCCTCTACTGAATATTCCCACTACCGATGGCCACAAATGAAAGTCAAAGTCTACCCGTAAGTTACACCTTTGTGATAAGATCCAGAGAAAGGTACAAGAACTCCACTTAGTTTGAGGAGCAAACTGCTGTAATGTAAAATAGCTATAAAATGGTTATATATCTGGAAGCTAGCAAGGAAATGGTTTAATACCCATCACTTTAGTAGCTAGCATACGCTAGAAAAAAAAACGTACATGGTGAGCGATGCATGCAGTGAATACTGTTCTCGAGTACATGCCAATTAAAAATCCCTTCAGCTAAATGATCAGCTAAAATCTAAAAGCCGTGTTATCTTTTCTGTTATTCCTTGTATGCTATTGCAGTCAAGTTTGGAGTGAATGCAGCGTGGAAGACTCATCCCAATACAACAAATACGTTTAGAAGAAAACACCATCATTAAGATTTATTTACATTCTCACCTCAAAATCACTTCAGTGTTACTTATGACATAGAGAAACCGAGCACATGTGAGTCACTTGCCAACTTCATGTTCAGTCACTGGGCCTGCTAGAAAAGGTAATTTTCACTGTGGCAAAGCAAGCTGGAAACGCTATATCCTCAACCAGAAGAGCTTGAATGACAAGTGACTCGTATTAGGAATTCCTTGTGTTCAATCAGCTCCTCTTGATGTGAGATAAAGAGAGTTGATGAAAACAGACAGAACCCAGTTTCAGTCTTCTCTTGGGAAGAGCAAAGACCTTTTTTACATAGGGACAAATTCATTCCTGCCATAAGGCTTTTTACTTTAGTGGAATTATACCAAGGATGAAAACAGGCCATCTTGTTTTGTACTACATGCTTCACATCAATGATGAAATGAACTGGGTCTCAAAGGAGAAGTCATGAAAGTCAGCACTCACGCCTCGTTGTGATTTCTTTTAAACTATAAAACCTTCCAATGCTCGGTTTTGAAAAGATATCAGATTTATCATTGACTTATGCAACACTCGGTACAATGACAAGGAAAAGCTTTTCATGGAAAATAAAACACGACTTTCTGAAATCATCCAGACTCAGCAAAACATGTATCACAGAAAGAAGAAATCACCTGCCTTCGTTATCCAAGGCTCTCTAATTATTGTGGACACCTCAATTTTTGTATGCTCGATTTGTGATGCTTTAATGAAGCCCAGTTCTCAAAAAAAAAAGCTGGGTACCTGTTTACTGAGAATTAGGCACATCATCATAGGCATCCAAAGACAGTTTATGGGAAGATTCAAGGAAAGCAAGCATAGCTGAATATTTATTTTATGATTCTATCCTGGTGTGAACTATAATTTTTGTAACCCAAACATCTCTTTGTACTATTCTGAATATATTTATAGTACTCTATAGTAATGGTTGCAAATGCTGCAGCCAGACTATTGTGCTTTGATCATGCCATTATTTGGGTTATTTTACGACAGTTTTAAATGGCTGAGAACGACACAGAGATGGCTCAATTGTATCATTAACCATGAACAGTAACTACGTGTTAACATCCTGTAACTACCCCTGACCCATGTAAACAGGAAGCCTGGTGCTGGAAATGCATGTTGAAGATTTCCACTGTTCTTGCAGATGTGTCAATGATCCTGGGTCTCAAATAGAGTCAGAAAGTTAAAAACGTTCTCATGAAGTGCCAGCTGGGTGTTTCAACTGTTGCCGGACCGAAAGAATAGATATTTTCATCAGTCCTCAGAGAGATTTTGTGTTGCTACCTTCAACAGAACTACACGAAAAATAAATCTCAAATTCTGAATAGTCATACAATGTTATACAACGTTATGTGTTTGCAGACTTGGGGGGTTTGGTTCATTTGTTTTTTTTTTTTGTTTGCTTCTTTTATTGCTATTTTGGTTTGTCCCCAAAATCTTCACAATCAGTTCCTGGGAGCAAAGCTATTTAAAGTAATCTACAGAAAATCCCATTACATCATCTAAGATCAAGCATTTCTATTTGGATGAGAAATATTTGAAACCCACAGCAGAAGAGTTCAAATTTATAACCTTATATTCCAGCCAGTGCATTTTGTGGGATACGGAACAGGATGAGGACACAGGTCACACTGATGACAGCAAGGACGATATTACTGCAGAATTAATCACAAGAAAAAACAACCAATTATGATTCAAGAATGCCTCTAAAAAGGCACTATATTTTCATCACTCTGTCAAAACACTGCATGGGATTGTTTGGAAACTGGTCCTCAAATACATATAAATATTATTATTGTTTTGGGATATCTTTGCATTTTTCTATGTTTAGTGTCATTTCCAGAGCCTTAGTGCCTGAGGAGACAGCAGGCAAAGGAGGAATCCATACAACAGAACAACAGAAGAAAAGACTCGACCAGTGCTCTGGCTCTCAAAGGCTTTTTGTTATTGGGAAGAGGAACGTCCCAGCGCTGCAGCAGCTCACAGAGCTGGACGATGCTGGAAGCATCTGCACTGCACCTGTGGCACCAGAGAGCAGCAGTCAGCACTGCCCTTACCCAACAAGTCCCGTTGATCCCTCTCTATTCAAATTCCTGCAGACCCTTAATCTTCCCCAAATCTGCCTGATTCCACCCACAAACGTCTTTCCTCCAACCTGACCGATACCTCGAAGTTCCCACCTCGCTCGTTCCTGGGATCACCCGCACCACAGCTCCCTTGTCCTTGACCTCCCTCTTTTTGTCCCTTAGAACATAATTTGCCACTGCCAGAAAATAGAATTACTATTTTACTGAGAAGCCTCGAGTCAGTGAAGTACATTCAGATCCATTTCCAAACACTGTTTGGAGGTTCTGTAATCACAGCGAGGCATCCGTGCAAAGGCCTTGGTGTCTATTGACTTAACTGACTTTAAACAGGAGTTTTAGTGACTTAAAGCAACTCAGAGAGCCAATTTTCTACTGTGCGTTCCAGCCAATTTGACATAATCTATAGAGCAGAACAAATGGTGTCAATTATTATATTAGAGTTTACTGAAAAGCAACCTCTACATAAATAACAGAACAAATCAAATGACAACACAGTAATCCGAACAAATGTTTTCAGTACTAGAAAGTGCAAGGTGAGCAAATTGCTGCCCTAAGGACAAGGTGAAAATCTCTGCCCCCCCTTTCCAAAGCAAACAAATAGTAGTGAAATGTAACTTGATGCTCATTTCCACCAAGGGAAAACATTTTGTCAGCCAGTTCTTTTTTTTTTGAGGTTGCCTTAACACTGTTTTCTTGTAATCGGAGACCAGCAAGCGCGCTCAGTAACCGTCTTAATGACTCTCGGGGGAAGGCGGCTGATCAGCAAGTGAACTAACGCACTGAATGAAGCTGTACACCTCAGTGCCCACCTTCCTCAAATACTCTCAAACAACCTGATAAATATTGAGTTAGATGCATTTTACTGCTCTTTGGCTACAACGCTCCTTTACATAGAGCTCACGAGTGGTGTTTTTCAAAAGCACCGGCTTCGGAAGCAGCAAAATGTTCAGTCGTTGCGACTGAAGGAAGCTACAGGTTTTCAGTGAGCCGTTATGTTTCTCAAAAAGAAAGCATCAAAAATTGAGGACTCTCAAAAAAGCCAGACATACTGAAATTTTTGAAAATCACATACAAATCAATAATGTAACTGGAAGTAGAATGCAGAAATGTTAAAATTTAATACTTTGTACAAGCTGAGCCAGACAGCAAATCTGGGTATTGAGGACCGACTGATGTGGGTTTATTTTTAAGTAGGCTTACAAACAAAGCAAATCACCAACAAAGATTGTACCAAAGTTATAGGGGGTTTTATGCTTTGATGAAAAAACGATTTCACTTTGATTTCAGAATTTTTTTATAGCTTCTGAGTGACAGGCAGCCCTTTACATTATTAATAAGTGTTTTGAATCTACAGTCTTTAAACTAAAAAGTTTTTTGGGAGGAGCTTTGAAAAAACCCAGAAACAAAGCAGCTCATCATAACACAAGATAAAGCTTTGTTTCACACTGAACTTTGCTTTAAAATATCAGAGTCGTGATTTTAATCACAAATTCTATCTAATGTTGAAATAAATGCCAAGGATGATGACTAGAGGAGCTGTCTTCATAAATCTCCCATCAAATGAAAAGGGAAGGTGAATCACAAGCGTGTACCAGGAGGGCTCACTTTGTCATCTCAGAACAAAATTCAGTCTTATCCAGAGGGTAAGTCCAGAGCAGTGATGAGGAACAGCAAACCCCAGCCTAAGCAGCTCCTGGTCCGGTCCATGGAGAGCCGCCTGCTGCCCACCAGTGACTGTGGAAGGGTGGAATTCCAGTCTTCCAAGCCAAAATGAGCCTTTGAACAAAAGCCAATTAAGAACCTGATCCAGTGTCCAGCACCAGTGGAAAAGCTCTTCCTAAACTGCACAGAAGCAAATTACTGTACAAGGACTGAGCAACCTGGCCCGAAGGAATTCCTCTAAATCTGCTGCTATTTTCTTTTATTGATTGGAATTCCTTTGCTCACTAAGTAGACGGCTTAGCGCAGGGCAGAAGTTTCCTTCCCCAATAGCTCACAAAGCAGCAATAGCTCTGGACACAGCACAAAATCCAAGCAGCCGTGTTGCTTCAGAATGAAGGTCCATCCAGCCCAGCGTCGCGTTCAGCTCTGTGTGACTCTCCCAAGGCACAGCCCACTGCACAGACAGGGGCTGCTCTGCAGGCAAAGCAGATCAAATTAAGCAAATGAAACAAAATCCTGTGGTCCGGAGATAAACATCACGTTACTACTGAAGCAACACACAGTTACTGTAGGGATGTCTTTAGGACAGCTGGGAAGCTTGGCCAGATAACTAACCAGCTAAGGGCTGGAGAAAAGGGGAGTAGGAGGCAGCTCTGTGAAGTAAAATGGGAGAATGGGGCGAGAAAATTGGAAGCCACGGGCAGGAAGTGGAGTTTTGGAAAAGTTAAATACGAAGGCTCAAGGGCCAAGTGTCTTTCAAACGGCTTTGCCCAGGTGAATGAAGAGACAACTGAAGATGACCTCAAAGGAGCCCCCACTTTTTCTTCCATACTCCTGGCTGCTGTCATCTAACACCTTCCTGGGAAGGCAGGAGAAAGAACAGGATGCACCCACTTCAGGCTCGAGGAGGGATAGAGTGTGGAGGTGGAACCAAAAGCCCTTATTACTGCTGTTCTTACTCCCACAGTTGCTAAAAGATGGGGCTGACAACTGCTGCTGCAGAGACCTCCTGGTCGCTTTCCTCCCCAGCTTCTCTGTATACACCCAACTTAACAGCTGCTTTGGTTGCAATAAAAGTAATAGAAAGGAGGAAACAAATGGTGCTTGAGCAGCTGGTCTCGTCTTGCCCAAGGGAGACAATCTGCTACCCACCACTTCGTGTTCTGCACGTGCCTAAAGCACCCTCCTGCAATCAGACACGGATTCAGGGCAACATCATACTTGATACAAGCACATACACAAATACGCATGTACAATGAACAGAGGTGTCTTAAGTGTCATGAAGAAAATGACATAAAATACAGAGGTTATGTCATCCATGAAACCAGCAATGAATTTTGGAAGAGGACTCTCAGGTCCCAAATACTCATCTCACAGCTGAGGCATTGCCAGTCCCCCTTGCTTATCACTCAATACATGATCATTCAGTACGATACTCCATCAGTGAAATTCACACACATTTTCTGTTTTCAGAGGAGATTTTGACTTGAAAAATAACTGCAGGAAGCCATTCTCATTTATGGTTTCACTCTGAAGCATATATGTGCAAAGTTGGTAAGTCGTTTGCGTGCCAGCCGAAGTGTGAGTAGCAACCAAACGTCACAGTCCATTGCAGAGCCCTTTGCAACGATTATCAGGAAAAGTCAAGTTTCTTGGTTTCACTCAAGCAACACATGGCAGGAACAGCATCACTCATGTTAGAACCATAGCTTATGTAGGTACAGAGTTGGCATTCGATGTACAGGAAGCTTTCATTTTGGTAATGTGAAATCTTAACAGGTGGTAATAAATACGATTAAATCCTTTCCAGCGTATCTTTTGTTTCATCACGAATTGATGGGAACCAGTGAATTAAACAGATCTCTCTACCTCTTCTCTAATAGTCACCTTTCATAACATGAGGGGTTTTTAAAGTATGTTTTAACTTAAAAGAGCCTCAGTGTATATTCAAGGCTTATACAGGTTGATCTGCAGTAATCTACCTGGAGTTCTTTGCCTTGATGAGAAATATTTGAAGTGGTCCTTACTGTATTCTCATGCTTCACCCACTGCACAAAGAGCTACTGCTGAAAAAGCCCATGGTAAAACATTCAGAGCAATTAGATTTAGCAAAATTATTCAGAAGAGGCCCAAGATCAAATAGCCATTGCTTTTCCACAGCAGAGGGGAACGCTCTCTCACTCTTTGCCTAACAACAAGGTACTGACAGCGGTGGTGCAGGCAGGATGGGGCCAGACTTTGATCTCGGCAGGGGGGCTGGTGGAACCACAACTGCGAGCTGCCTTCAAACCCACAGGTCAAGCAGGTATTTTTAGTTCTATTTTGAAGAATGTAGAATGATACTTTCTCTCATTTCAACTGCAGGACTATTTATTTTGGGGCGGGAAGGGAGGGGAAACTGCAGACAGAGATATTGTTGAGATAAATCAATAGAAAAGAGACGTTTAATGTTTATCCATTAAGAGAAAAAAAAAATACTTCCCTGTGTGACAGCATCCCTCCCACCCATTTTAATGGCTATATCCCTCATAAAAACTAATAGGTAAGAATTAAAGAACAATGTTGCACAGCAGCAGTCTTAAACATTACAGTAACACTTTAAATTGTAACATTTTGGACAATTATTGCAGATCATTTCAGTAGTCAAAGAAATTAATCAGATTAATTGCAAATTTGAAATACTGCCAGAGTGGCAGCAAGCTATCGTTTAATCCAATAACCAAAGATGAAGAAAACATAAAGAGACATATCAGTTCTTGGAAGCATCAGGCTTTTACTGGATATAAGTATGATTCAGGTTTATTAAGCCCATAATGACCAGGAAAGAAGTGATTCCACTGCCCTAAGCAGTGGTCAGCAGCTTCTGTTCTTTTAATCTTACAGTCAAAATAGACACAACATATAGTTTATGAAAACACACATATCATTTAAGTGTACATCGCTGGGTGATGCAGCAGACACCGAGTCAGACTGTTGGGGTTTACAGATGCAGCCAATTTAAAGGGAATAAACTAGAAGGAAAGACAAAGGAAAATGGAGAAAAGTGATGGAGCAGGAGGAAGAAGCGCAGAGGTGTCTGGAGCTGAAGTGACCCGGCAGTGAGGGAGAAGAGGTGGGCTGAGGACAGCACAGACAGACAGACGGTCACCGCCAGACAGACAAACCCCTGCCATGACACAGAAATCTTCCAGAACGTTCCGAGGTCCCTGCAGCATGGACCGGCTGGACTATGTGCTCGTCACCTCTCCCCGTGCTCACCCCAAGGCCAAACAGCAGCGGGAGACAGGGAGGCACCACCTGCTTCCTCGGGTTCTCCCTCGCAAAGGTCTGAATGCAAAGCTGCAAAGGGCTCTGGCGAACGCTGTACTGGAAATAGCCTGCATGTGGTTATAGCCCCAAGCCTGCAAAACTTGCACACATGAGATTCCCACTGACTTGGATGGGAATTTTGCACAGAATCATTTCAGTGTCTGACCACAAAAGCCATAATTGGAATTAAAACATCAACTGAATTGTTAAATATCCAGAACCTTGGCACCAAGATAATATGGTTTAACTTTAGGCTGAATATATGACATTTACATCTATATATTATCTTATGTGATCCTGAGCATTTGAGTAGATTTTCATTTAACATACAGAAAGAATAAATTAAAAGTTGCCCTATATGGCAGAGTTAAGGATATTACAAAGACGTATTTTAAATCAAAGCAATTTGCCCCCCCGCACCATGAAAATTATTTTTAAAAGTACAGTGCAAACCTCAACTTTTCCTTTGTATTTATTATAAAAGCTTTCTTTCCCTTAATGTTTGATCTATCTATGAAAGGCAAGAATGTTTTGTTAGTAAGCCTCAACCTTTGGCAGCCAACAAAGTGACTAAATTTCCTACAAATAATGTCAGTGACTCTTGTTTACCAATGTGCTTGTTTCCCATAATCCCCCTGGGAAGACATAATGTCCCCGTGCAGATGTTCAATGTTATAATTGGGCAGCATTCAGCAGAAATGTCATCAGCGACACAACACTTTAACAATAAAAGAAAACGAAACAGACATCACAGGGGACTCCCATTTCAAAGCAAACCTTCAAGGATCTGAATGGGAAGCATATTTTCCATATTACAAGTTCTCATTTAAATTACAAAAGTACATTGACGTTTATTTCCTGAACAGATGAGTTTATCTCTAGTTTAGTAATGAGTATCAATGGCAACTGAAATTACAGTTCCTTTCCTACTGAGCTTCTTTTGATAAGTGCCTTGCCTTTACTTACATGCTCAAACAGATTTCTTTCACTCTGACTCTAACATCCAACATTTTGCATAAATATAAATGTTAATTGTATTAAAAATAGATGCTGCTGTAACACGTTTCAGCCTGGACTTGTGCCAAATGCTACTTTCCACTCGGCCCAGCTGTAATGGAGTATCTGGTCTCACGGTCCGAGGGACCAAAGGGAAGCAGCAGCAGCAGCTGCACCGTTCCCATGTTTGCTGCTGGGTACAGAAGGTGACGTGTTGAAAGCGCAGCACCCCAGGCCCAGGGGAACTGCACTGCAACGTCTGTGCTCGAAGGATCATGCTCACAGAAGTGGCGACATGCCAGCAGGACACACAGGTACTAGTTGGTTTCTTGTGGCTGTTGGAGACCACCCGCTCGGAAACCCTGGCTTCCCCAGGAACGTCTCCACAAACCATCATCTCACTAACAACCCGTCACATGGAGACCTAGTGTGTGCAGAACTGCATATGACAGTCAAAGCAAACCCACAAACTAATATCAAGGGGAAAGATCGAGAGATATGTCTAAAGAGTTATGAATGCAAATTCTGTTCTCAGGTAGACACAGAGTAAATCTTACTGCCTCTACACAGGTGAGAATTCAGAGAAGTTATGTGGGTAATAATTCAGAAACAGAGCAAAATTCATCTATATTCCACCAGCTTCATCCACACAACAAGTCAAACTGGCTTTCCTACATTCTCTCCCAGGACTTACACAAGGGTGATCCCTGCCCAGCTCACCAGCAGATCACCCAGAGGTGTATTTAAGCAGTTACCACAGCTATTCTACAGGGCAGCTTTGGGGCCTCATTCTTTGCTGTTTGAGACTGGCAGGATACACCAATTAAGTAACTCAATATTGAATAAAATAATACCCAATTTCTGTCAGGTGCCAAGTGAAAACAGTATATAACAATCTTTGTGCTGCCTCACCTTTTATTCCCTGCATACAGAAGTGCACAATTTCGGAAACTCAGCAGAAAGTTCCGGAGGACGATCCTCAGTTAAACTTGGCTCAGCTGGGGGAGGTTTTGCATTTGGCTGCAGAAGAAACAAACAAACAGATGTTGGGTAACGCACAAAGGAAAACTTTGAAGTGCATGCTGCAGTCCGAGGTACAATGTGCTAACGAAGGGAAGCGCACGAGTCCACACCTGAGGGGGAAGGGAGGGGATATAAACTGGAGCAAGGAATTCACACGGTACATTTTGCTTCAAATCATCGTGTACATTTGCAAGCCTTAAAGCCATAATTTGCTGTTGTGTTATGAACATTTTGGTAATGTAGTGGAAAAATAGCAGTATCCAGTCTATATCACAGCTACCATGATTTGCTGTATTGACTGAGCTGTGGCTATGAAGCCCGTTACCCTAGAAAGCATGACAAAGCCATTTTCATATATTCTTAGGTAACACAATACACCCCGCAGTTATCAGCACCTCAATGGTACTTCTTGGCTCCTGTAACAATGTTCTCCAGAGTTAGAAGAATTTCCTTAGAATTTCTGTAACAGTTTCTGGCTTTATCTATCTTTTGCCCTTCTGGAAGTGGACAACCAAGCAAAATGCTAATAAAAATGACATATTTATCAGACGAAGTGTCAGACATTTGAGGAAGAACACTTCATCTCCAAAATTTCAGTCACCAAACTAAACCCCTTTATGCTGCTGCACTCCTACAGAGTAACAACAGGACAGAATAAATCTATACCCCACTCCTATCCTGCCTTTCCCCTGCAGAGTTTTGACCCTTCCAAAGGAGACATCCCTGAGATTTTATGAAGTCCAGCAGGAACTTGGTTCTGTTATCGATCTTACGTGGAAGTCATACAAATGCTTCCAGCCAAGGACGGTGGTTTGAAAAAGCTCTAAGACAAATGACGTTACACACACACACGACCTCGACTGGTGGGGAAGGAATAAATATCGCACTGCAGCCACCTCTTCTGCCCTCCTCAACTCCAGCCACCTTGGCACTTCATTGCTTTCTTAAGCTCCTGCTGTTCTGACTGTGTCTTTTCCCATCTTCTCCAATCCTTCCCTTCAATTGCATTTTCCTCTGCACTAAAATCAAACACTAGTTCAAGGCTCTGTGTGAGGGCAAAATTACATCCCTTACTTCATCTTTGCTTCCCCTCCTCCATCTCTCTCCTGAAGGTTCCCTTAATCTCAGCTCGGTCTCCACACCTTCTCCCCTGCTAAGATCTCACACCGACAACAAGGCAGTTTTGCCATTTCCCATTCCTCGTTCCTGTGCAGAAATGACCTACAGACTCCGCAGTGATCGCCACATCCAGTGACCATATTTTCCTCTCCTTTTAACCGCTGGCACAGTTGTCATAAGCTGTGTCATTATTGACATGAGCCGATTTCAGCACAACCAACCACGTTGGTGTGTGACATTTGTGCGACAGTGGGTCAGAGCTGGTTGCTGAGGAGGGAATTATTCCATATGGAACCAAAATAAATCACACAAATCCAGAATGCTGAAAGAAAGAAAAAGGAAATGGCAGTAGGAAGAGGTGAAAAATGATAAATAGGAGAAAGGGATCAACTTTCTACAGAGGTTCTGATCATGAGCAGAACCTACATCTATTGCCTACTCCTAACTAAAGGAGAGCTGACCTTGACACTGAAAATCTTTACATTTTGAGATAAAAAGTGATGGAAAAGGGAAAAACAGGGTAACACTTAAAGGACAACAGTTATAAAAATGTGGCTTTCCCAGGTGAGATACTGCGCTGTTACTCTGAATTTAACAGTGGAATTTCCAAAATCAGTGAATACTTTTTAGAAGTTACATTGCATTGCCTATTTGGTGATGAATCAGATCTCAGTTTGTTCATGTACTTTGGTATGTCAAAGGGAACACAGCAGCTGGAAACAAGAAATTCAAGAGCCTACCCCAGCGATTCTTCGGCCACGATCCACAAACTCAGATTCTGCATTTAGATCCTTTACAACAAACTATCAAGGGTAGGGGGAGTTGTTGAAAACAGCTTCAGAAAGTTACCTTAAATCCTCCAACATCCTACAGTGTCCGCACATCTGTGCTGGTTCTAGCAGACCTTGGAAAGTTTGCTTTTTTGTTATTTTAAGTGAAAAAGAGACAACCAGGCCTCTAACAGCCCCTTTGATCTCACCTGGGAGGAGAGTTATAATCTGTCCCTGAGAATCTCTCCAGTTCAGGCTTAAAAGACAAAAGAGAATGTGAAAAGAACAGGAAGCAGCACATAAAATGAAGCAAATGGGCTTTGAAATGCAGGCTGGTTCCCGGGAATGCACTGTGTCCAGTTATGGCCCTGAAACGTTGTGGGTTTTTGGCTTTATTTTTAAAAGCTGCCTCAGATGTGCCGAACCACTTGGTTTTGATTTGGGTGGCAGCAAATGGGACGTGATGAGCAGAGCAGGGCACGGCTGTCGCAGTGCCCACAGCAAGGAAAGTACCACTTAGAGACAGCAAGGAAAGGAAAGGTGATAACCTCTGAAACTGCCCATCCGCAAGAGAGGACTGAAAGAAAACAACGCCTGCAAAGCTGGATTTCAGAAAATAAAGCCTGTTGAGAGTTGTCTCCACTGCTTTACAGCCCATTTTGAACTCAAGTAAGAAAATTGCTCAAATTTACTTTTAGTCTAATATAATTTCCATAGTGTAAAATAAATATAAACAGCAAGTAATGAGTCAGTAGCAAAAAAAAAAAAAAAAAAAAAGCAAAAAAGTACATTAAAATGATATATAACATAACCACATTTATTTAAGGATATATTCCAATATCACACAGCAAATTTCAGCAATGCAAAACCCGCAATTACTTTCGCACCAACCCAAGAGTGATTCCACTCCAGCAATTCAACCTCCCCCAGCATCACACACCCTTTTTAATTGCACATTTTCTAACGCAGCCTGAGATCTGGATCAGTTAATGGTCTCCCTGGGTGCCAGCACAGAAAGCAGTAATGTGTCAAAACATCCTGTGCAAACTCGCATATCTCTGTGGATCACAATTGTGATACTTATATGCTTGGTTTTAAACAAATGCATTTCTAGGTACCCATTTTCATAGCAGAACAAGCTGCTAAAGTTGTTGCTGCACAGTATTTTCTTCTTTTCTTGTTTTTGGGTGGTGTTTTTTTCTTTGTTTTGGATTTTGGTTTGGGTTTATTTAGGGTTTTTTTTACTCCTTATTAACAAGGCAAATCCTGTTTTACTTGTTTACCCTCAAGGAATTCTGCTATTACACTTATTTTCATAATTTTAATTGTAGTGCAAATATATGAAAAACATCTTTCTAAAGTACTGGCTGTATTACAATAGCACAGTGGCCCGTTGCATATTCAGGACCTCTTGTATTATTGTATTATGATGCACTGCCAGAACATACAGCCAGTCTCACCTCAGAGGAGTCTGCAATCTAAATAAAATATACTCTCCGTATTCAGAGCAACAAGTGGTTCTGATATTGCAGGTAATGCAAATACCAGTATAATGCTACTTCCAGAGCCCAGTAAGTTCTCAAAAGGCCAGTTTGTGTTGTACACGGCCCCCAGTTCACAACCTTGTGACAGACCCAGCTGTCCTGGTTTTGTTAAAAACGAGTTTCTCGTTTAGTGAATTTGCCTGTCAGCTAAAGCCGCCTTATTAGCTGCATTTTCCTGAAAGCCAGATAGACGAAGCAATGATAGGCAAGGTCATTCATAAGAATGGATGCGCATCCCGTGAGAGGGTCAACGAGAAACAGGTGACCAAAAACTGACCAACTGAGTATAACATCCCATTCACATGACACTTCATATAAAAGTGGGAGATCACAAGCATCTTGTCCCTTTTCCTCATGGCCAACATCAGGAGAAGACCTTGTGGGTCATCCCTGCAAACTGAGGCCCAGTGACAGACTGAATCCAGCTCCGGCTGGCTGCAGAGTCCAGTCCAGGCCTTCGGGTGCCGGCTCTACATCTGCTGGGACTTTCAAGATGGGTTTTGTATATTTTGTGTTATTTTTTACTCCATTTACCTGCCGGGTGGACATCCGGGCTGCAGATGCAGAGCCAAAGGTAGACAACGGATTAATGACATATGACGATACAAAGAAGGGACATAACAGTCTGCCAAGATACCCAGAGCTTGCTTGTGGAAATTTCTGCCACTTCTTTTTTAATTCGCAATCTATATCCTGAAGCTTATGGCCAGCCTTTCTCTTATTAAAAAAAACAAACCAAACCAAACAAATATCAATCTTAAAATTTCGCTTCTGGCTACAATAAAAAATTTAAGAAGTTATTAAGTCATTAACTAAAGAAAGACGTATCAGATACATCAACATACATCGTATTTTTCTCACTGCAGGGAAAGCTTTTGTCATGAAAATATAAATCTTATAGTTCCATATCGTGAAACAGAAGGGAAATTAAACTAATAATGCACAGAAGATTTGCTATATGTATGTACTGACAGGCATTAAATAAACCAGCTCTTGCTAGCCAAAATCTTGCTTCAGTTTGCAGGGCGTCAACATATACATTAGTAACACTCTGAAACCCTCACTCTGCAGACAGGAAGAGAAACCTCATTTGCGTTAGGATAGTCAGCATTAAACTAATCTTGATTTCCACAGGTCAAATGTATACTTTTATTTTGATTTACTGCATATCAAATGTCAATTTAAAGTGGATGTCAAAGAACATCAATTTTAAAAACCCTGAAAAGAAGAAGAAATCCCCCAGAGCAGCCAACAAAACAGATCATGTTTCCTATCCCAAGAGATTCCAGTTATAGAACTTTGATGGTAAAGTAAAACTCTTTAATCTGCGGCATAATCCTGAAGACAGCATGCTAAAACTTGAAGGACACCGGCATGCAGATGTTCCGAGAGACATGTTTTTAACCCCTGGGCTACCTTGCTTGCCAAGAAAAGTTAATCTCCTAACATGTACATTCATGAGCAGCCTGCTGCTAATGGGGTCTGCGGGACAGCAGCTCCCGCTGGCAGGAGCCTGATCCTGGAGCAACCGCATCTGGTATGTGGACAGGGTGCAGAATAGAGGATTTTGAATTTAATGCGAGTTTTTGCAAAGATTAAAGCCTGGTTTGGGCACGTTTTCTTAAAAACTGCAGTCTCTCCTATATTAAATAAAAAACTTAAGGAAACCATTTCAGATTTGTGCACCTGACGTGTATTGAACTTTGCTGATTGGGGTCATCACCTCAAAATAAAGAGGTGACACTTGCAAGTAAAATGAAGCACATGTACAAGGCTTTATAGACCTGAAGCCTATTAAAGAGATGCATTTACAAAAAACTCGTGGGCTGTATATAAACCTTCTGGTACTTTCTCTTTAAAAAAAGTAAAAAATGTAAAAACTGACTGTTAAGCAAAAAGCACATTACCATGTAGTTACAGGGACATGCTTTCCAGAGAGACCAAACCAAAAACTTGGATATATAATCTCTCAATATATTGCAGTCAATGCTGAGTGAAGCAAGCACTCCAAAAATCCCATAAGGGCTGTGAATTGGGCAAGGATTTGTGCCTAAGGTAGAAATAAATGGTTCAGAGTTAAAATTTGTTAAGAATCACACAGCCCTGTTTTTTGTAAAGTTTACCAAATCTTCCAATGTTGGAAAATATGGGGAGTCACAGGCTACCAAGGTGCATTCAGTGTCGAGATCATGGAAGCCAGGGTGCAAAAGCACGAGGAGATGCTTTGCAGTGCTGCTTTCAGGTGCGTGCACAACCTCACGATTCCCCTACAGAGCTCATTGCACAGGAACAGAGAAGACAACCAAAAAACAAAGGGAATGAAGGAACGCTACAAACCGCACCAGTAAACAGCCCATCCCATTAAGCTCCCAGTTGGACAAATGCGCTTCCCAGCATAATCCATAAATCCACGTCTAGAGACTTCAAAAACCCAAGATATTTGAGAAAATTAAAACAAAGCCCAGCAAAGCCTTTTGTTCTTTTCTAAAACTCTGAAAGGTGGCCAAGGGACTGAATTTGTATGTCACCCACTAGAATCCATACAGTATTTCACGTGAAAGACTAATTTTCAAGCTCTCATCGTTTTCCAGTGGGGAGTTTCCCGCTGTCCATCAGGGGTTTTTTCAAGGGCACGTTTCAGGTTATTCCATGGAGCATTCAGACTGCTGGAGAGATGGACTTTCTGTGCACTTACTAAGGTAAATCTTGCAATGATTACACATCACAGCTGCAACAATGAAATCTGTCAGAATTCCGACTGCTGGAGATACTCAAATTCCTCTGTAATTAGCACATTGGTAACATCCAAATGCCAAACCCTAGCAACCTCAAGGAGCGTGCAAAGCAGCTCAGTAACACAGCAAAGAAGTGACATTTACATGACCCTGGCTTTTTTACACAATATCAGGCAGCTGGAAGAACAGGAGGAGGAATGGGGGAAGCAGGGCAAGAATAACTCGAGTTATTGCTTTGAAAATGTAGTACTTTTATAATTGGGACTTTAGCCTTGAGTAATTTTCCAGATTTTTTTTTTACAGGAACTAGGAAATAAGTTAGGAAGCTTTTTTATCTTATCTTGTTTTGATTAGTCAGTATGAAGATAAATAGCAAACCAGGATTGTACTGAAGATCTGTTACGACTTCAAGTTGCCTGGAATTTGAGTTTTCTCTCTTGTTTGTTTGTTTGGGGTTTGTTGGTTTGTGTGGATTTGTTTTTAAAGATGCTTTTCTCAGTGTGGATGCAACTCTGCCAAAATCTTTGGAAACACCCGCTGGTATAGGACTGTGGCAATTAAAAAAAATGCATCAGCTGGGATTCTACACCTGCGATTGCTGCCCCAAGATTCGGTTTGCGTGACATATGCATTCATGACCATGACAACAGACCTGCACCTATTGAACGCCACAGATGCACAAAATTCCCATTAGTTTGATAAGCAGCAAAAGCTCACTCCATGTGTCCCTCTGTCCTTCAAGCTCCTGTCAATCCATTGGAGTTGTCCCAGGAACACGGGTTCCAGTTGGAGATTGATGCATGGAAAATGACACTGAAAAAACGAGTATGTTTCTCTGTAAGCAGAAACCCCACAGACCCAGACTAACTCAAGACAGAGATTGGGCCTATAGACCTTCATACCTGATCCCACCTGTCTGTCACCAGCACCGAGCAGCAGCGAAACTGCTGAGTCCTAAGAGCAGCAGAGCAGGGAGGGACACGCAAGTCACAGGGACCTGTTTGCACCGCGGGCCCTTCTGAGGGAGGGGATGCAGGTGGTGCAATTCTTGCTCTGGGCTCTGCTTGGGGCACTGTCTAGTCTTTCAGATCACAATGAAATGGGAATAGCAATATACAGGCTTCTAGCAAATATCATAAATGAGCATCTCATAAAGCTCAAGATAGTAAATGTTTATCGCATGTTATGCAATTGCAGTTTATATAGCATAAAGATTCATATCCTTGATTATCTAATCTGACTGTGCTATTGAAATGAATGGCTTGCTTAAAGGAGTAAGGAAAGCACGATTTGATGGGGTGTGTAACAAACTCTACTGAAGATACTTTTCAAAGGAGATTTAGGTGCTCACTCTCTTTTCCCACATATATTAGTAAACATGAAACATTACAGAAGCCATATGTTTCCAGTTGAGGAACTTCAATTTTCCATTGGATATGTGCACTACAGAATCTAGTATGTGACGGCTGGTCTACCCAAGCAATGGTTTAACTGAAGATCTATAGTAAAACAGTAAGTGTTTTGGAACTGAGTACGGTACACTGAAGACTCCAATAATTTACCTTGCGCTAGATCTCACAATAGCACCGGAATTCTGAGACACTTAGACATGGGTTTCCTTTATTTCTAGTCACTGGGCAGTTGGCTGCACACATACAGTTGGTAGAAACAAAGGAACATATACTCCAATGCTGATTCAGAGCTCCTCCAGCAGCAGATCCTAGGCACGGCCTACCAATCCTATTTTATTCTCAAAATACATGTGAATCTCAAAAAGATGGTAAAGGGAAAACCAGCCTGTTTCCACAGGTTTAGATTTTGGGGTGTGATTAAAAAAAAATTGAGAAGCGATAGTTTTCAGGCTTGGCAGAAAAACACATGACTCGTAAGAGCCTCTAGTTATGGTTTGGAACGAATCCACTTTGTGCTCCCGGAGTTTAGCTTGGGAAACAGAAGTGGCTCCAATTAGCTGCAGTTCAGGTGCAAAATGAAAGCAGCAAACACTCGAGCAGCTCCCTCCATCCAGCTCGGTCTGTAACCTCCCGAAGGCTCTGGCTGCACTTCTGAGAGACTCTGAGCCCTCAACCAGCACTGGAGCAGGAAGACGCAGTGAAGAACCTTTTTGTGCTTGTTTGTCACAGAGCTGACAAGCACGCTGGAAGGCTGTAACTTGTACAAGGTTTTCTCGTTATTCAACAGCGCACACTGTGTCCTTGTTTCTAGAGGAGCAGCGGCAGCAAAAGCCCTATTTTTAAGTAAGTTAATGCAAAAAACGGTCATAGTCAAAATACGGTACGTAGAAACAACTGAAACACAAATTAGCTCTTTGCAATATCACTCTTTTTCCAACACATTATTTTCACTCCTAAAAACACTTCTATGAACCGACACAAGAAGCAAGAACACCCCTAGAGAAAGTGCCCAAGCAGATATAACTGTGAATGGTCAGTGATGAAGCACCATGCCTTGAGCTCCTTATCTGAGGTTGAAGTTATTTTACAGACCAGTGCAAAGTCTGATGTATCATTACACCTCTAACAAAAGCTTGTATCCCGCTATATTTGCATGCAAGAGGTTATCACACCAGCTGAAACACTTCTTGAATTTGTAAACTGTATTATACACAAGTTTCTGCAGTCTATGTGCAGCCCAACATTAGCCATCTTTTCAATAATGCTTTTGCATGCTTGACATCGTGTTATGCCACATTAGAGGACCATGCTTTCTCTCAGAAGTACGGCATTAGCATAACATCGGTCCGGATTTCGGGGCTGGACACTCAGCTGTCACACTAATACAAAACAGCCAGAGAAAAACTTGGAAAGTCCATCCCTGCTTTCTTTTCCCAGCTATAAAATGGGGATATTTATCAGTGACTTAGCAAGTGTGATTTGTAGTTTGATATTTATAATGCTCCCTGGTATTCTCAGACAAGAGGTGTTAAGTGGTCTTTACATATTTTAATGAACAATATTTAGTCAGTAAAGAACAAAGGAAGCCAAAAGCCAAAGGTAAATCACTGACTTTTTAAATATACCTTTTGTAGTAGTTTCTAAGAGGATCCAAGTAAACCTGTCATGTTATAGCATTATGTATTATTAGTAAGACAGACCTGACCTGCAGTAGCTCAGTAGTCCAGCAGAAAATACATTGATGAGCAGCTGATGAAGACAGGAAAACGAGAATCCTTACTGCCACTGACTTGCTACAAGCCTTGAAACACAACGTTTTATTCCCCTCCTTCCATCACATTCCCTTATGTTTATTTAGACTGTATAATTGTTCTGAGACAGAAACTGTCACAGCTTTAATTATAGTCAATAACCACCCTCTCTAATAATTCTTGGAAATGTCTTTCTGCAGCTATTACACTCTAGAAAACTGCATGCTTATTCTGTGATGATTATTCCTAGCATAGCTGACCTCCCTCTTACCGCCTTCTTTAATGTAAATAGCAGACAAACACTTGGAGGCACAGAGGCAGAAAGAGATAGAGTGATATGCCCAAGATGACTTGGCAGGAACAGAAATCTTGGTTCCTGACATTGACCCGAGGCTGCGGCTCCCGGACCCCACGTCGCCCTAAGGGTCCCAGCTGCTCCTCTACAATTGCACCATCCACCCAGGTACAGGCGTCACGTCCAACTCCACAGCACATGAAAACATGAAACACCCTCTTTGTAGGATGATTGTATATAGTACAAACAGTCAGCTGGAACGACTGAAACCAAAGCCAGGGAAGAGTGCTGAGAAGTGTGTGCTCAGCTTCCCAAAGGTTTGAGACACATCTATGCTTCAGAGAACAGCTCAATAGTTTGCAGGAAGGTTACAAATAAATACAACTCTGTGCCAGGGATGTTTTAACAGAGCTTTTCCTGCAAAATGGCTAGATCCCATCTAAAGCTTAGACAATGTGAAAAGATTTCCTAGTATGCAGTCTGTGCTGTTGTAGAGCTTTTCCATGTATGATAATACCAGAACTTCTTAAATTCTTTTTTAAAAAGAGCTACCATGTGACAAAATGATGGAAATACTAGGACAAGGAAGAGAGAGAGGCCTTAGTGCTAAAATTCTGACCATCTGAGGCATCTTTACCAATGGGACCAGCCAGAAACAAGTCACATGGAAAACAACTGATAACAGGATCAATTAAAAGCTTTGGGTTTCATTTTCACTTTTGTTTTTCCTTAATTATCCTTGAAGACAGATGGTAATTGAAACAGAAAACCTACATTTCACCACAAAATGACGGCAATATCAGCTTCCCATAGCAACCCATAAATATCCTCTCTGACAACGCACTAACATTCTCTTTCTCGGGATATTCTCACCTTTTGTTTATTCTACACTCCAACATAAAGTGCACTCAAAATGCAGCCAAACAACTTTACTACCTTCCTTCCTTTCTGTTGTCCTAGGAAATTTAAAAGCAAGGACTGCTTCCACTGCACACATCATTATGGCATGTCATGTTGGAGAGAATCATAAATACAAGAAGGATGATGTACTCTAAATAAAAAAAATTAAGAAAGCAGTAAAGTTGACGTCAAGAATCTAGTTGTCCCGATTCTCTTCAGAGATTCTTTTCTGTCTTTTGCCCCTCCACAACAGAGCTGCAATAATTTAGCCCTTTGCTTGGCTCTGTAAAGCACTGAGGAATGCTCAGTAAATCAAACAGGAGTGAAGTGGGTGCAATAAGCCTAACCCTTGCTTTCCACATACAAGGATTTGGTACAAAGGAACTGTGGCTGAAAAGAAATGTAGGGGTTTAAAATTAGATTTATTTTATATACTGAAGGTAAAAAAAAAGTGAAGGGATGTGAAGTGCTTTCTACAAAGTCTAGATGTCACTGTCAGATTTCTCTGAATTAGAGGATTTCTTGAGGAATGTAGACACCGCTGGACGTGTGAAGAAAAGCCAAACATGTTTCTATACACAATATCTACACTATTCACATGGCAGCCTCTGATTCCAATCAAAGGAACCCAGGACTAACATAAATGGATGGTATATAACAAATGGAGGAATCAAAAGGTGGCAAAGCTCCCTGGTTCTGTGACACATTAACGCCGCTCGGCAGCCAGAGAGGTAGGTGATCTCCCCTCCCCGCAGGCTCCGTGTGCGCTGTGCTTCTGTAGCTTCTTCTCCATCTCTCACGTACTATTGCAGTGTATTTTAAAGAAAAAAAAAAAAGATTTTATTTCTTCTTTGGTTTATCGTGTATTCAATTAAATTCTGGAATTTTACTTTAAAAAACATAGCCCAAGGTGGCTGATCAGCACTGTCTCCCGATCCCTGAGGACCCTAGGAGCTGCTAACATTAATATCAATACTGTAAATTGACAGTAATCATGGAGCCAGGACCACGGAACGTGGATTTCAGCCCCCAGCATTTTGAGCTATGGTCTTACCAGTGGTAGCTGGATACAGCTCAATGACTTCAATACAGTTTTGCTAAACAGAACCATAATTGAGGTTCTAATACATGGTACTACTAATGCTGGAACGATTTCCCTTCTAATTTCCTGTTTTCAATCGTTCCTAGGTTTCTAAAAGATTAGAATATAAACTGAAAGGTTTTCTTTCTAAGGATGAGCAGGGTGACTCCTCCCTGTTCGATATAATAGGATATAATTCCTACATATAGGAAATACATCACTTCTGTTTTATACAGAGAGAATACTTGTTTGTGTCTGGCAGAAACTTAGTACATATTATTAGTATTCAGTGAAGCAAAGTTCCTGGATGGATGCAGGAGAAGACACGGGGGATATTCTTATTAAGAACTGTTCCATATGTACCACCACAACAACTTCAGCTCTCCTCCTCATGTTCTGAACTGCTTGCCCTTCTTTTTCTTATAACACCAAGAGACCCGTTAATGTTATTGACTATATCAGCATATAAACAAACATCAAAATCCATAATAGTAAAAAAGAGGACATAAGTGGATCCTTCTAAGCAGGGTCACGTAACATTGCTTTCTCATGGGTAAGTTTTGGGTGACCTGTTCACAATTCTCACCAATTGTAACCACCACAAGCCAGCACTGAATGCGGGGTGTGCGGGGAGCAGAGCGTTTATTGGATCTGCTGACTGAAAACACATATGGGACCACGGTCCTTTCATCAGTGCTGACAACACAGCCGCTAAACCAGCTTTAACCTAATTATGATAAGCAGCCAGACAATTTAAAAGAAAAAAGTTAGTGTGGAGCAAAGAAAACCCGGCAAAGAAAGAGGTGAAAGTTCCTGGAAGAAACTTGAAGATCTGTTTAATAAGGTCAAAGCATGTGAAGCTCTTGGGCTCCTGTGAATGCCTGCTGACATTTCCACTGATTAAATTCGTTCATTTTGTCATGCCATATATTCATTTAAGGTTAAAATCCCCAACTTCAAAAAAAAAAAAAAAAAAAAAACAACCAACCTCTCTATTTGTTTCTCTGCCTTTAAACTCATTGATAAGAGCAGGTGAACAACGAAAAGGTGCTATGGTTTGCAGAAAAAAGGTGCTATGATTTGCAGAACCCTGCGCTTTCTGCCTCTTTAGCGCTACTTTTGGGGTGGAATTAACAACAACAAAAAAATATTCCCCTCCTATGCTTTCTTAATAAGGCCAATGGAACATAACCCTTGGTCTAAAATAATAATCGCTGAACGAACGTTTGGCATATAGTCTGTATGACACCAGAATGAGCTGCATCAAAGAAAGGACAGCAGGAAGAGGAATGGGGGATGAGGGCAGGGAGCACCATTATAAATACAATGACATTACACTCAATAGTTCAGGGCAGAAGGTGCAATTCAATCATGAGAACACCATCTGAGCAAGATAAGAATTTCCCATGGTAAAAGGCCCGTGCTATTAGTTACTAAAAAGATATGAAAAAATATATTTTTTTAATTTTTATCTTTAATTTAATCTTGTAAAAATCGTTGAGGTGTCAGGATCCACTGTGGGATGGGAACTCCAGCTTGAGAGCATGTTAGACTGGTAACACTGGTAACACTGCCCCTGTGCGGCCGCAATCACAGAACGAGGAAAGCTCTCATGGATTTAACATCCCAGGTAACATTTAGGGGAAGGCATTTGAGGTGAGTTACACCAGCTGCTCACTGGAAGCCAAGAGTGGTGTGAACACTTCAATACATTGCTGTGTTTCTTCGTGCTGGGCATTGAAAAATAATCCCACTTATCTGTTGAAACACTGAACAAATCAAGGAAATACAGTCCTGGGACAGATTTCTGGGAGCAAATATTTACTTTTATAGCTCCCATGTGCACAGACCGCTGGAAGAACAGGAATATAAAGAAAATTAAAACAAAAAGCCCAGGGACAAAGATGAAGAACGTTCAAGTACCTGCACTCGTGTATGTCAGTCCTGCAACTTTTACCAATAAACTGCAAGTTTGCTAAAAAACGAGCTTAAACACTAGTTTTACTGGCAATATACAACCTTGTCAAGAATCTCAAATACATAGACAAATGGCCACAGGAATGACTAGAGAAATATCTATAGGTTGCAGAACTGACCTGCAAATAAGTAGCAAGTTTGATAATATCAGGAATATTGAAAGACCTGAGAAGTGTACATACTTTTCCAGAGGGTTTTCCTCTGCAAGAGTCCACAGGTTTTCTGGTACTGTTGGAAACACAAAGCTGTGAATATGTAACCCCTTTCAGACGACTGTGCAATTTACACAGAGATTTTTTATTTACATTTCCAGTCTTTTTGTAGATTAATGTTTTTCAGAGAAAAACAGCAAGCAGGAGATAGAATGTTTAATTCTTCCACTGATTGCAGTGAGTTTGGCATTTAACATGTTTCAAAATTTACCCTTCTTAGTTGCAGCTTCAAAACAATCTTAATCTGCAGAAAGGGAATAATGGAACTGCTTTGCTTGAAAGAGACACTGGGGCGGTATCTTCTCTGGGGACATGCTCATACTGCTTGGCAAGGCCAGAAGAATAAAAATGAACAGAGCAAACGAGCAGACATCCCATGCGTTTACGACATCTCTGACACGAGGCAGCGGAGCAGCGTATCTCCCGTGATACAGTTTGGTTGTGTTTATGAGCGAGCACAAAGCGATTCCGTATCAAAATGTGGGCGCAGCCTGAATTGAGCCGTGATCTGAACAACAGTGCAGGGGAGGCCAAAGGCTTCCGCTTGTGGCCATGCCCTTATTCTTATAGCAAAACTATTGAGATTGTAATGAATATGAGGCTACTCCAGACTGCATTAGTGTTTTTACCAAATGCAGAAGAGGTTAAGCGGATGATAGAGGGGGAAATGATGTATACTAACATACACATCTAAACTCTATCAAACAAAGTAATGACACAATAGACTATATGTTATGACCAATTTCCATTTCAAAATCCCACAGATATCCCCTCTGCTGACTGTGCCCAAAGGATGTGCTTTCAACTTGGTTACAATCTGTTCTGTTTTGTTAGAGATTCAATTTATACGAGTTTCCATATCTACAGACTTATAGGTAACTTTCAGAATTGGGGAGGACTACCACATTGCCCTGGGGTACTCTGCTGAAATGGAGCATATGGCTATTAATATTATTATGAATGTGTTGCTTTAGGCTACATTAGATTGCCTTTGGGGTTCTGGTTCTCAAGAAGAAAGGATTGAACTACAGTCATCTTCTTCTGCAAAAGATTTAGAATAAATAATCACTCTTGTACTTGTTATTTATTTCCGTGCCTCATTTAGGTAACCTTCAACACGGCAAAAATTCATACGGGGTTCTGGCTCATCATATCACTCATGGCATATTTAGCTTTAAGCATTTGTTTTCATTTTCCTTCTTTTCTTAAAAAAAGTTCATAATCCTTCATACTTTTAAGTCATTGTATTAGGAACCATATTTAGCTTTAGAATTGCCTGCTTTTCCTCAGTTCAATGTCTTGATGAATTACTGCCCTTTTATTAACTGTAACAGCTAACTTGAGTTACTTGCTTGAAATAACATATTTCAAACTATTGTGTCTTGTGTAAGAATAACCAAACTGAAAAGCGTTGGTCTGCAAAGAGAAGCTAAATTAACATTTTTATAAGCTGGGTAACTTGAATTGCTGAGAGCCAATTACATCAAGCATCACTTGCAATCAAAGCTTCAATTTCTCTCTTCAACAGACTAACGAGGTTGAATTTAAAGCATCAGATATACTGAGCCAGATATTTGCATGTGTGAATAAGAGATGAATTAGAAACAAATCTTAAGGGCTTCTTTGGTCTTACAATGTACTGAAGATAAGAGCCTGATTTCCACCTGACACTCACCTACACCAGGCTGGGGAACAACAGGGCACAGAGTAACGAAATCATGTCAGGGGGCTGGAAAGCGTCAAAGGGTATTTAAGGCAAGTGGAAAAGTGGTATTTGGAGGGATAGATTTACACAGAATTACAGAACTGGACTTTAACTTTTGTCTCTGCTGACAATCCCTCTTTCTCTTCTCAGTAAAATGAGAATAAAGGAATTTTCAGGGAAAGGGTGAGAACTGAGATTGCTTAGTACTTCAAGTCGCACAGCATGAGAAAACAAACCGTCCTTTAAAAGTGAGAAAGAAGGAGTGAAAAGATAGATTTACTAGAATAAGAGAACGTGAGTAGATACTGAAGTTGTGGAGCGGCTCCAATTTGCAAGGCTTAAAAGAAATACAAAAAAAGAAGAAACTCTGCAACCATTTCTAATTTAAGATTTCACATTATGATTACTTGATCTCTTTCCTCAAACAAGAATAACAACCTAACGTGACTGTGCTTAATTGAGAAAAGGGAAAAGAATGAGTGATGGTATTATAGTACATAGTCACCCGAAAATGAACCGTCAGCAGATCCAGCTGACAAGAGCCAGATTAAAATCAAGCCTCACCTTGTACATAGGCCTGTCCTCAGGGAACTGCGCTCCTGAATGTGGGGCTGACCTTGTTTGATAGTTTAGCAATACTTCGTACGGATTGAAACAACTGTGCTATTACATAAACAGCTCACACAGGGCTGAACATCTCAAGCAATAATACCCACAAAAAAAATACAGAAGTCATCAACAAATTGCAAACTGCAAAGCTACATGTCCGAACAGGCCCCTGAAAATGCCAATATTAATCTGCAAGTACAAGCAATAATTTCACACGCAGTGCAGTGTGCTGTCTCCTAAGGCATGTAGTGTATTTCACAGGTACCAGTCTGCAAACTGACCTGCAGAGTCCAGACACCACTATTGAGAAGTCTCTCAGGTGTAACCTCTCTATGCAACCTGTTCTGCATCTTGAAGTAGTTTACGGCACATCTCGCACAATATTTCACAAAGATCACTCACATTTTAAAAATCTCCTTCAAACTGCTACAGCCCGAGTGCCTTGGCCCATATACAGCACATTTTCAAAGAAATGTTGATTCAAACCCGTGATTTACTTTCGCCCTCCCTCCCGAAAGAAGAGATATACATTCTTCCTGTAACTGACACTTTCTCAAAAGATTTTATTTTGATATGTCTTTTTGTCCTGCAATGTTTCACCACCCAGAAGCGCTCTGCTAATCTACACTTCAATGGTACAATTCACCAGAGGTACAGGTTTAAATAGCACATCTTGAGATGGGAACAATGGTGGGGGGATGGCTCTCCAATAAATAAATAAATAAAGCCCTATCACACACTTAAAGCCAAATGCCTGCTGGGACTTAGGTTCAAAAGCACATTTGGAAACTGATCCCTTGAGAAGATATGTTTGTTACGGTGTTTGGCCTCAGGATTTAAAAGGATTTGCTTTTAAGCTGTTACTTTACTGCAAGTATGTGACTGGAGGCCTCAGGTGTGAAAGTCCTTTGATAAAGGGGGCTAGTGTGTGCCAGATACAGCAAAGGAAAAGCATTAAGCCTAATAGGAGCTGGGAAGGGGAAAGCAGGGAAAGGAAGCAAAGTCCATCAAATTTAAGGCAAGCAAATGCTTGGAATGCAAGAGGGATGAGAACCTATAAAAGCCCTTGAACTTCTTCCTTTGCATACATGAGTGATTGCACTAACAAACTGTTAAGGAACTGAACACCAAAGTTGCAAGGAAGGGTCATTTCCACTTTTATCAGCTGAAGCTCAGGCGGAATCTGCACACAAAACCCTCCATAAAGCATAATGGCTGGAAGAAACCACGGGGGTCATCTTGGCCCTTTGCTCTATCTCAACATCAGCTCTACTTAGGTCACTCCGGACAGACAAATGTTTATCTACCTGCATTTAAGACCTTTAACACTGGAGACACTGCAGTTTCACCGCAGGAGCTCTGTTCTAATGCCTCGTTCTACTTCCATCAGAAAGTGTTTCCTAATGTCTGATGTGGATGTTTTGTGCTGCAGCCATGCCTGATACTGCTCATCCTGTCTGTACAGGATCAAAAAGAGCCTAATCCCTTTCTCTTTGCCAATCTTTTCTGAATTTGAATATCCTTCAGCTCCTGAACTACGTCATTCTCATTGCACTCTGTTCCTCATGCACCACTCTGATTACATGAGCAAGACTCTATCAGTTCTGCAATCAGAGCATCTCTGCATCATTTGCACCGGAGATGTGCGGTGCACCATTCCTCTCTTACCTTAAGATAATGATACCTTGTCTCCTCCACCACTGCTGTAGAACAGAAAAACTTCCCTTCCATACCAAAAATTGCTCCAAGTACAGTGAGCACAGCATGTTGCACTGAAATTTGCAAAACATGCCTCTCCACAATTTGCTTTATAGTGGAACGGAGCACTGTAAGTTGTGTTTTCCGGTGTATTTCATGGCAGACTGCTCTTTCAGTGCTCTGAAATGGCTACAACTGCCAAACCTGAGGGCTGCACTTATAGTCTGCTAGAAACTGGACAGATTAACAGAGATTCAGTATCAAAACTCATGCTGGGTAGTATATGCGATATATTTATTGGTTTGTTTCAACTGGAAAACCCTGAAAACTTTGTGCACATGAACCAAAACTAGATGTAAGCACGTTGATGAAAACATTATCATCCCTGTTACATACAACATAAATTTGACCTGATCTGGAGAGAGCCATGCAGTCCTAGAACAGAACTCTCATTAACTGTCGTTACTGCTCTAACAAGAAATAGTGACTGGAGCTCTACACCATCTGAACTACTTCAGGTCATTCAACCAGGTATTTGATGTCAATACTCACGCCATCATTTTCAGAGCACCAAAGAATTCTCAGTTATCATGACTACAAACTGCGTAGCATCAAAAGTAACAAGTACACAGCCACTATTTCACATTACTTCAGCCGGTGAAAAGCCATTCTCAAACACACCACGGTGACTGAAACCTTGGAACGTTTACATAGCACAAAACCCGATTCTAATCATTGTATGTAGCTCTACCTCGTGGCCTGATGTATGTACTGCAACAGCACCAGCCGAAAAGGACCCGCTGGCACAAAAACCAAACCAAGCCAACAGAACACAAACCAAAACCAAACCAAAAGAAACAGAGAGTTTAGTTGGCAGTTGCTTTCATCATTGATATTACAGAGTTGTATTTAGTTATCACTTAGTCCAAAATGATGATCTGGCTCTTTAACCCTAGAAGTGTCCACACTACATATTTATGTCACTTAATCATTTCACTTTCAGTGTCAAACTATTCCATTTATGACATGCAACAGAAACACAGGACCTAGATATATATCCCCAACTGGGATCGAGAAATCGTGTTTTTCTTTGTTGGTTTCCCTTGAGGGCCTCAGTCCATTAAATAATCTCTGGATATGTACTGTATGCCTTCTATAGAACACCATGCTGTTTGTGTAGAAAATGTAATAACCGTTCTTTTCTACTGCATTCCAGTTAGACAACCACACACATCCACATGTCCAACTCACAAGGCAGAAGCACGTTCTTTTGCAGGGTATTTAGACTACACGGTGTTGAGATGCTACAAAGAGAAAACAGCAATTGAGAATTATTTTAAAACTAGGCACTACAAAGCCCCAAAGACTAAAACTGCGGGTTTAAAACCAAAGCTTATTCTCCTCACCCCTTTCAACCAGCCTTTAGGAAAACAGAGGTGAAGAGCGGGATTATCCCCTCTGCAGTGCAGTCACTAGATGTCAGCATCTACAGCTTCGCGCCAAATCCTGGTCTCTCCCCACCACTGCTCATCCTCATCTGCCAAAGGTATTTCGGAGCTCAGATTTGGAATTTATACCTTCATACAGGTGAAACTCTTACCCAGCACTGATCCTGGTCAGAGTTTGGCTACGCATTACTCTTAAGAGACCACGTACACATACCAAAAGATTTATATGTATTTATATCTACACACATATAGATATATCTCACCTTTCAAGCACATTTAGACAAGGGAAAAAGCAACCATATTTCAAATTCTACATTGAAAAAATGCATTCTTTCTGTGCAACACTCAAGGATTTTTTTCACTATTTGTTAAAAATTATTACTATTTGGGTACATTAAAAAGGTGTTATCTTCAATCAGTGATATAGGATGGAGAACAAGGGGCCACTGTAGCGATTCTGCAGGACTATAACACATCACTAGCTGAACAGTAGTCAACTGGTTTTGCTTTAGAGTAGCCACTCAAGCATTTACTGGAATTACACAACATAGCTGAACTTGCACTGATTCATCTTAAAATTCCTACCAGTCTTATTTTTCCATGATTCTGACTCATGTGAAATTGCATCCATAATATTGCAGGAGTGAAGCTGTTTTTTAAATTGTTATAAGATGGAATACACTTCTTAGCCAGTATGAGTGATTTCTGAAGTCCTCTATTTAAAGGATTTTTGCACAGTTCTTGGCTACTTCTAATTCTTTATGAATTTCCTTACCTGTGTGTGGGGTGACTGATCCTGCTTAGCTAAAACACTTAGGACAGAGGAAGGTTAAGCGCAGTTGCATTCTCATGCGGATAATAGGTTTGAATTTGCCAGAGCTTCCTCCTCGTGCTAATGCCTTTGGCAGATAACATCCTATCACATTATCACTTGCCTGTGAACGCCTTAGTGAGAAATCTCATTTTATATCTTGACTCATAACTGCATTTCAATTTTATGATAAAAATTGTGTAAAATTCAAGTCCTCTTCCTTCATGAGAGGGAAAAAAACTGCCAAAATGAATTAGATGAGTGGTTTATGTATTGTCACTATTCAGATATCTCTGACAACAGTCTGTTTTCAGAGGGAATATAAGCAATAGGCACCTTTGTGGTACCTCCTCCATCCTCCAAATGAATCTTCCTGTTTGTTTAAAGAATTAAGATTGGCTTAAACTTGACATTTCTAAATATTCTCGTTGCCCACAGAAATATTTCACTCCTCTAGATCTTTCCCTACTGTATTTCTTAAAAACAAGCCAGGAGGGCTCTTCTAATTTTGCCTCTTTAGTGGGCATCTGTCATTACGTACAACACAGGATTGGTCTCAGTTTTATTCAACAATATGTAATGTGAGCCAACACTAAAAAAGCTACAGAGCTTTTGCCATTTTGATAGGGGCAAAAAACCTGTCCTTCCACAAAGTCAGTTGCGAGTCCTCTAATTTCTAATTTCTAATGGCTTTCATAGGCAGTAAGTTAGATTCCATGACTTATCGCAGCTTCACACTTTGTGGCAGAGATACACACTCAGCCCAGCTAATGCCAAAGGAATTTGCATTAAAAGTACTCCAAACAGATATATCCTTTCCTGTTATGTTGGCTTCTGTGGTATTTCAGAAATCATATTCATAGATCAATGGATTCAGTTACTTTCATTCCCTGAATTTTACAACAAGGCCGAACCAAATATAAAATAGATCAGTAGATACCAGCAAAACAAAATCCAATATTCTACAAGCTACAAACATGATATCGCATCACTTCAACATCAAAGGGCCGATTAATGATCCCAGCATTTCTGAACTTAGCAATTCTTCCTTACTCAGATATGAGGCATTGCTAAAGCTATGATAAGCGTCCCAAGTCCTGTCCGTTTAATCTCACTAAATTATTCCCTATTCATTTATCTTTCAGCTGTGTTCTTTAAGACAGGCTGCATTTTCAGGCAGAAATCTGAGCAATGACATCTTGGTAGGCTGGTGGGACATGCCCAAGTTATGGAGCACGTCTTCCCAAACTGAATCCAAGATCATCACCGTCTTGCCAATTCCATTCACTTCCACTAGCAATGTCTGTATCTCATGCCCTTTCCTTAGCCAGCTCAGCATGGGAATTTGTCTACCACCTGATCTTTACTGCAAAAACTCATAAACAGCCTGAGTTCAAGCCCTGCTGGGAGTTCACACGGTGCCTGTTCAGAGCACCCACCCATTGTCCCCAGGGGCACCAAAGGGGCCTGGCAGGAGGCAGATGAGGTTACATTCCCTGCAGACAGCCCAATTTCCCAAGAGCGCACCAGCTGATCACCTGCTATGTTGTCCTGTAGCACAGACATTTCTTTCTCCACTACTTGTAAGTTTCTATGTCACATACCTGGGGGACAGCAGGATGACCATGAGCCAGCACTGGGCCCTTGTGGCCAGGAAGCCAATGGTACCTGGGGTGGATTAAAGGGGGTGGTCAGTAGGTCAGAGAGGTTGTCCTGGCCCTCTGCTCTGCCCTGGTGGGACCACACCTGGAATATTGTGTCCAGTTCTGGGCCACTGAAGTGATACCTGAAGTATTACAATTAAAACCTGATGTAATCACATTCCTTTGGCATATTAAGTAGTGTGAGCTCTTGCAGGCTTGACTTTGGGCACTGAGGTTCATGACCAAACAACAAGTGCAAGCAAAGAACAGTTGAACATGAATTAAAACAATCAGGTTTGCTGGAAAGCAGTTCTCATTTTGGGTGAAATCAAATCACCTCTGTATACACAGAACACACAGTACCTGAAGTTACTCCTTGCCTCCATCTCCTGATTAATGTAAAAAAAATACATCAGGAGATGGAACTGTTATTTCGGAAGGTACACTCTCATCACAATGGCCCTTCACTGCCTCCCACCCCAATTCAGTGCTTGTTTAAAGCCTGAAAAAGTATCTGCTCATATAATTGGCCAGTTATTTTTTCATCTCTATGTCATTTAGAAGAAATACAACAATCAAGACAGTCGCAAAGAAGCATTCCGGCTGACCCCTATTCCTCCAGTAAGAGTGACATAAAAGCTGGATGTAGGAAACAAGATTGCACGGGATGACCAGTAGATGACAGCACATACTTAACAACAAATTGCTTCCAGTCTTGAATCTATCACTTAGTTTTTCCATTTATTAAAGTGAATGAATACGCTTTGCAACATGTTAGATACACCTCAGATAAACACAAAAACCTGCTTATAAATATAGCCAGTATACTAATGCCATCAAATAATCTAACTCACAAAATTACCTTAGGCTGAAAAAAATGAGACCGGCGTATCTCATATACCATGCTTAGTGCAGTTTTAGCCAAACACGCCAAAAAAAAAGATGCATTTGTTATTGGAGCCTACAAAATAGTTTAATTGGGGTTTGTTTTTGGTTGGTCTCAGTCTCTGGGAAACAGCATTTTCAAAAGGGTTCGCAGTCCAATCATGACCAGTTCTCTCAGCCTGACTGGCTGCTGGCACCGAAGCACTGGCCCTACTTGCTCCTACTGAGAAGATCCTATGTAGTTTTTTTTGCAAGTCACTGGTTTATTTGCTTCTGCATCACATAATCTTTTCACTCTGTCCAATTTAGAGAAATCACTCTTCCTCTTTTCATTAAATGCGTTCAGAACATTTTGTATAAAATAAATAAAAATACTGACTAGTTCAAAAAATGGGTATTTTTGATAGGATGTTTAAAGCCAAGGCACTAATTAGCAAACACAGATGCAGGAAGTTAGGTTTTGATGATGTGATCAGATGCAAAAGAAGATAATACACAGTCAAAGAGGGGAAAATGATGCATTATACCCTCAAGAAAGGGATTTGATTTGTTTGCCTTTTAAAGTCAAGTGCTGAAGCCGAATGAGCTGAAACCCAGTTTTAATGCATGGAGCGGAACATCTGTGATGGGGATGGTCCAGAATACACAACATATGGAATGAAGAGTCAAAAGCCCATTTCAACTTCAGAAGAAAAACACAACCCTCCCCTCCAGCTACAGATCCCAGAGAAAACCCCACAGAAAGAGGGGTCAGCGGTAAGCAGCAAAGAGCCATGTTCCAGTTGTAGCTGTGAGAGCACACCTGTGGAACAGGTGGCACCTTCTGGCCCTGGGCTCAACCAACTACTTTTCCTTTTAACAGCAAAAGCAGACTCGTTTCCTCTGGGGAGCAGAGAAAGACACACAGAACAGAGCCGTAAAGTCACTCTCAACACGTGCAATTTGCTCATCTGGTACACACGATCTTTTTGCTGATAATGCTTTGTCCACCTATCTGGAAACCTCTTTTAAGACTATTTAACAACATGAACATCAACAATAGGAAAGGATTAAGAAAGTATACTGTTATTAGTCTGAAGATTCACCAGAAAACAGCAATCTCAATTTTCTCACTTGCCCTTTTTACCTTTATTCCAGGAATTTATATACTAAATAGCAGTGTGATACTCAAAGCTCTTCTGTAATAACTTTACCTTTAGCAAATATTCAACAAAATCATTCTGTTCTTCTAGATTCTTTTGGGATTGAGCTGCAGAGACAGGCAAAAAGCAAATAGCTACTCAGTCCTCAGAGGAACAAGCTCTCACTCCCAGCAGTTTTTCTTAGGCTGAAGATGAGAGATGTCACATGTCCCACATTGGTTTGAGGCAGTGTTGGCACAGGTGTTAATGGTTAATCCAAATTGTGGTTTCTTACAAGTGGTGCTTAAGCAGGTGAAAGAGACAGAATCATCTCCAAAAGCTGTAAATACGTAAAGAGCATTTCAGTAAGATCAACTTTACCTTTAATTAGAAGTTTGGAAACATTTTTACTTCACTTCTCTTGTGTCCTGCTCACGGCTGCACAGCAGACAAACAGGTTAATCAACAACCTCTGTATTGCTTGGAATCAGATCTATTATTTTTCTAAACAAGCATTAAAACTAAAGTTCACTATGATGATCAGTTTCCAAAACTTCATTGACAGAAATTGAAGCCTGGGAAGCTGGGCTATTGCTCCAAACCTTTGGGTTAATAGGAAAAGAAATCACCTTTAGTTCCAATTCAACACAACCTGGTTTACAGCTGTTGTTTATCAGCTCAAGTGCACTTTTATGAACCTGAATGCAATATGTAAGTACTGGGTGCATTCTAGAGAACAAAGCATTATTGACATTTCCATGTATCGGAGGCTGAGGGAGAAATGCGTATTGATAATAGCAGAGTTGTTCCAAAAAGGAAGAAATAAGTGACCATTTGGGATTTTATTAGACACTTTCTGGATGTTGGATTACCCAGCTTTAACAGTGACATACGGGAGAGCTTTGGTATTTTCTGCATTCCATTTAATGCAAATACACATTTAGCAGACAAGACGGCTTGGCTGCTTTTACCCATGGTCAACCACTTTCAAAACTCTACTGGTGAAATCCTGAGCCCAAAGAGATCCAGAGCAAGTTTTATCTCTATTCCAATATGATTTTTGTTGACATACTGCTCCTTTAACTCTCACCACAGAGAGACATAAAACTTGATAAAGTACACAAATGTACTGTATTATTTATTTCCCCAAAGATAACTCGGTATTAACAAAATTAAATCTTATTGCATATCACCACTGCTACTGCTTTTTTTTTTTTTTTAAAAAAAAATAAGATTAAATGGCAATTCTTTAGAAAGAAGCATTATGCTTAATTTGTTCATTTGCAGTACTGGCAGGCAGCACACTAGATACAGTTATCAGCTGGAAAAACCTTATCAAGTAGAAATAGGAATTAATTAGGGTTGCAACTCTAGAATCAAAGAGGGTCAACATCCTAAGGTTGCTTGAGGGCTTTTGTTTGACCTACAGATGATTACTATAATAAAATGCCCTCAGGAAGTTAACTCAGTGGGGAATGTTTTATTTATCTCTTACATACACTCTATGACTAAATAGCATGCTTGCAAGTCAGGTTAAAATTGTTTATTTATTAGAAGGCCTTAAGTTTTGAGTCCAGACCTTTCTGTTGCATAATACACGGCAAGTGTCTGCCACGCCAGCAGCCTGGAAACCAACACGTGGGAGTGCTGGTGCTTTTTAGTTCCATTGCACCTGCAGGTGTAGCAGCAAGCCATAGCTTTAAAAGTTGCCTTGTAAGTGATTTCTCTGCACAGTAGCTACACACTTTTGAAGAAAAGGAAACAGCTTTAAAGTTTGATGCTATTTTGACATAATTCATTCTTGTACAATCTTCCTTTTCTGAGATGCTTACATCATATCTCATTAAAAATGTATCTGAAGACATGTTAATAGCCTTGCTAGATTGAAAGTGTCTTATCATACCAATGAACACCAATAAAATAAACCCTGTTGCAACCTCGAAGTAGAAGGAAAACCAGAAAAATTATAATTTCCTTCCCCTTTTACTTGAAAACAGTTTTGGTAAAGAAGAACCTGAACTAGCACTATAACCTGTGACTCTGCCAACCAGCCAAGCTGCCATTTTAAAGACAAATGGAGCCCAAACGCGGCAGGACCACCATTCAGTTGCAGTTTTTCCTGTTGCAAAGTAAGGACAGACCACAGCAGACCCACAGGCATCCTGCTGGCTCTGCTGGGCTGGCTTCACCACACACCGGGAGTCCCACCTCTCCTGCTCATCTTACAGGTGGAAAGATATGAAAAAAGATGAAAATTCCTTCCTCCTGCCTACTCTGCACAGGCGGAGAGGACTGTTACCTGGTGAAGGCAAACCGCACTGGACAGCCTGCTACTCGGGGTCAGCTCGAGCACTACACCCTCCGTTTCCACAAAGCGGAGTCTGATTTAGCGGAGCAGGGGGAGCACAGGTGCTGGAGCACCCCAGGGTGCCTGCGGCCACCCCTGGCGCCCCAGCTCTCATTCCCGGCTGCACCACGGGGGAGCACAGCGCCGGGCCGGAGCGAGCTGCCCCGGCTGAGCTGCCACGGGCTCCGAACGCACACGGGCTGCTGTGACTGAACACGCACCGCAGTACACGCACTGAACACGCACCACAGAACACGCACCAAACACGCACCATGGAGCACGCACTGAACACGCCCCGCGGAACTCGCACTAAACATGTGTTAAACACGCACCGAACACGCACTGAACACGCCCCGCGGAACTCGCGCCCCGCAGCAGCGCACGCGGCGCCGAGCCCCGATTGGCCGCCGGCGGCTCGTGCCGGCTCGTGCGGCTGCACGGCCGTTGGAGCGCGCGCTGGCTCCCCCGCGCGGGGCCGTTTGTCCGTTTGTCCCCTCGCGGCAGCGGTGAGTGAGGGGGCCCGGGGGCTCCGGGAGCCAATGGAGCACGGGGAAGTGCTGAGGGTTGAGGGGGGGATGTCAGACGGGCTTCCCCAGGGTACCTGGGCTGAGGGGATGGAGAGAGCGGTGGAAGTGGTGCAGCGGGGTCAGTCTGGGAGCCGGAGGGGTCCCGTCCTCCTTGGCAGTGTGAGCAGCGCAGGGGGGTGCTGCCCCGCGTCCCTCGGGGGCTGTGAGGAGGGAGGGGACCCTGGCACAGCGACTGGGGAGCCCCTTGGGCTGCCTGGACTGGGGGTGTCTGACACGGCTGGTGCCCAAAAGACATTGGCAAAGGTGCCATGACCCCAAGGACTGAGGTTGCAATAGCGAGCAGGCCTTGTGGAGAAGGAAAACTAGACGGGTCTCTCAGAAGCAAGATGACTTCTTGATGATGCTGAAGAAACAGCTGTTGCACTCCTGCACTTGTTAAATGGGCTTGTCTGGGGGTCTGAACGAACAATGGGGTTTGAGGCACATCCCTCACAGCTGCAGCCCAGCATCGTACTGAACATCACATACCAATTCTGCTTTTTGTAAAGTTATTTGGATTTGCTTTTGGAGTTGCAAGCTAAAGATTAGCCCAGATCATAAAATAATACAGGCCACACCATGTAAGAATTTCGCTCATATTGCAATAGACCTTTTCTCAGTCTATCGTTATAAAAAGCCCTAGAGAGTGGTAGTTATCTGTGATGCAATACACACTTACCATTAGTGCAAAATTGCGAGGAAGTGTCTAAAGAGGATCCAACTATCAGAACCAAACTGGTGGAACAAACTGTGCTGACGCATTGTACTGATGTGACAAGCAGCCGAAACACACGCGTGCACACACAGCGTCGTGCTCTGTACCCACTGCTCGGGGCTGTCCTGAAATCCAAGCGTCCCATGGGCCAACAGCCGAACTGTGTGAACTGAAATTAAGATTCATGGCTCTGTTAATACCACCAAAGTTTTAAATATTCTTTTAACAGCCAGCAAAAATGCTTAAGGCCCAACATTATCTGGGTGCTATGCCATTTAAAGACCACAGATGACAAATAGTGCTATAACTGTGTGGTCTAGGACAGCTGTCAAGATGCTATAAAATTTAGTTGATAGTGGGGAATACAAATCTTGTGGCACAGGGCAGTAATTCAGGATTCCCTGTTACAGTGACAGTGGCTTTTTGTGGATTGTCTTTTTGCAATACAAGACAAACTCATGATAACTGGTTCACAACTGAAGCTGTAAAACAAGAAAACAAGTTTTCTCTCTTCCACTGTATAAACTGAAGAAATCAGATTTAATGAATGCTTAACTTCAATTATTCAACCTGCAACTTAACAAAGAAAGATGAAATTAACGATGTTTAAATGTCCATGTTTGGATATCGGTAAATTTCATGATGGTCAAGCTCAGCAGGGTGCAGAACTGGCAGGACTTACCTACATTTCTTGTTCACAAAGGAGCTCTTGGGATTTGACCTGTGACAAGTAAAGCTGGTTCTCTCTCCCTTTGCTTGGTACCTGCGATTTAAACAAAGAAGTTTTGGTTGTTTCCAAGGTGGATGAAGCCAGCAGTGGTCTTGACTCAGGTGACATTGTGTTCCTGTCTCCCCAAACCCTGAGCAGTCTCTGGTGAAAGCTGCACAGTGTATCGTGTGAATACACTGGCACTGCGGAGCCGAAGTTCTCACTCTGAAAAGGAGAATGGGAACTTGAAATGACACACACAAATTTACAATTTTGGAGGTATCCATGTATTTTCAGAACTTAGATATTCAGGATTTCAACTAAAGCTTGATAAAATAAAAAACAGAACAAACCACGGATTCTTTGGAAAAATCATATTGTACACAGAAAAACATTGGCGAGCAAACTCAGCAAGATACAGAAGCAAATAAGGCAGGAAGGAAAACAAGAGAATCATCTGATGCAACTTTGGTTAAACAATAAGCAAAGAGGACAGCTGGGTGATCTGACAAATAATCAGGTAGTAGTAGTATTATTAAGTAGTTTCTGACAAGGAATAAGGAGGGGAATTTGTTGCATTTTTGGTTTTTCTGTGCATCCATTAATATGCAGTGTAAACATGAAAAATGGTTCATGACATCAGTGCTTTCTTTCTATAGGAGAGAACAAAATGTAAGATAAAAACGTGCAGCAGCATGAAGAATTTCTGGTACAGCAGAAGCATTGGATATTCGATACTAATATAGTCAAAAGACCCCGCAGCTCCCTCTCATTAGCTTAACTTCTCTCGGAAGCTGACACTAACAATGCATTTTTGCCATATTTGTTGTGACAGCATAGGTATCTTGCCCAGTATAAGCTAGAAGTCTTTCTAGTTTGACAGTGGATCAAAAACATAACCATTTAATTAGGCAAAGTGACTTTTCTTGCTTTTTCCTCTCCCTTCGTCTGCAGCAAATGCAGTAAAATTGTTCCTTTGTACATAGATCAAGAATGTCACTACATCTGTGGTGTTGGTCTGTCCATGATACACCGCAGATAATGGCTGACTGTGGTAGACCTAGTATCATAGCAAAAAAGATCAGAGTTTAATTTCTCAGAGTAGCAGGCTTTGTTCACATCCTTAAACTGAACTATTTATCTATTAAAATGAATTATTTTGCTGATAATTTTTCTTTGGGAAAAAAATCCAAACATATATATTTGACAAGGAACATATCCTCCAGGGTATCTGCATTGTTGACGCTGCTTTTGTTTTGGGGGATGGGTTTGATTTTTATTTTTTTTTCCCTACAGAAAGTCACTGCACTGGAATAGACTTCTGAGACATAATTAAAGGTAATAGCTTAAAATCCACTGAAACTCCTAAGTGTTTGTTACACGCTCTTAGTTATCTATAATTGAATATGCAGTTAAGATTTTAGTCAATTTGTCTGAAAGTATTTCAGTTCATTTGCTTTATAAAGTCTCCTGGGTTCATCATGATGTTACATTAGCTGCATACCTTCCCTCATCCCTTTTATCTCCCGGTTAATGCTCAAGCCTATTTCCATGCAAAGGGCTGGTGCTCAAGACATGAACAAACTGCATCTTAGTTTTACTTGCATACACTTAGGTCTCAATGAAAACCCTATGCTGAAAACATCTGGGTTAATGTCAGGCATTATGAGTAAATATTTTCACAGTTGCTTTTGTCCCAGAGGATAAATATGAAATGAAATTTGAAGATTAATATATTGCTTTTTCCTGTGAATATAAAGTCCATAGGAGAACACTGCTTTTTCATTATTTTCCTTTAAAAGGATAGTTTAAATTATGAGATTTATTAAACTGGATCTATCAATATGTAACTTATTAATTGATAATATGACAAGATAAAAAATGAATTCCATACTTCTTTTGTGTTGGTAACCCTTGGTTTTCTGTAAGATCAAAGTTCAGCCTCTGTAAATCTTACTACAGTTTTGCATTTGGGTTGGGCAAAGAAACAGCATCATTTAATGACAAATGTCTTTTTTCCCTCTAGTAAGCTAGCAAACGCAGTAGTGTAGCTTTTATTGATATTACTATTCTTGCTTACATGCCCCTGTTTTTTTCCTTGTGAACCATAAAAAATTGCTGGCAGGCCTCAGGCTTAATAAATTCTGTACGTTCTTCCTACCATCTCTTCAGACTAATCTAGAACTCTTAGAAGCAAGGCATCAGCATATTCTTTTTCCAAATCAAATGATTTCCCCATAGGCTTCCTTGCAAATTCAACACACTCAAACTGCTACAGCCTTCCTTTTGAGTTTGTACAGTAAGTGCCTGAAGCCATATGTTTACTATAGTGCAAGTTTCAGTATCAGGAGAGAAAACCAGGGTTAGCTGGTAGAGTTTAGCAGAGGTTCACTGTGTGTTTTAGCAACTGTGTTCGATTTTTTGGTAAATGAGTACAGTAGAGTGATTGACAATGAAGTCACCAGTTCTCTGAATTAAGGAAGTGTTTGAGAAAGGATACTCAGATTTTATTTGGCAGTAGGAGTACAAGTAATGCCATCTAGTTACCTTAACAGATCCTGTGATACTAGAACCCTAACAAGGCTCTAAAAATCACTTAATATGAATAAAATATTGATTTTTTTTTTTTACTGTGTATAATGGATGAGCTATCTTAAAATAGTGCCATGTGAATAAACCCCTCTAGCTCTACAGCAAAATGCTCAAGTTGTCATCATGTCTCTGCGTATGAGACATGACTGAATGAGTTCTACTGAATTCAACCGTAATAATAAAATCGTAAGACCTGGAGATTTCAGTGGCCCCAAGAAGAGCACCCCAGCATATGCAGAACTGTTCATTGTCATAGTACACTCCAGGCTTATGCTTCTTGAAAGGTATAATTTTGGCTGTTGTTGTCAAATAGAGTCCTAAAATCCTTTTCTACAGCATGTGTGGAAACCTAGTTCAAGTACATAGTGTATTGTGTAAAGTAAAAGGGACGTTAAGCTGTATAGTAGTATCTGACAGTGGAAGTGATTAGCACCAGTTGAGAGACTGGCCCATGCACTGAGAAAATAATGAAGTTACACCATTCCGGCAAGAAATATGTCACTGAGCATAACGCAGTGCGGGTCATAGGTTCTTGGCAACATGATTCTTTCATGAGAAAATGATATATGTGTACTAGCTTTTTATTGTTGCTTATCAAAACATCTAAATTTGCAAAAAGAACCGGGTTTGACTCTTGGTGAAAGAACTGTTTTGTAAGAGTAAGGGTAAATTAATTATTAATAGTTAAATAATCACAATATTAATATTTTAATAGTAAATACAGATTAAATGCATGTTTTCCTAAGCTCAGTGAAAAATGATTGCTAGGGGTGCACCAGATTAAAGCACTGCAGAGAGAACTGCCACGTCAGGCATTCCCCCTGTGTCATCAGTGGAGATGGAGCCATCAAATCCTTGGACTTGCTCAGCCCCTAAATCTCTTCATGCTGCCAGCCCCATGTAGTTGTGTTTTGTAGCACTAACTGCTTTTATTTGGCGAATGCTCTACTGTGCGACCTACGTGAGGGAAATAGCCTTAATATTCTGCTGAAGGGAAAGAGGAGATTTGAGTTTGTTTCCAATGAATGGCAGAAAGTGCGCTATTTTCCCTGAACTAATTTGAAGCATAGGAGGCACAAGATGAATTTGCCTTGTGGAACCCAAGATTCTGTGGAATCTCCTTGGGTGGTGCCAACCTATGCCGGCTTGAGCTCTTACACTCCCATTACAGAGTGCCTGGAAGAGACACGAGCTCCGGTCTGAAAGCGGCGTAGTTACCTTAGCACAGCACTGTGACCGAACTGCTGCACCTCTCGCTGTTCCCCGTTCTGGTGCTGGGTTGGATGCACCATGCTTTGTGTGACAACGACCTGCTCACGGAGGTTCCATTTTCAACACAGATTCAAGAGTGGATGGTAGCCGCTTTGATAGAGACTTCCAGTGCTGTAGGGAATGAGGATACAAAATACATGGCTCACGAAAGGGTCATGGTTGTTCATAAGCTGTTCTCTCAGGCATAACTGTTTCTTTTCTTTTGTGTATAACACCCAATACCACTGGCTCTTGGTACATTAACTCTACATGCTATATTAATGCAAATAGTAATCAAAGACATTGCCTGAGCAATACACCTAATTAGTCTCTTAATGAATGTTTTGAGACCAAGATTACAGAGCAAAGTTTTTTTCTTTATAATTGTTAAGCAAGCACAGATAGAACAGTTGAACAAAGAAGGAACAAATTGTTATCAGCAACCCTAGCTTAAAAGATTTAAGGCCCAAGATCTAGTTTGTGAATGGTGAAGCCAAGGCCAGCTACTCTTATTTTTCAGTAAGCATTTCTGCTCAGATCTTAATCAACAAGAAGTCAGTTCAGTTTAAGTTTAGACCTATCTTGCTTCCATAGTTTCCCTGAATTCTGCTCAATTTGTGGGGTTTTTGATTAAGAGAACAGTCCAAGAACTAGATATCAACTGTTGATGAGAAAATACTTCTCTCTCCACTACTTAAAGGCATCATAACTTACACCCCTTCATTCTTCATTAATATGCAGTTAGACAATTTCTATACCACTTTATTCATTAGCATATAAATTGCCACCACCTTTTGTGTTCCAGTTTGAACCCATTACCCCTTGTCCTATCACTGGTTGTCACCGAGAAGAGCCTGGCTCCATCCTCCTGACACTCACCCTTTAGATAGCTGTAAACATGAATTAGGTCCCCCCTCAGTGTCCTCTTGTCCAGCTCCAGAGCCCCAGCTCCCTCAGCCTTTCCTCACACGGGAGATGCTCCACTCCCTTCAGCATCTTTGTTGCCCTGGACTCTCTCCAGCAGTTCCCTGTCCTGCTGGAACTGAGGGGCCACAACTGGACACAATATTCCAGGTGTGGTCTCCCCAGGGCAGAGTAACTTTCACTCATAGACTCTCAACTCACTCCTCATCGGGGCCTGGACAATACTCAATGCATTGTAGTTGCTCTCTCACATAAAGAGCAACTCCATCACCATGCCTGGCTGGCCTGTCTTTCCTGAAAAGGACACAGCCATCCATGACCTCATTCCAGTCGTCTGCTGTCCCACCATGTCTCCGTAATTGCCACTAGGTCATAATCTCCTGCCCTAACACAGGTTTCTAACTTCTCCTGCTTATTCCCCATGCTGCACACATTGTTTTGTTTATCTATCTGTGAACGTCTACAAAGACATAAATGCCAATCAGATTAATTTCTTACCTATGCCTATTTCATCTACTTTCTGGTGGAACAGCAAATCTGGAGGGTTCAAGAATTGCATTGCCATGAAAAGTTAAAAGATAACATATACATTCTCCACCAAAAATGTTGTGGGAAACATTGAAGTTCCAGCTTTAAAATGGGTCACAGTGCAAGTGGGAACTGCTGTTCTGTAAGTGCAGACTGGCCATTCGTGTGGCACTAAATAAATAAATAAACAGATGAACTCACAAGCTGCTTTCCAGACAGGTAAGGCTGTCCTGTTAAATTATTATTTAAACTGTGCTAAGCCACTTTACGGTTACAGTCACTTCTATTTCATCACGTTAACTAAAACTCTAGTCTGGAATGTTCCCAACGTTCTTGTCCAGACTTCTCTTTTGATCCAGGCTTTGTGTTTGGTGCGCCACTATGGGAGGAAGAATTCTTCTTAGTTTCTCCCCTTTTTAATGAAACGATTTATCAAGTTGTGTGAATGAAATTTTATTTCCTTCAGCTCTTTTAGAGGTACAGTCAAGGATAATGACCCTAATAATGGCACCACTGAACTGTAAAAACTGATCAAAATGTCTTCTTGAAATTTAATTGCCAACAAAGCCATGAACTCTGCACAATGTGGTGGAGAAAGCCAATGGGCTCAGCTTAGGCAGAAAGATCAGTGTATTGAGGCAGGAGATGTTAAGACATTCGTCTTTTTTTTTTCCTAAATGTGCTTGAGTTGACTAAGTGGATTTATATAATGCCAAACTATTCTGTATAGTAGATGATAATACCACATTCTGCAAATTAATTCTCTGAAAAGTGAACTGGGTTTGTAATTTTCTTTGTTAATGACCTGCTTGCTGATCTTGATGAACTAGGTTGTCATAAAAACTTTATGATATACACTTTATTAGAGTTGCAATAAAATACTAGTTTGCATCCTCTTCTGCTTTAGAGATGCATTACTAGCTTCTCAAGATTATAGTTTCAGGTAGTTCAACTGCTTTACAAGAACAAAGCTTTCTTGACAATCTTGTTTAAGACATAATTAGAACAATTAAGTCATTTTAGGTTAACTCCAGCAGCAAAGAAACCCATAGACTTTAATAGGAGCAAGATCAGCTTTGAACTAAGCTTAAGCACAATTTTGTCTTATTCCTTTGAAGACACAAATAAAATAATCTCTCTCACATGGATGGATTTGCCAGTTAATTATCCTCAGCATCTGCAGCACAGAATTCAGTCTTATGCCATTTAAGGTTTGGCAAGACAGATATATGGCTCTGCCATCAGAAAATTGCATCCTTGCTGAAAACACTTTGACGTCTGAAATTACCAAGAGCCAGACACTGGCTTGATTTGGTGGACTTATGTAGCTATGTCCATCGCAATGTGATACACATTCAACCCCAGTTAATCCATGCCTGTGCTTCCCATTGTGATATGCTTTGAAAAATTTGAAGTTCTTTTAATCCTCACTAGAGGTGGCATCTAATATCCTTGAAAAAATGTAGAGGTTTTCCTACAATAAAATAGCAAAAAATGTTGTACTCGATATGGAGCTTGAACGGCAAACTTCTGATTTGGAACTGTACCTCACCAAGGTTTTAGGGGTGTTCAGAAATAAAATTAAAGATTGTCCTGTGTAACAAAGGCGGTCACAATGTCTGGATCAGATAAAAGTACACAATGTGAAGATATTCATAACTGTGATATTTCCCTCTATATGGACAGATCTTTTTTTTTCACAATTACATACAAATATACATAAACCTAACAGGAAGTTCTTTCCTCTGGTCATATGCATAACACCTGGTTCCAACCCAGAAATGCCTGTATCAGAGCTAATAGGAACCTACTAAATAATGTCCCATTCATAGCTTTCCTTACTAAATGGTTCCCATGACCAATGCTCCCCTTTGTTGAAATTTGTGTGGCATTTCTAGTATAAACCTTGTCAGTGATTATTTACCAGTCTACTCTTAAATGGGTTTTTTGTTTGTTTCATTTTGGTTTTTTGTTTTTTTAAACTTGACTTTAGAACTCTTTGATATTATTTTGTATGGGTGAAACGCTGTTTGGTTCATTGCTGCTATTGTTGATATTCAATGTTGAAAGTGCAATAGGCCCCACATTATTCGTATTATCTCTGCAGTCCTATTATTGAGATGGAGGCTACTTGGGAAAGGATGATATTTTTCACCATTTTGGGAAGTGTTACCGTTCCCTGAGGAAATGCAAACATCCCACACTCAGTTACTTTATTCAAGTGTAATTTAAAACCGGCTCTCAAGCATAATGGGATGTTACAGCCAATATTTATTTTTCTTTCATTAGATAAATAGTATTAAATTGCAATCCTTGAGAAAATTGTACAGACTGTATCACATCTGAATGTGTTTGAGCTTGAGTCTCGCTCAGGCAAATTCTCATCATATTCAAATAACCATCATTATGCAAATAAGAACATCCTCATTGCCAAGCAAGTTTAAAATGGATGTTTGTTTTTATCATGATGAATTAACTTCCTCCTGGTAGCAGACAGCTACGTGCAGCTCAGAAGAGCTGCACAGGTCGTTTATTCTTCAGACTTCTTTTGCCAGTTGCAGGCTGGTTTGTTTTGTGTGTCGGTTTGTGGGTTTTTTTGCTAGCTAGAACATGTTTTGATTGTTCTTCCCATGTATCTTGCTGGAAAAACAGCACAACCAATTTTTCTTATCACCAGAGTTTTTAGCTTGTTGGTGTTACCGAATTTGCTCATAACAAATCTTTTCTTGTGAATCAGGCAGTAGCAACCCAAGGTCATCGTCTTCCAGAGGGAGGCCAGCATTTCATATCAGCACATGGATAGCCTGTGGCCGAAGAGTAAATCCTGGGTTTAGTGCTCGGCTTCAGCACTGACCCCAGACACTAGAGCGAACAGAGAAGTGCTGCTTCTATCTACCTTTGGCCTGAAAATCAGCTGTGAACTGTTTTACAGCTCTTACAGGTTCAAGACTTAAACTCAATAGCTACCCCTCCTTTTTCCCGATGGTCAAGCTAATGACCTACCAACGGTAAAATGTGTCAGCTTTGGTACCCAAATGCCAGTGGATGCCTCCTTTTATAGAACAGACCAATAATCTCAGATTTAATGCAGCATCTACAAAGACAGTTAAGGTCTGTGTAAGGTCCTCATGCAGAGTTACACACTCCTAGTCCTTGCTGATTCTGTATCTGTAGTAGTTCCAGGACTCTTGTCTCCTGTGCTATGCCTGTGTTCAGCTACACCTGTAGAGCCTGGCAAAGGATGTGGTTTGCCATCCGTGGGAACTGGCAGCACTCCCAGCTCATCCAAGTGTTCACACACTGATCTCTTATCTCTGGTTACTTTGAAGGTTCTGCTAGGTTGTATTAAAAAAAAAAAAGAAACAAACACACCATGACCATCATCAACAAATGCACTGGGCAGTATGTTTATGCGTTGACTCCATCCTGGAGCAACTTACTGCAAGTGTTTGATATTTAAAATACAATTCATTTGTTCTGCACTTATGCCACAACCTCCACAATGGAGTCTTAGTTATGGCTAAGGCCCTACACACTGCTACAATTAAAAGGATAATTAACTAATAATGTATGGGTCACAAAGGACTGTACCAACAGTTAATCTTTTGTTTGACTGTTTTCTGTATTATCTGCCTGGATCTCGTAAATTTTACTTCAGCGATGGCCAGTCTACATGCTAGAAACACACCTTAAATCCACGGTTTGCAGAATGTAGAATCACATTCTTTATTTTGATGTTTCTTGTGCTCACACAGTACATGAAAACATTCAATGTGACTACTGAAACTATTGCTATGTCAGAGGTACTGTACAAAGTTTGCAAATTGCAGCTTTCTTATATAAAATAAGGTTCTTATATAAAACAGGTTCTTCAAAGATAATGTCTGCAATCTATCATGTTAAATGATTTTTGCTTCCATAATATTTAGAAGACAAAAGGTATGCAGCAGGGATTATTCCCTTTGCCCTAGCTTTACAGAATATTGTTAATGCAATGAACAATAAGTAACAGAAACAATCTCCCTCATATTTGGATTAACTGCAGCCTTCCATACCCTTTCTGTTCTTTTCTCTCAGTTTTTCTGCCAAGCATACTGGATTAAGAAATCAAAATAAGTAGCTGGAAAAGAAATGCTTAATTCTCTGCAGGGACATAAGAGAATGTATAGATGAGCTGTAGGCCAAGAGTTCTTGTTATGATAGCAGTGTTGCTCTTATTTATATTTACAGTTAATGTTATAACTTCTGTAAATGAAAAATGCCACCAAACTACTTGAAAAGGAAATGTAATCTATAAATAGCTACTTTATGCACACTGTATCTTTTCCAGTTCAGTTAAGCAAAAAGACTTTTCATCTTCTCATCTAACATCTTATCCTATGAAGTTATGTCTGCATGCAAGGATGTGCTACAGGCCAAAATCTGCTTTCATTTCTATCTTTGTAACATCACTACCTTAAAAGAAGTCGAACAGGATGTTTTCTATGACCATATTCTATCCCTAGCCATTTTTGTGCGTGATCTTGAAATACCCACAATTCCTAAGCATGGCTGATGATAAGCAGTTGCTGGTGTGTTTTATTTTCTTATGTATGTTTCGGTTTCATTAAAACCAGTTCTTTCAGTAGAGTAGTTAGATATCCCTCAGATTACTGAATGAATAGAATATTTGTATTAGAGTAGAACTTCATAGATATATGAAAATATGAGATTTAAACTACTTTTCTAATCAGGGTGGAGGATTTTTGACATTTTGTGGTCAATGGGGTGGAGTTCAGTTCTTCTCCATGGTGAGGGTGCCAGAACACCAGAACAGGCTGCCCAGGGTGGTTGTGGAGTCTCCTTCTGTGCAGACATTCCAACCCGCCTGGACACCTTCCTGTGTAACCTCAGCTGGGTGTTCCTGCTCCATGGGGGGATTGCACTGGATGAGCTTTCCAGGTCCCTTCCAATCTCTGGGATTCTGTGACTGTGTTGTGATTTAATATTTAATGCAGACTTCATGAACAGGACCAATACTTGTTTAAGATATTGTAATTTTTGCCAAGCACAGTGCCTCTTGGTATCCTGCAGCATAAGAGTTGTTATAACACTATGCCACATTCTCAATGTTGTACTAAGCTCACATAGACAGAGTAGAACAAATAAATGAAAGTGAAATCAGCTACTCTTGAATAAAATAAAAAATGCAAAGGGATGCAGCTTACCTTGTGAGCTCCATTTTATAATGCCAGTTGTTTTATTACACCTTTTACTGACCATGTGTTTAATCAATATAAAACTCTAATAATGTAACAAGATCCTGCAATGTTTTCTGACAAGTACTTGTAAATTTTTCTGGAATACTACTTGTTAAACAAAGATTAAATGTGGCTATTAAAAGCTGGCAATAATGTTCCAGGAAGAGAGCTTTATTCTGCTCATAAAATGGGTACTGGGAAAGGATTGTTAAACTCTGTAAACTTGGAAAAAAAAAAATGAGGTAGTGACAGAATAGCTATTACTTTATATAAATAGTCCAATAAGCAAAATTGCACTTGCCTTGGACTACATGACTGCAAGATTCTCAGCAGCACAGAAAGTAAAGAAAAATTGTGTTCATTCCTGTATAGCACCATTTCAGATAATATGAATAGCATCAATTACATGACCTAATTGATACTGTTTGATTAAATCACCTAAACACGCATTGCTGAGATTATTACTTACTGTGTAATGGTGGCACTAGCCTGACTAATGTCAGTTGAAGCTTTTGAGTATGAAACAACTTAAAATTATCCAGGACATAATTTAAGATTTAATTTGCTTTCTAAATCGCAGATAATGAATATCCCCTCTCACTGATGATCAGCTGTGCACATAAAAAGTCTTTCTGACCTGCATGTAACCACCTGTATCAGCTGATGTTCATTACAGGAGTAGAGAGGTCGAATGCTTGACCTTAGAACAAGAGTTTGGTTGCAATGCTGCAGAATAACTACTTAAGGATTAAACAAATGTTAAGAGCATATCCAAAGCTTTCCTTCTCTTAGGAAAGAAAGTTAAGCTGATGTTGATAAGCAAGATCAGCTGCATGATAGAAGTCGAGTGACTCAGAAATTTAAAGTCAGCTGTTAATCTTGTAGTTGAAACAAAAACCTATGGGATACAAAAAACACTTTCTGTGTCTTGCCAGGCAGGTTTTGTGGATCACACCCCATAAAAAGCCTAATTTTGCCTGGGTTTGAGGGCACGACACCCACATCTCCAGCTATAAACTGTCCTTCCTTTCTAAGCTAAGCCATAGCACAACAAAGAATGAGAAACATGTGAGTCTGGAGGGGAGAAAACAAAAAAGAGCTTAACTGTCCTGTAGTGGTTGGAGCATCCAACTGAGAATGGAGACTCCAGGCATTGCTTATCTATTAATAATTACTGTTGAGTGTTTAATAAAAAATCAACCTGAGAAAAAGACTCATTCCCTCCCAGCTGAGTGCCTTAACCACTAGATTTAAGAGTCACTACAGCATCATACCCTTCATAGGACAATGCCATTTTTAATTGGCATGGAAAATTATTCTGGACTTGTTCAGGCTGGATCTAGATGTTTGCTGCCTGTTGCCAATTATGTAATTCAGTGTTACATCTAGATTTATGTGATTTTGAGGTAAAGATTACATTTGTTTTAATTCCTGCTTATTTTTGGAGATCCATGGAAACAAACTCAGTGATGAGATCTATTACATAACTATTCTTAAAATGATCAATTAACAGTGGCTGTCTTTTTTTTTTTTTTTTGGCATTTCTCCTGACCAAATAAAGTCTTTTGATGCTAAGAAAATGCGGGTTTTGCTCCTAACTGTACTACAATACAGTGTGATCTAGTTGTGCTACTTCATTTCCCATTCTGTTTAAAATTTCCATTGTCTTAAGCTGTAGAAATAAGAACGCTGTTATGTTTGTAAGCCACTCTGAGATGCTGAGGTAGAAAACGCTATAAATTGTATGCAAAGCATTTATACTGAACATAAATCATAGTAATGATCATGACACAGGGCATTTCCTGGGAGCATTAATTCTACAGAAGATGTTTGCTTCTGTTCATTAACCTCAGGAAGAAAACAGTTGTTAATGACCTCAGCCACTGAGGTGCTCTCTGCACCAGCCTCCGTGCTGGGACTGCGTCTCCAACCATGCGCTGGAGCGCACTATCAACTCAGGGCAGTGGATTTAAACGTTTACATTCCATTTTCCCAGTAGAAACCAGAAAAGTAAACCAAACTTCACTTCCCCCATACGCGTTTTAGTAGCTCTTGGAGCTGCTGGGCAGCTTTTATTCACCAAACCAAGGTGCCAGCCAGGTTAGCTGTGCCGCTGCGGGGCTGGAGGCTGCTCAGCAGCCAATGGCAGCAACTCCCTTCACTAAGGTTTAGGATCAAGCCATTAAAAAAATCAAGCTTTTTGTTAATCTCCTAAACCATCTTATTCTCTCCTTTTACAAATTCCTTTAGTTTTGCTACTGGAAATTCATTGCAGGTTCTAGTTCCTCAGCTTTCCAATTTGCATCTAATTTTGTATCTTTTCAACAGAATATTGTTTTCAAAGTTTTGTTTGTTTTTGTTTTGCTGTTTGTATGTGTTTGTTTCTTGGTTTTGCCACATGTTCATGGAGCTAGTGTAGTTTTCCCTTCCCCAATTTCCTTCTCCAGCAGCTTGGACTGCAAGGACAGCCAATGTTTATAGTGAGAAGGTTAAAATATTCTAGATATCTTTGGTTGCTTCCTCCCATTTATTGACTCTGCAGTTTCAATATGAAATCTACTATAATGTGGAAGCTGTTTCCCATATACTACAAGGGCTTCCTACCATATGCTCTCCCATCTGTGATAAGAATGAGGGTTTTGTAAAAAGAAAAGGAAAATTTTCAGTGTGTGGCTGTAGTTGAACTGTGTGCATTATCTGCCTGCTTTAGGGAAGACTTGAAAGTAAGTATGTATATTATATATGTCACGAATTCTTCTACCTCCTGTTTATTCCACATTGCTGATCAAGCAATTTCTGTGCAAAAAATAACAGTTATGAAACTTGGAGAACTGGTGAAACTGAATACATCTGAAGAACTGTAATTCAGGAAACAATGTGTAGTCACTTCATTGATTGAAGTGGCTTTTAGGCCTTTAGTGATGAGTGGCGCTTTGGAGAGGGTACACCTTTGCTAAAGATTAACCACAACAATATGTTAAATGTAAGTGCCATTATAAATTCTTTAAGACTTTCTGCAAAACCCGCCCACCCTAGTTGCATCTGATATTTCAATCTAAGTGGGGCTGCCTGCCATTCATTTCAGCAGATGCCAATTCTTGTTTAATTTAGGGCAGAAAATGTGTTGCGCCTCCTGTAATGAGGGTTAGATGCTGTATCAGGGCTCTGAGAATCACTGCAGCACCAGGGGTCACTAGCACTCCATCAGTACCAAGGATCTGGTGAAAAACCTGGTCGATTTGTCATAGCAACAAGCCTATTTTGCTCTCAACTTAGTCGTACTGCCAAACAGGCAACTGCTTCAAGGTCTAATGTATACACACAACTAGACACCATATGTGTTTACAAAGATGTGTTTATGAAAGATGACAAACTATTGAGAGCTGCTATTCTTTGTGTATTTGGGTTTCTCATTCCTTCCAAATTCTTGAGCACTATTGTGTTTCCTTGTGTATTTCATACTAACCTACAGTCAGCCTATAAATTATTATACCTATATTTCACTGAATCTTTGGAAACTACATTTTAAATCTAACTCACAGTAAGCAGGATGTGGCACTAAGAAATGCAGTACTGGAGAGTTTTGCAGAGCTGGGCTCCTGGATTCTGAGAGATGTTGGACACAGAACATGAACCGGTTCTCAAAAGAAATTTCTAATCACTGAAGATCTGCCCACTACTCACAGTATTGTTTTATGAAAATATAATTAGTACATTTTAATGATCTTTATACTAAAAATGTCAGGTGATTAAGCATGAAAGTTTGATCTCATTTAATAAAATTGCTGTATTTTCAGTATTTTTTCTGCTAAAATTGAAGGTCTAAATGATGAATTTAAAAGCCTCTGTAGATTACAGATCATTATCTGTAGTAACTTATTAATTAAATATGGAAAAAACCTTGGGATGGAATTCAGCAGGTAAGATGGAAAATAATTTTTATACCTCACATGCTATGTTCCAGTTAGCAGATCTTCTATTCAGTCTAGGTAAAGCTAAGGACAGTTTTATAAAGCAGAGGTTTTCTTTCTGGTTCATCTTGAAAACACTGTAGGTTTCTCAGGGCTGACAGCTGAGTCCTGTATCTTCTCAAAACAAAGCGACACGCGCACATGGCAAAGGTGCGGAGGTTTGTGTGCAGAGCGGGTGGGCAGGCTGCGGTGACGGTGCTGCGGGGGAGCTGTGCTGAGGCTGTGGACACCCTGTCCTTGGGAATGGAGACGTTATTTCCAAAGCTAACATGTGCTCAAGAGGACACCTCTAAAAGGAAAAGCTGTTGAAGGATTCTAAATGCATAGAGATCACCTTTGCTGAAGATATCGAAGGCTGAGGGAGAATTCAAGGGAATTATTCTGTATTGCGGCCTTATGCTTTCATTCTCCCCCATGCATCTGCTTTTGGCCACTATGGGAGACAGCATAGCAGGCTACACAGACCTTTGATCTGTCCTATTCCTCTATTCATTTTCATTTGATATAAACAAAGATTGAAAAAAGGAAGCTGGCAGTGCCTGCAGGGAAATGTTTTCATCATCTCCATAGTACTTTTTAAATGGGCTTTGCCATCTTTGCTTGTAAGGCATCATGTCAACTTGTCTCTAGTTACATCTCAGAACAGCCACAGTAACATCCTCTGTTCTGTTCTTTCATGTTATCTGCTCCTAAAAACCACTGTTAGTTTCATAATTACACTGAGAATGTTTCCAGATTTCTGACTGGACATTGTTGCATGTTGACACTTACATTCCAGCCATTTGGATCACTTTGCCTGTTGTAACTTGGCAAGCACTGGTACTAATATATGGCATTTCCCTGCTATGGAGGCTTGAGTTCAGCCCAGCCAGGAAGAAGGAATTTTGTTTGTACCTATTATTTTTCTCTATGCTATATAAATACATTTCTTCCTACAGTGATTGTTTTCCTGATGTGCACACATACTGTTTAGTTTATTTTTTGAGCTTTTATTTGAGCTGGCCACTGTGTCTTACAAGATTTGGTCCATGTAAATCACCGCACTGTATTGTACTGTGAATACAGTAACTTGCAGCCAAAGCATCTTTTAAAGTCCTGCCATCAGATGAAGCAGGTTAATATATTAGTTCATTAATTCAAATAAAGAAGTCCTCTTGGATACACTTTTCGTCTATTGGAGTGCTGCTGATTTGGCTGATAACAGCCTCGCTGTGTTGTGATAAGGTCCTTTGTCATTTTTAGAACTCATTTTGAACTAGGCTCTTTCTGAGTTTTCATTGGAAGCAAGAGAAGGAGAGTGAAAACTCTGACTGACATCATCTACTTTTTCAGCTATTGTGAACTGACAGCAAGCCCAGCAACATAAAGTAGCCTGATAGGAATACTATTCACCACTAAGGTTAGCGTTTGATCATTAAAGAGATAGGCACTCCAAGGGGTATTACCATTGACAGTAGAACTACAAGCTGTCAAACAGATTTTTATTTCAGCCTGGTGAAGATGTTGAACTGTATCTGCTATTCTCATACAACAGAAGCATTAGAAGCAAACCAAGGAGTTTTATTTTTTATTTTCCTATGTTGTGTGTGAATAGATGATAATTAGTTTTAAACAAATTAACAAAGATTTCATGCTTCATCCTGCTGTCACCGAAATAAAAATCTAAGTGCTGGTTAATGTCAGAGTAAGATCCAGAAATTAAAATGAAATTGAAGAGCGTGACTCAGTTTGGTCTTTGCAGCATGTCCCATTATCTCATTCTGATTTTCATATTATTTATGTGGGAGCATCACAAAGACTTCAGCTGCTGAGCGTGACTCAGCTGGCCCAGACGTGGTGCACACACGAACAGAAAGAAATCCCTTCCCCAGAGACTCTGCATTACCCAGAGAGAAAAGACCACAGATAGATGTGATGAAGAAATGAGTGACAGAAACATAAAATAACTGCAGAACAGCTCATGCTTTGCCTTATGAATGGCAGTCACAGTACACCTGCTGCTTCATGACAACTAAATGTTTTGAAGACAACACATTAAATGGTATAAAATTGCTGGGAGGTCAAACTGATCATGCTGATTCCTTTTCATCTCTGAATCTATGATTCTAATTGCTCCTTATTTGGGATGTTGTGCAGTAACAAACCCAGATAATCCTTTTCAACACCCTCTGTGCAATCTTCAGGCAATGTGAGGGAAGAAAAACACGAGTAAAAATCTCTTTCTCTAAAAATCAATGGTAAAGTATGCACTGACTTCAGCAGTGCCAGGATTTGTCTGAGTTTAATGGATTAAAGTGAAAAATATTTTTTGGAGAAAAATGTGTAACTGCTCAGTTTAAAAGACTCAATAATATGCCCTGCTATTCCAGGTCTGTGGGCACTGAGACAGAATTATTAGAATGCAATTGGCTTTTGAAATGAATTGTTTGTTTTCAGATCACTGGACACATTCTGTATTTCCATGTCTCTATATATCTATATCTAAAGTGGGGAGTATTGGGCAGAGGGACACTTTTGCTGGTCCAGCTGGCTACAGTCTTTTCTCTAGTCCACTGTTCTCTGCTGTGTCAATAGGGCTTCTCTCAGACTTGCACTTCTAGTCAATGAGGGCACATTACTGCCTCAAAAAACCCAACAAAATCCAAAACCCACAAAAAACTCAAACAAAAAAAAGTGAATTGATAAACTGATTAAAGCAATTAGCAATTTTAATTACATAAAGCAGATTATATATATCAGTTGATATATCACAATGAAGATGAAACAAGAAGTCTCAGGGTAACGATGGATTTTCTCATTAACTTGCTGGATGCAGATTAATCAGTTTCCTGCCTTTACAGTGAGCCATAGGTTGGGAGGATGCAGGTCTCTTCAGTCTCTCTCGTGTTTTCCTAAAGTTCTTCCTTCACAATTAGTTGTGTTAATTGCCCAGAAAAGATTATGCATACGTGCCAAAATAACATATTGCTAATAAAACAGGAAGATGTTTTCTCATTACTGACTAGTAGGACTTGATGTGATTTTCCATGAGCGGTGTCTCATGGACTAACTAGAGGGCCAGGCTGGGGCTGGTACAGTTGTGGTGTTGTCACCTGCACCCATAGGAGGAAACGCAAACTGGGACACCCACTGCAAAGTGAAACGTGGCAGATGGCCCAACCTTCAGCTGTCTCTTCAGCAGAACATCCATGGAAGCAAAGGGAAGATTATTTCTGTGTAGGCCACATGAAAGAAATGAATAAATTTATTGTTCCTGAAGGGACTGGAGGCAACAGTTTATTTGTAAGTGCATTGGCTTTGAGAAGGCTTGAGACCCAAAGGTGGCTCATAGGGATAACAGGATAGTGGAGGAGGATGTTGACAAAACATTGCGTCCATTCATACCTACTAAAAGTAAAATGTCTGTGGAGTGCTTTGGAGCGAAAAGGGTATTGATGCATAAAATCTAATATTTAGTTAGTGACCTTTCAGAGTGACTTCTAAAAACAGTAAGGAAAAAAAATCATAGAGTGTTTTGAGTTGGAAGGGACCTTAAAGATTATTTAGTTCTAAACCCCCTGCCATGGGCAGGACCACTTCCACTAGAACAGGTTGCTTACAGCCCTGTCCAACCTGGCATTCAAATAATAGCCTAGAGTATCTTTTTTTCTTTCTTTCACAAGACCAAATTCGGAAATTAATCTGTTCAGTGAGTAGCAAAATCTCGGACCAGGATAAAGGATCCTAGGTTGCCTAGTGTCCATATTTTTGTTGGAAAATTAAGTAAGTGCTTCTAAGTCAACTGTTTCAACAATGGTGTTGCAAAGTATTAATATGTTTTTGCCGTTGTCTCTTTCGGTCCAGTTACCCCCGAATGACTGCATGGCAGTAAAACTGTATGTACAGAACTTCTCCAATGTTGCACAAAATAACAACAAGCAAAATCCAGGTACTGGCTATAGAGTCAGAAACTGTAAAGGGAAGAGAATCTAGGTTGGTTGGGGGTTTTTTGATTCAAAGTTGTTGTTTGGTTGGTTTTTTTTCTTGACGAAAAGTTGGTAACAAAACCCCCCACACTTCGATCTGGAGAGAAAAGTGCTTTCTTTTTTGCACTTTTCACACCTTTTGTAAACTATAGGGAAGTTGTCCTTTTCCTAATCCATCAGAATAGAGATTAACCAGTACACTGGCAAATTTCACCTAACTACTGAAGGAAGCTGGGCATTGACTTCCTCCTCCACATGACAATTGGTTTATCTTGGATAGAGAGTATTTTATTATCATTTTCCTATGTTGGACAACATTGTAAGTTTTTGGCCATAACATACTATATATCATGTCAATAACAATTTATCTTCTTTCAGATAGTGCATGTTCTGATTAATGTTTCAGATATAATGCTGGTTCTAAAGTATGCTGCATTTCAGGTCTAGGGAGCATCTCTGGGGTTGGTAATACTTCTAAAACGGATGTGTTCTTCTAAAATGAATTCACAACATTACACAAAATACAGCCTTTTCTCATTGCATGGCTGTCCACGTATTTCTCAGTGTCAGCAAACAAAGTGTACACTTTCAAAGCTTATTTTGATGGGCCCATTTTAAAGCTTCAGCTTTGTGGATGTTAATATAAAAACAGTGGTTTATTGCTCCCAAACATGTTCTCCATGAAGGAACAAAGTGGCTATGAGTTCTTGTAGCCACTTTGTTTTTGTAGTCTGGGCTGTGGTCAATTGCATTTTGCTGACATTCTATCGGCCAAGGATAATATAAATCTCATTATTAAGCTTGACCAAAGGGTTGGGTGAGCTGAATGGTTCTAGCATTGACAGAATTGAAAACCTGAGGTCTGTTATTTTTCCCCAGCATTCTTGAATACTCTTTAGACCAAACGTAGGTATTCTTTTTCTGTTGTTCTTGCACTATGTATGAAGCATTTTACAACCGAGTCTTGCATTGTTTCCCTGTTCGCCTGCACCACACTTGGTTTGGACCCTGTCTCAGTGTCTTAGGGAAAGCTGAACACACGATGAATTCGGCCGCGGGAAGGAGCGCAGCCCTCCCCACGTGCAGCGCTGTACACAGGCCAAGGCGGCGTGCTCGCCCGCTCCCGGCAGCGGAGGGATGCGCTTTGTTTGGGTGCCGGGAGAACCGACGCTTGTGCCGGCCCCGGGGCCGCCTCCCTCCCGCCGGGGCCGGCCCGGGCACTGCGGGCAGCGGGCGGCTGCGCGGTCCCGCCGGCGGCGGCTTCGGGAACCCCGGGCGCGGCACGGCCGGGCTGTGCGTCCGCTGAGCGGGGTGCGGGGGGAGCAGCTGCGGCCCCCGGTACCGGCGCGGCCACGGATGCCGCTCCGTGCCCAGGCTGGGCCACCGCCGGGCACCAGGCTTCGGGAGCGCCGGCGCTCGCCTCCCCCGCGGCCTGGGGGGACCAGGCAGCCCCGCCCCGCTCCGCGCCCCGCTGCCCAGGGATTGGGGCTGGCGGGCTGGCTGGTGCGAGGCGGGGCTTGGGTCGGGCGCTTATTTATTTATTTGTTTCCCTCCTCTTTTTGTTATTTTTTTCGCAACACCTCCCGGCTCCAATCTCTGTCTCTCTGTAAACAGCAGCCGCGGCACGCGTAGGATGGGCCGGGGCCGGAGGAGGCGGCCGGGCGGCCGGGCCGGGGCCGGCGCCCCGGTGCGGGCTCCAGCCGAGCAGCAGCCGCTGGGGCGGCAGGTCCGCCGGCCCCGAGAGCAGTGAGCACATCGCTGGCAATGACCTTCTGGAGGGAGCCGCTCTCGCCCCCTCCCTCTCTTGCAGAAAGTCAAACAAGTCGATTAGGAAATTGAGAACTTAAAAAAAAAAAAAACAAAACAGAGAGCGAGAGCGCAACACCAAGCCCCTGCCTCCGCGGCTGGATGATTGCTGGGCTGAGCAGCATCACCTAAAGGAAAACTTTGGTGGCGCCCGGAGCGGACGTGCTTTTCCAGCGGGATGCGGGCACTGGCGCGGTGAAGCGCGGGCGGGCGGGAGCCCGCGGCCCCCCCGGCTCGGGTGTTGTGGGCCGGGGGCTGCTTGCCTGTGTGGAGCGACTGAGATCAGGACCGAGATTTTAACCACAGCTGTTTCCTATTTATTTATTGAGAGGGTTTTTCTTTCACAGCATCATTTGTTTTGAAGGATGAGGGAGGTAAGGGGAGTGTTAAACCTAAAGAAGTGAGTCCTCTCTCCGAAGGAAATGCCTTGTGCACTCTCCAGATGACCTTTTCTTAAAATGCAGCTTCTCCAGCTGACCGATTTTTATTTTGATTACAAAGTGTGTGAAACTGAGCTGTAACTTCTCCACAAACCCTAGGATGTGCACTTCTGGGATTAGCAATATGGGGCATCTCTTGTCACCTCTCCTCTTGAGTCTGGCAGCAGTTTTTTCCAAAGGTAAGGCTCAGTCTCCTCTGTCTGTTCCACTGCATCTTGCTTCTTGTTCATTTTGCATACAGAGCCTCTGTCCCTTCTCTCTGTAATGCCTTGAATGTTGATACCCACAATTCATGACTGGAAGACTTGGGGGGAGTCATGTGCTAGTCAGAACCAAAGATACTGTGATGGGAAATCCTGAATGGCAGAATTTTTACGCGGTGAGAATTTTGACTGTGACAAACAGTACCCATTTACTGAGGCATTTGTAACCTGCCAATTGTACTTTTAATCATGTAGTAGATGCTGGTGATGAGCTGAGCTGGTATCCAACCAGCTTTGGAGTGCGAAGGGTTTGTTATCTGGAAATCTGAAGTCTTCAGGGGTACAAGCTGTTGGTGTTAGCTGCCCCACAATTGTCTTCTATGTAATTTTTCAAATTAAAAATCGTGTCTCAGACTGGCTGGCAATGCTTTACTGGAACAGAGAAATAATGTGCATGCTCAAATGTGGGGAGATCCTGAACCAGGTGTCTGATGTTCTGCATGCCGAACAGAGTTTGAATATCCTGACAGCATGACTTCAGACCACTCTGGTATCTTCTCATTGTTTGTAGTCAGAATTGGAAAACCAGCATATAGGCAATGCACACATTTTTGTGTGTATTTAAATCCTGCCTTGAACTTAAAGTTTTCATTGATGGCCCCAGCGAACAGGTGAATGCATTTTTGTAATACTTCATTTACATGATTATAAGCATTCCTGTGGAATGCACATTAGGAAAAAATACCCATTTCTCCTGAGAAGACATTGTGCATCAACAGCTATAGTTTTGTGAGGAAAACAAAATTAGTATTCGTATGTAGTTACTCTTCAGAGACGAATAATAGCATATGCATTTAATCTATGATTTTGCAAACATACTAATAAAGAGTTCTGCTTATAAACATCACTATTTAAGAAAGATACTAGTTACTCTCACCACTTTTTTATGCTTCCAGCTATTCCTTAAGTCAGTTATTTTTACTAATGACATTGTGTCCAGAACTGAATTTACTAACAGAGGGCAAAATACCCAGCTGTTTATTGCTGCGGTGGTTCCTTGTATTGAATTCACTTCTCCTTTTCCTCTTAGAACAGGTTAAGAAGGAAAGGAACAAAATTGTAAGTCTCCTCAAACGTTATCTAAATGCAGTGCCTACATAAGTACAGTTTTAAAGTTGCAATTGGAAATGCACTAGCAGCAGGGCTTGGGAGTCTGAGTCTTTTCAAAAGGCTGCTTCATTCACACTGCACACCAGTAGCTTTTCATTTCCCAGCTAGCTTGTAAATTATGTATTTTATTATAAGCAATATCAGTACTTTGGATAGGCTAACAATGCAAGAAGAATATTAACTTTTTAATCTCCTATTTTTGATGTATTTCAGTTTGCAGCCTTAAAACTGCATTAATATAGTGTTTGACTGAGATTGCAGCTTATTCCAAGACTGGAGTATAAGTGGTATTTCAGTCCTACAGAGTGCAGTGTTTGTTTTATTGCTGGCTCAGCAGTTATAACATTCATATATGATTTTATTCTTGAATGTTACTTATATCTTCTTGGAAAGGTAAACAGAGAGAGAAAAATTTGACTTGGAAAGGAGATCTCTTAGGTGGAAAAGAAATGCTATAAAAGCTGATGAGCGAGATTTTTTCCAGGTATTGTGCTTGTGAAGTCTCCTTAAATCTGATATGTCTTGAAACCAGATGCACAAGATCCAATTAGAATTACTGGCATTGTCTCCGCTATTTATTTTGCACTTCAGATAACCAATATACTACTGCGTGATTGTTGGGAGTCCTTGCATTTAATAATACAGATCTCTATCTTTAATGTAATTGTCTGTTTTCATACTTGATATCAGACTCCATCTGTACCACTGTGCCTTGGTACACCCCGAACAGACCAGAGTGTTCCAGAGGTTTATGGTAGAAACTTGGCAATGTAGAAGGTTCATTTCACCCCCACTGAATAAGGAGAGGAAACCAAAAATATAATAAGACTTGATTACTACTACAGGGCATGTTTCTTCTATGGCTTTCTGTTGCTAATAGAAAAACTCTCATTTATGACATGACAAAGTTTTCTTAAAGAGATAAAAAATCTTTCGACATGCAACAGCAATCAGCTGCCTATTGTGTATAGGTCTGTTGCTGATTACTCAGAACCATGGCAACACACCTTTTTACTGCACAGTTTCCAAATCTTTCAGGTAATAATGTTGAAGTCTTGAGAATACTATTGCAGTCTTGCTTTGCTTTTACCTCACAAATGCAGAAAATAGCTCCAGCCTGAGAAATGAAATGTTGTTTTCAATAATGAGCCCAGAACAATTGGTCACAGATGATATAATCCATGTATTTTAATATATTGTCAGTCCAATTATATATGTGTTCATGTACATATCTATGTTAGAGAGGGTTTGTAAGGCTATGGAACTGTAGTTATGGGGGCAGGTGCATTTCACAGCTTTGTCTTCAAGTAGGAGTTTTCTTGAGTCAGTCCTAGGGAGCCAGTTCTTGCTCTGGCAGTTGGGCATTTTGCTATTTGGTATCAACTATGAAAAAAAGTGTTAAGAAATAATAATTTAAAAAAATAACCGACTCCAGTTGACATTCATGAAAACACAGACTAATACAACAGGCAGAATACGAGGGGAAAACCTCTCATTAGCTTCATTGGAGTAGAATAAAAACTTTGATACCTTACTAGAACACCAGGTTCCATGCTTGGTGTAAGTCTAGAATGAACTAAGCATCTTCTGTAAGACACTAAATGATTTTAGGATGGATATTGCGAGACCTAAGATTGAGGAGTCTTTTACATTATAAATGTTTGTTGTCAGATAAAAAACCTGATTTAATTAATTTCAAATTTTGGGTCTAAGTAGACAGTACCAAGTGAGCCAGCACTGGGCCCTTGCGGCCGGGAAGCCAGTGGTACCTGGGGGGGGTTAGAAGGGGGTGGTCAGTAGGTCAGAGAGGTTCTCCTGCCCCTCTGCTCTGCCCTGGGGAGACCACACCTGGGATATTGTGTCCAGTTGTGGCCCCTCAGTTCCAGCAGGACAGGGAACTGCTGGAGAGAGTCCAGCGCAGGGCAACAAAGATGCTGCAGGGAGTGGAGCATCTCCCGTGTGAGGAAAGGCTGAGGGAGCTGGAGCTCTGGAGCTGGACAAGAGGAGACTGAGGGGGGACTCATTAATGTTTACAGATATCTAAAGGGTGAGTGTCATGAGGATGGAGCCAGGCAACACTGGTGACAACCAGTGACAGGACAAGGGGTAATGGGTTCAAACTGGAACACAAGAGGTTCCACTTAAATTTGAGAAGAAACTTCTTGTCAGTGAGGGTGGCAGAGCCTGGCCCAGGCTGCCCAGGGGGGTTGTGGAGTCTCCTTCTGTGCAGACATTCCAACCCGCCTGGACACCTTCCTGTGTAACCTCATCTGGGTGTTCCTGCTCCATGGGGGACTGCACTGGATGGGCTCTCCAGGTCCCTTCCAGTCCTTGACATTCTGGGATTCTGTGATTGAGTGACTTCTGCCTGTGTTCTGCTGAGCGTTCTGTGTTCTTCTCATTCATCCTGAGCTGAAATTTCCCACAAGTTGTTTTCTAATGAGATCTCAGGCCACATAGCTGCTGGTTTGATTTTCTTTTTCTTTCAGTTTTTATAATGTGGAGACTTGGCAAGTGTATTAGGTAGGATTACCAGATAGTGCATTTACAGTGATACCAGCTTCCTATTATAGGAAAGTGTGTGTGTGAGGGGAAATCTCTCAGAAACCAAACACCCCAACATTTAGTTTTGGTTATGTTAGAGGAGAGAAGTAGCTGAATATCTGGATTTAAATTGCCTCAGTTTCATTTGGAATTATCCATAATACAGTATTTTTTGAATGTCTTGATTTCCTTTGAATCTTATACTTAGATGCGCATAAAGTACAGGTGTAGTCAGTAGTTTTTATTGTAAGCTTTGCCTATGTGCAGAAAACCAAAATGTTTCCTTACAAACCCAGAAGACAGAGGAAGTCTTGCTAGCCTGAGGTTCAAGCTGTTTCCATCAAACCAAGTTTTTGTACTTTGTCCCAGCTGCACTGAACTTACAGTCTTTCGAGACATTATACAAAGGAAGGGGAAACTAAGTTGCACTTTTTTTGCTCTTCTTGTGTTTCCTGGCACAGTGACCTTCTGGGAGAACCCCCGTTCTGATTTCTTTTATTTCAGTAAAAATAATAAATTCAGACTAAACTAAAAATTTCTACAGCTAGACCCATGTTTTATTTGTCAGCTGCAATACTGGCTTAATGTGATTTGGTTTCTAATACTTCCCTGTAATGCTCTCATTTTTTACTTCTGTCTTTTCTTTTATTAGTTCCATAGGACTGGCTGGCTCTGTGACACCAACCAATGTTTTAGATATTAATAAAAGCAGCTTTATTCAGTAAAGATCAGTTTTATTTAATAAAAGAGAGAATCAAAAGATAATTTGATTTTTCATGCTGCATTCACATTAAATCAAGCTCCTGAAGTTGTTGCGGATGCCAAGTTTAGTGGCAGTCTGTCCCTGGTCCTGGGATACATAAACATGGCTCAGACAGATTGATTGCAGAGAAGCTGAAGAGGCAGCTGAGATTCATCACAGGTTTGGTTTATAAAGTGTTACATTAAATTACTTGATTTTCACCAGTCTGTGTAATATTGCCTACTGCATTATTAATGGCAGTTCAAAATGAAGTGGATTTTAAATAGTTCAGAGACATTTAGATAAGACTAATTATTATGAGCAGATTTAAAGTACATATTTGAGAATGTTAGGCTACTTCACCCTCTTCCATGGGAGGAAAATTAACTGTAGAATGAAGATTGGCTTCTTCATGTCCTTGATTTCTTCTTTTATCAAATGGACTTAATTCCAGTGTAAGGTGTTAGTCTGATGGCCCGTAGACAAGTGGATTGAAAGTCTTCATCCTCCAAAGCAGCACAGCCTGTTAGTGTCTATGCAAGCTTCCACTTTCTACTTTAGTAGCATGGCTTGAACTTGACCTAGAGGGTGATATAACTTCCAGCTCTGCAATGTAAGATACAAGATCCATCTATTGATCCACAGTGAGTGTGATCCAGAGCCCGTTACAGCCAGTAGATGGGGTTTCATTGCCTCTAGGAGGCTTTAATTCAGAGTGTAGACAGAGTTTTCTGGAGTGGTATTTTTCAGCCCGTGGCCCACACACCAGTAGTGATTCATAGAACATCTGAGCAGTGTTGTGAAACCAGTGCCAGAAACCTTATGCATGCAAGCTAGAAAAAAATAAAGAGAGGAAACAGAAGTAACAAGGATGCTTTCAGAGTGCATCCCAATTTGCGTTTGGTTGTAAACAAAGACCTTTGTGACGATACTGTGTAAGACGGTCTGGATTTCTTTCAAAAAGTTAAATGGCTCTTGTCCTTAAAACGGTTGAGAAAAAACCACTGTAGTGAAACTAACTAGTAATTTAAACTATTTCTCTGAACTCTTTGTTATTGAGTCAGTACTTCAGACAGGATCACTGAGAGTGTGTTTCTAATCCACTGCAGCATAAGTTCACTTAAATCAACACTGAGCAGTGGTTCAGTGAAGCAAGGCAGGAGGCGTCTGCCAGTCACTTAACGCGTCTGCACTGTAGCATCAATTAACTTCCTAAAAGGCTTCAGCTATACTCACAGAGAATGGCTGGTCGTTCTTACACCTTCAGCCTTGTTTTTTAAATTAAGGTTTCCAGAAAGGTTTCCGGAGGGAGTTTTCTGTGTTGTAGGTGATTGTCTCCCTGAAGGTTGCTTAGCAAAATGCACACATTTTGGTTTCTTGGGCATACTATGTAGAAATGGTTGGTAGTGAATGCATCTATGCTGATGCCACCTATCCCCAAATTTACAAAATAGAAGGCCTCTGTCCTCCTCCTGTAGTTACTTCACCCTCTCGCAGGCCCATCTAGCTCTGTTTTTTAAAGTTACTTTGAATTGGTTTGGTTTGTTTAGTTATTTGGGTTCTTCTTGGTAACTTTTCTCACAATGCTGTGTGATATGGTTTGCATAAGATGTTCCAGATATTTGATATGGTAATGGTTAGTAACCATGTTCCAGCCTTAATTTATTCAATACCATTTTATACTCGTTTGCTTTTCTGCTAATGGTGTTTTTTAATCTTAATAATCCAAAGTTGTCAGAGATAACTAGCCAATAGCGTCTCTGATTATTAATCCAATCTATGATATAAAAAAAGGAAACAATACCACTTAGTCTTCCATCCGTTCATTTATCAAAGATCCTGGATTAGTACATAATTGTATCCTCCGCTTTCTACTGAGCCATAGTGGCTCATTCCACTTGTCTTCAAGAAAAGAAGAGTTGTGATTTGAACGTGCCTACAATTGAAACATCTGTATTTGTGCTTCAGAGTTTTGCATCTCTGTCTTAATGTAATTAGTCTTGCTTGGTTAATTTTAATTTGGTAGTACACATTGGGTCTATGCATGGCAAATTCCTACATTTAACTTCCTGCATTGCTCTTGGCAGTATGGGGTGTATCGTCAGGTTTTCCTCATACAAAGGAGGCCTTGATGTTGTTTCCGTGGATTGTGTTTTGAGCTACTGTTGAAGAAACTGATGAGCTCTGACAAAATTTCCCAGTGTAACAGGTGGGTAAAACCACCATATATTAGCAGTTACCCGCCTGTCATCTTTAGGACATTTTCAGAAACAAAAATAGGATCTAGTTTGCTCACATTCTCAATCCTGTAGCTCTTTCCAGATGTGTCTAATGAGTTTCTTTGGACCTGTTCTTAGAAATCCTACTGAAATGCCAACTGCCCAGCAATCCTGGAAATCCAGGTGTGAAAAGGTGGCCATCCGAAATGTAGTGGACACTTTCCAAATCTTATTTTAGTCCTTCTGAACTGTGATATCTCTCTTAGCGACACCTCCAGTGAATAACAATAAAAGCCATGTGTTGCTTTTTAAAGCTTGATATGATGCTCTCCATAGATCTTCCTGTGTTTACTCGGGGTTTATCAGTAACGGTTCTCTTATTCCCTATCCTTTTCCATATTATTCAGCAAACAGTTGTAAGGCTGTTGTGACTTTAGCTGCGCTCTGCTCTCTCCTTTGTGGCTGACTGTGTCTCCTGCAGCAGTTGTCTGATAAGAGATGATTTCTTGCATACTGAACGCTTGTGCACAGTAGGGTTCTGTTGTATACTTCTGACTCTTTGACACCATCTGCCCAGTAAAGTGGTTTTAATGGGTTTCCACTGAGCCAGCCTGTACTACAGCCCTGACAGCATGCTCTGTGTTTTCAAAAATAAACAAGATCTCTTCAGTGAAGCTATCCATGAACATCGGCTTCTCCAACAAATTGAGCATTACATACTGTTTGATATTTTGCGGAGGCAGATATATCTCTATTTGATAGACTTTAAAATAGAAAAATGACTGATAGCTTAGAATGGTCTTCTAATAGTGCTAGTTTATTTTTTAAATGACCCTATAAAGCATTATTTCTTGTCCATTTTTTAGGCAGGTATTATTATCCTTTTACGGAAATGCAATCATTTCACCTTGTTGGTGTTCTCTTCTTAGGAAAGCCGGGGAGTTTAGTGGTTCACAGTGGTGATTTAGGAGTCAGGGTACCCATAGGCTTTTTGTAACCTTTGGCAAATTGCTTCAGTTCTCTGCTTTCCCGTTCTCTTTTAAACTGTCTTGTCTATTCAGAATACAAGTTGTTCAGCGCAGGACCTGTTTTACTTGCTGTTTATATCTGCCCCTCTTCTCAGATGAGAATGTACATTACCACAGTATATACACTACCACAGCAAAATAATTAATTACTAGTGGCTGAATTAGAACTTGGAACGTGGAATTGTTGTTGTCCCGATCACTGGGTAACATGAACAACTCAGAGGCCAGTAAGAATAGAAAAAGAGCAGGGTAAGGGGAAAAAAGCGAAAATACAATGAAAACGTCCATGTGATTAAAAAATTCTGAGAGCTAAAGTAGATCCCATCCCATGATGTTATAATTAATGAGCTATCTAAACCTTTTCAAACAGCAATATGATAAAGGGAATGTAAAAAGCTTCTTACAAAAAGATGTCATAAAGATGTTTTTATATTTCTTTCTGTTATAATCTATGTTACTAAACTATTAAAGAAACCCACCAGATTTTGAATATCTGTATTAATAATGCAACAAACCACTTACAAGGAAAAAATGTTCTTTGACAGATGGTACAGATCTCAGAAATATTTCATTCCTTCTCTGCCCCTTCAAGTCTTTGGGGTTTATTTTAAGCTCCTTCATGTTAATAAGTTGCAAACATAGTGGGTAGAGGTGGTGACGAGATGGACTGGTGAAAGAAACTGCTGGCTAGTCCCTTCTCTTATGATGGGACATGAAAATTGAAACAGTCAAAATAGATGGATTCTTCTGAAGTTGATAAGGACACGTAGAGAATGAGATAAAATCCTATTATTTAGTCTTTAAGTTCTTTTTTCTAAAGTACGTGGAGTTTGACCTGCAGCCGAGATGAAGTTTTCCATCTGAGGCCTGGGTTTCTCTTGTCTTCTCTGTGCCCTGTAAAGTACTATTATAAATCTGGTTTGTAAATCACTGTAGGGAGCCAGTACAAGATATTTGAATGTCAAATTCTAGCTGCCCATTTACTCAAGAATAACTGTTGCTGAGGTCCCCAAGAAAAGCAAATCTTCTGTGCTACTGTGGGCTCTTGAGTGACGAGACCACAAGGCTAAGGCAGCGTTTGGGTGTATTCTGAGATATGCCATGCCTTCAGATAAAAGAACCACTCACAGCAGTCACTAGCTTTGGAGTCTTTTGTGCAATAAAAACATTTACCATTTTTAACCTATGGAAAATGCACATGGTGGTACAATTTTGGAGAAAATTGGCAAGATTACTTCCTTGTAGCTGAAAAAACAGACAGTTCCATCATCATTTAATGAATGGTCAATCACAGAGCTGTGCAAATTGAGTCTTTGAGTTATGTGAATCTTTGTCTTTTGCAGGTTTTCTTACATTTTCTGGCTAGTTTGGTTGAAAGCTTGTGGACCATTTTAATAACACTGCATCCAAGTGTATGTTCCCTTAATGTTGTCATGTTTGCATCCATGTAGATTTCTGTGGACTTGCTATCTTCTGAAATCACCCAGCTTCTTAAGGTCTGAAATTCAGACTGAAATTAATGGACTAAATTTCAGGTTAGAAAAAATAGAAAGCAAATATCTCTATGAATTCCCTTGAGAATTAAAACGGTATTTCCCAAATGCTGTCAGCAGGCTGATATCTTGAGCGGTATCGCAGTACTCCTGTCAGTTGGCTTTTGTTAATGCTTCATTTGTGTAATGGATGAAATGCCAACGAAGGTAAACACCTGAGATCTGTGATCCCTACACAGTTGTTTGCTGCTGCTGCTGTTACCTTTCTTCCCCTTTGTCCTATCATAATTTTGGATATTGCTGTAAATGCTCCCTGCTGTTTCTGCTGCAGCAGTTTAAAATACATATATCAGCATCAGCTGTGTCTTATCTTGCCTTTTTATTTAGACTCTTTATCTGAGCAGCAATAGATCAGACGAACAGTACAATAATCACTGTTGAAGCACTTATTTGTTTGTTTTCGTTCTATTTCTATGCAGTCATATGCTCCTTTCATCCTTTCGTCTGTTCCTATCAGAATTATGCATGTGGTTTGGATCAGACCCTGAAAAAAGAGAAATGCTTGTAAGTGGAGAATACTATATATAGCAGACCTTTGTTATGGTATTTATAGTCATGATGTTTAGAATGTCGTCATATGCATTATAGGTTCTCATCAAATAATCAAATTGCATCAATAATATTAAAAAGGATGGTTCATGAAAAGATTCTTCTCAACTGTTCTCTTTTCAGCAGCTTCAGAGAAGAACGCTGAATTTGGCAGCATATTTGCAATGCTAACAAATCTGGGCTTTGGCAGTCGCTAAGTCAGGGACAGTGAATTCCACACGGAAGATCTCTCACAGAGATGGCCCGATAGTAACTGCCTTTGGGTGCAGGGCCGAGCATTCACAGAGCCTGGATGATTTTAGCTGTTGCAGTAGGGTGTAGGATAATCTCTCAAGTAATTAGCTCTGACAAATCTTAAGACTTTATGGCTTGTAACTTCTTTCTGCAAGTTTTTTGGGAGACAATGAAGATCAAGAGAGAAAGAAAAATTCCCCCCAAAATGCAAAGAGCATTGCAGGATGTTGTTTGGTGCAACAGGACTTTTCTAGTGTTTCAGCTCATAGAGTCCTAAAGCACATAATTTCTTTCCTAATGAGTCATTTCTTTTTTATGTTTTCAACCTGAGAATAGTAGCCATTCTAGTGTTCGTATCTGTGGTGACACTGCAGCATTCCCTCAGCTTCTTGGGTATGGGCTTTGACTTGTTGCAGATGTTTTCTGCCAGTTTGATCAATTTGTCAAAGAAACTATACATTCTCACGTGTTTTATCTTCTTCTGATAGACAGCCACTGTCAAAATCTCATTTGGAGCCTATGGAGTTATTGTAGCAGTTTCAGTTATGTTTTATGCTTCTTTGACATCTCTCTTAGGAATAGCTGATCTATTGTATTCATTTCAGTCTAAATTCTGACTGGTCCTTTGCAAATGCTGCTTTCTGGTACCTCCTAATTTTCTTCACCATGACTGAAAAAATGTTTGTTTCAGTCACTCAGTAAGTGAATTCCTCCATAGTTCTGCTACTTCTGCGTGCCTCCTTAATTATAGGTCAGTGCCATTACTGTTTTATTTCCAATTGCAAGTCCAAGTCTTGTTTTTAGCACTGAAATGAACAGAGAGAATCGTGAAGAGCAACAGACTGCACCATCTCAGATTTCTGAGATGGCATTGAACTTGTAGTACTGGCTTGGAGGAGGAATCAGAAAATAATTGGAAACCGAGGCTGGGAGCTCAGAAAATTGAGGGCAAGCAAGAAGAAATTTATGGAAATTGGAAGACAAGAAAAAGAAATAAAGATCAAACTCTGTATTCTGTTCCGTGCTACTACTCCATAGAGTAAGAACTGATAGTGAAACATGGGATTGTGAGGAATGCATAATAAGGAAAATCAAAATATCTGCTTCCTGTGCTCTGTGCTTTATGTAGGCAGGATGTGCACAGACAATGGCTGTCACCAGCACGGTCCCAGCAGTTCTAACGTCCTCGGATGCCCTCACACATACCTACACCATAGCCCAGGGGTGAGTGATTGTGTCCAGTTGTGGCCCCTCAGTTCCAGCAGGACAGGGAACTGCTGCAGAGAGTCCAGCGCAGCCACCAAGATGCTGAAGGGAGTGGAGCATCTCCCGTGTGAGGAAAGGCTGAGGGAGCTGGGGCTCTGGAGCTGGACAAGAGGACACTGAGGGGTGACCTCATTAATGTTTACAGATATCTAACGGGTGAGTGTCAGGAGGATGGAGCCAGGCTCTTCTCAGTGACAACCAATGACAGGACAAGGGGTAATGGGTTCAAACTGGAATACAAAAGGTTCCACTTAAATTTGAGAAGAAACTTCTTGTCAGTGAGGGTGGCAGAGCCTGGCCCAGGCTGCCCAGGGGGTTGTGGAGTCTCCTTCTCTGCAGACATTCCAACCCGCCTGGACACCTTCCTGTGTAACCTCAGCTGGGTGTTCCTGCTCCATGGGGGGATTGCACTGGATGAGCTTTCCAGGGCCCTGCCAACCCCTGACATTCCGTGATCCTGTGAGTTACATGGATATTTGACCTTATTCTATTGAACTACAATAATTTTTCATGGAATAAATAAACCTTAATTTTGCTTATGATAAATCCAAGTCACAAACAGCCAAGGTAGATTTTTGCTTGTTTTTGTAATAATTTCATGTGAAATGGTTTGTACTTTGTTTCACTTACCTGAAAGGAAAACTAAAGTAACTGATGCTCAGTTACTTTTTTTTTTTTTTTTTATATTCGGTGGTTGAAAGTAACTCCTTTTGCAGTAAAATATTGTCTCATTCCTGTAAGCTTCCTAATTCTCACTTCTTTTTTCCAGTAGTAAAGGGCTTTTCTCAGCATTATTTCCTTTGCATTAATGGAAGCTGTCACACTTCGCCAGTGCCCTCGCTGTTCCTCCCTGACCTGCTGACAAAGGGTGATCTTCAAAAGTTTTTTGTTTCCTTCTCAACTGAAGTAGAGTGTGCAGCTCTCGCAATAGAACTTGCCTTTTGCCATGGACAAGTAGTCATCAAATGCGCTGGTAACAGAGAAATGATGCATTATGTGGTACTATAGATACCATGCAATTTAAGAGAAAGAAATATTGAAATGACATAGTATTTTATATTGCAATGAGAACCGTGCTAAGTGCTGTGAAAACACAACAAGGAACAATAAGTCTTTTGGAGTCAAGGTCTAGCTGTACAGGAGAAATGTGCAGAAGTTTTACAATTTGGCTGTGGAAACAGTTACGACAGACCTTTTCTGGAAATTAAAAAGTAGTATTTTACAGGTATAGTGCTAGCAGAGTCATTGAACAGCGGTGCTTTCCTGTATTTGAGTCCGGAATTTTGTTTGCTCTACTTTTTGCTTCTGGATTCAGCTGTAATACTCCAACCTGAAGTGGGCACTTCTTACCTGGATACTGAGGATCTTGACGAGTTGAAAGATTTTTGAAAACTTTTATATTCTTAAACCCACCGAAGTAATTCTAAGTAGCTAAATTCTGTTACAGTGATGACAAGAGGCTGCAGTATGGTAAAGATACAGGAGATTCCAGGAAGAAATTTGGATTTTATTTCCTTGCCCCAGGCACATAGCTGTGCCCATTTTCGGCCATCACCATGTCTGCTATTGCAGAAAGCTGAGCAGCCCCCTTTCGTAACGATGGAGCTGAGCCAGCCCAGCGTTTTCTCTTCAGCTCTCAGTTCTGTACTAAGCATCACAGACCACTATTGTGTGAGATGTCTCACATCTGCCTGTCACCCAGGCAGCCCCCGTTCTTAGTCACTCGGGCTTTCTCTTTCCTGGTGCCCTGGTGCTGTGACTGAATTGGTAAGTCTCCATGGCTCACCATTTCTTGCATTGGCTTCCTGTTTCCGACCCCTGTTTCCTCTCCCACCGCCAGGACGTACATAGTAGGGGACAAATGCCATCTGGGGATTGTAAATCTGTCACAAGTACCACTGCTATTAGTTTGTGTGTCTTAGGGTGCAAGGACTGTTGCAAACGCTTACTAATCTGCATCAGAGTTACAATTGTTTTTAAAATGATGTTCATCTTGATTCTTAAGGCATCCAGCTTTTAGGTCAAAGTCTGTGAGCTCACAGGAGTGTTTTCCTTTATTACAGTGGAATGGTTAGACCAGCATGGGGGCAAACGGCTGTTTCACTCATGGACCAATTCCTAATTATACCTGTGTGCTACCCTAATGGAATTCAAATTAATGATTCTGTTGTGTGAAAGTAGTGGTATTATATTTATTTCTAAATTCTTTTTAAGATGTCAGCATGTAGCCCCGAGGATGTGAAAGAAAGGTAGATGTTGTCAGCCTCCCTGGCTGCTCTGAATTAGTCTGAACCTATTGGAAATGAAAGGTTCAGAGAGCACAGATGGAACAGATTGAAGTAGCAGCTTTGAGTGAATTGAAAGGGCAACTTTGCTGGCTAATCGTGATCTCTATGGGCAGAAAGATACCTAATAGATTGAAATTGCCAGACATTGTGAACTCCTCGAAAGAACTGCTTAAGGCTTTTTGCTTTCCAATTCTGGCTTATGGTAGCTGCCTTCTTTTTAATTAAAATCTCTTTTGTTTCCACATAATGAGAATAAAACATGGAAGCATATGTAGTGAATATGTGAGGCATGAACCTGTCTGCAGTGGGAGTTTGCTGTTATATGGATAAGATCGGACTAGAGGATTAGAAGTTTAGGGGAGAGGAGGGACAGGGGAAGACACATCTATCCCAAATCAGCCCTCCCTTTCCTTGGTTTCTATGTGGCAGCATGAAGGGACCGAACATCAGCAAGTCCTGATGTCCTTTCCAAGCAGAATCACATGGATTGCATTGTTCTTCAGGCTTCCCTTGATCATAGAATTGAACGGCATTCTCTTTTCCCCAGGATTACACAAATGACTGCTATCTCACAGGGCAGATTTATCGTACCCAGATAAAGCTTTCCTGCTTCTTTTATGCATAGTCCATATCTGCTTCCTGAAATTAAATCTTCGTTACATTGGTTCAGAGCTGGTTAGTATCACGATATCCACTTTGCACAGGTTGATGCTCCCAAAAGCAGGGATGTGCTTGGTTTTCTTTATTTTCCTTTCTGATAATGATGTTCAGAGCGTTCTGTTAAATCAGATATGTTTCCAGGCTGACCAAGCTTCCAGTGTTCAGAAAAATCAGTTTCTACTATTAAGAATTGTACAGGCTGGTATTTTTTGATACGTTCTTAGAAGCTGCAGGCAGGTGAGCTGATTATATACCATTTCAAAGACACTGGATACTGAGACATGATTACACCAGAATAATTCAATATTTATTTCCCTCGTGACTTGCCTCGGAATATCTAGTGGGCATCTTGTTCCGAGGCAATTCTCCTTGGGACGCTGCTTGTCTAAGGAACTCCATAGTTACCATGACAAAGACCTCAGTTTTATTTATTTATCTAGGGGACGAGGTAGGAGCAGAAAAAATCTTGGAGAAGAAAATAATGCTGAGAGAGATTAATTCAGCTACTCTTTTTGGAATATAACATAACACATTCATAGCCTCCTCACATTATATTAATGTGCTTGGGTGTGGTTCTGTTTTGGTCACCTTTAAAGAGGCAGAGCTTGTTCCTGTTGATTGTCACCTTGGTAATGAAAAGCACATGCTTTCCAGTTTGCATTTTTCTGGTTTCCACTTGCACAGGTGCTGTTTTGCCTTGTAAGGTCCTTCTCTGCTGGGTTAGAGAGTATCTCTAGTGCCTGGAATTGCTGCCCTTTTACTGATGTGAACCTGCATGTGGCTGGATGCGATAGATGAGAGCACAGAGCCACATTCCTCGTGTCTGGCACCCTTCAACACCCTCATGATGCTCAACTATTCTAAATGTCATCTTTTTTTTCTGTAACAAAGAAGATCTTGGCATAAGGGAGAATATTTAAAGAAATCAGAAATTAAGTGTTTTAATAAAGAGTAGGTGAAACACTGGAATAGTATTAGATTTTGGTTATTATTAATTCAAGTGGGAGGGAAAGAGTGTAAAATTAACAGAACCTTGGCTGAAGTTTATGGCTTTGAAGGAAATGGTGCCTCAGAGGAGCAGGAGGATTCGGGCTTGATTAAACTGGGATTTCAGAAATTCTCTGCACTGAACGAAATAAAAAGGCATTCAATCTAATTAGATAGTATTGTGGAGGGATAGGAGGAAGAGAGGTTTTTCTGACCTGTTGGCTTTTTACATAACCTTTAATCCATGGGAAGCTCTTGTAACTATTTTTGGTAGATTTATTTTTCTTCTCAAGGGAATTCGGCCTCAAATTCCAACCCTTTGATAACTTTGCTAAAGAAAATTTGAGGAGAAAACCATCTAATGGTCTATTAAAATACACAGAGTTTCTGGAGGTCTGTTCTGTAATTTTTCCTGATGAAAGCTCATCTTTTGGTCAAATACCTTGCTTCTGTTTTGATGAGAACAAGATATTCAAGAGGAAATGGAGCTGTGGGTTTTTCTTGAGAGATGTGGAAGAGGAGAGTTTATAGACCATGGAAGGAGGGGCTGGCCACTTGGGGACAATATCAGACTGTTGTCAGAGGGTGTAGGGAGGCAACTGGGAAAGCTCAGGGCTCCTGAGAATTCAACCTGGCGAGAGGGGTCAAGGACAACAGGAAGAGCTTTTTCCAATCCGTGGCAGATAAAACTAACAGCAGAGGCAATGTAGGCCACTGAGGAACGAGGTGGGTGCCCTGTGACACAAGATACAGAGAAGGCAGAGTCACTGAACGCTGCTTTGTCTCTGTCCTGAGGATCCCGCACCGCTGAGGCCCCAGGGGAGGGCAGGACAGCGGAGGAGTTTGTTTTGTCCAAAAGAAGGGAGAGATTTGGGGCTAGAGTATAGATTAATAACAGCCCACTCACTACCTTGAAAATTCAATCACTTGGGTGGCTTACACTGAGGAACCGGCTGTAGCAATTTATGGAATGGAGAAAACAACTGTTAGTGGGCAGTCCTGAATGACTGAATTTTATTGGTTCATAAAAAACTGGAGGTTAATATCTTTGTTTCATGAAACAGATGTTTAATTCTGAGCCTGGGCAATTGGCTCTTTCATGTCTGAAGAAGAAAAAAAATAGATGTTTTGGATTGCAGTTGACTGTTTAATTGTATGCGACAGATGCATTAAATTAGCCTTTCCCAAAGCTTTTGGTGTCTTGCCTCTCTGAACTGTAAATTTGACTCGACTTTCTCATATGCAGGTGCTGTGATACCATTCTGTGTGTGGTTTGTGTTTCTCAGATAGGACAAAATATTCCAAGATTGCAGTGATGTTATAGAGCACTTACATATGGGTACAAGACAAATTCTCTCACATTTGTTTCAGGCTATAATGTAAGTCAGAGGAAGAAAGGAAAGGACCCTTAAAAATAAATTCTTCATATACTTTTGATTTGCCTAAATCCCAAAATGGAATGCTGCCCTGGTTTAATGTTCCAATCTGTGTCACAATCTGCTTTCACCCCTTGAGTGCAGCAGGGTGTTCTGTGAGCGTTTAATGAACCACACACTTGTAAGGTTTTACTAACAACACACAAATTGCACTTTAGCCCATGTCATTGTTCTCTATGGATTAAAACACAACAAACCTTTTAGAAAATGGGATGCTCTGTGTGTGTGAGTAGCACTTGTGGAACTTAATTTTCATCTGATTTTCAAGAACCCTGATTAAATTCAACTACGTGTTACCTTAATGTTAAGGCGGAACAGTTTCTGGGGAGTTGCTGTGATTTACTTTGCTTTAACAGGAAACAGAATTTATCCCTTTTGATTTTAACAGGGAGAGAAATTTTCTAATTAGAGCCACTTGTGCTTTCCCAGCACACTTTTGATACATGTGCTTTCCCTGGCTTTGTTTCCTGACATGGTAAGCCTTGCTAGGATCTCTTGTTTAAAAGCTGGCAGCTGTTCTTTTTCCCACTTTAAAAATTACCTTAAGAAAACCTTGCAATTTTTTTTTTGTTTTATGTTCTCACCTTTTTGATGTATCAAAAATACGAATTCGAAATTCCTCTTTGGGAGGAAATGTCTTTGTTAAGGACGTATTATTTCTCACTCATTAAAAAGAGATACTTTAAAAATTATTTTTTAGGAAATGTGCCAATAAATGAAATAACTTTACCAGATAACAAGCTAAACATGTTCTTAAACAATTATTTCTTAAGAACATTGCTGAGAGATGTTCAAAAGAGCCCTCTAAAGATCCCACCTGACCCAAACCGTTCTGGGACTCTGGGATACTTGAGAAGAATTGCAACACTTCTTGCAGGGCTTTTTGGAATGAAGATGCAACACAAAACTGAGTCCTGAGAGATTTGGTGTGGTTGTTTCCCACCTCTAGAGTTAACTGATGGAATCAACATGTTGCTTTGTGTCCGTGATACCAGTTCAGAATCTGACTCTTGATCCTGGAGAATCTGTTCATACCAATCATTCAGAACTGCGCAAAAATCCAATTAATTGCAGTGGTTCTGCTCAGGTGAGTAGAAGGGGAAGCCAGTCTGACTGTAGCATTTCTTTCTTCATTCTGTTCAGCCGATGGAGTGGTTAAAGAGTATTTTGTGTACTTAAATGGGAAAGAAATAAAACACATTGGAAACAATTGTAAAGGAATTTTTCTGCTGTTCACTCATCTGCCCTGAAAGCTGACACAGTGTTCAAAGCAGAGTTTGCTTTTGTGTGATTCCTTATTCTTTAGAAAAGTTGAAATCAATTTAGATGGATTTATTAATGGCTTCTTTAATTAGTTTGTTAATGGCTATATTTACAAGACTGACTGCAAAGTCATTTCCTGCTGGTTAAAGTATAATAATTATTGATCTCTATCCACTGTATTAGGAAAAAATACATAGAGATTTACTGCTAACAAAAGAAGCTTTTGAAGATGAGAACTCATTTAGATTTTTGGAAGGCATTTGTCTTTTTCTTATGAGTTATTAGTACTAATGGGAGTCATATGTACAGCGGGAGGCAAGATGAGCTATTAACCTACATAGCAAGTTGTAGAGTGTTATAAATCCTTCCTGCCTGTGTTATGGTGGGACCCATTTGGGTGACAAGCAGGATGACACTAAAGTAGTGTAGTAGCGTGTCTTTCTGAGTCTGAAAGGTGGCTGAGAGAGAGACCAGAACAGCAGGGACCCTGTGGGATGGAAATGCTGCCATCCTGCCCAGGGATGCTCGAGGAACATCAGGGTTTCACTGTCCAGAGCAGCTCCTCTTGGGGTGCACTTTGTTTTCTAATGACATAGGTTCAATTAGGGAAACAGGGAATTCTGAAATACTTTTTGTTAGCTTCTTATGTTTTTAGATACCTAGAAAGTGATTTCAGGATCAAGTCTCTTTTTCATGTAGACTGGTACTAGGAGTTAAAAATTTACTCTTGGTGCAACTGTTTTGAAATCACTTTCAGAAGTAAGTTTCGGTGTGTGTTTTTTTTTGTTTGGGCTTGTGTGTGTGTGTGGCCTTTTGTTTGGGTTTGGGTTTGAGGGTTTGTTTTGTTTTGGGTTGAGTGAAAGCAGCTTTACAGGTTCTGGGATTTTTCCCTAACTTGTATGAATTCTGTTTGTTAGAGCACACAGACACAGCCTGGAGACCATTACTGAGTCCCATTTGGCTGTGGTCGCCTCGCTGTCCTTTCGACAACATGCTTCAAATTAGTGTGTGACTGGCGGTTCTGAGAACTGCGTCGAGCCTTCTGTAGCACAAATCTGTGGGGTGACTTAAATAATCTAAGAAATGGTATTCAAAGCCATGTTGGGATTCTGGAGTTTGAAATCAGTTTTGTGAAAAGTCTCCAAGCCAAATTAAGCATCAAACTTTAGAACCAGTAACAATTTCTACTAGTTAGCCCTTGGGTTTTTTGTTCTATATTCACTTTTCCATGTTATAGTTGTATATATTACAAGTCACAAGGGTTTGTTAACAGCATGCTCTTAAGGATTTGAGATTTGAGCTGCTTAGTGCAGCCGGCTGGCTGCATGAGGACGGCACACAGCAGTAATTGCTGTACTACCCCAGAATGGCAACACGGGAGGCCACTGCAGACACTCGTTACCTCTATGTCCTTTTAACTTTCTTATATGATGTACCTTCATTAGCTGCATTTCGTTCACAAGCACAAGACAAATGTGAAATCCTACTAGAGTCCTTCTGTACTTGTGGCAAATGAGTGTTACTATATTGATCACTTAGTCCAAGAACAATGAAAAATTGAGCCCAGGACTTTGATTAATACACGACACATCTTTTATCTTCACTAGATTAGCATAATCATTACAGTCTGGGAGAGTGTTTGCACTCACAGTATCCTTCTGTAGCGGTCAAGGAATTAATTACACCAAGTAAAGAGCAAATTCTTTGCTAAGAACTTGGTTTGTTTGGTATTAAAGAAGCTCTCTCCTGCTGAGTCTTCACTAAAGCTTGACGAAGCAGCAGGAGTAAATTATGGGTTGGTGATCTAATCTCTGAAGAATGGCAGATGATGATCTTTCCCATGCAGATATGGATTTCAGCTGTTTCATGTGGACAGGACTTGAGCAGGGCAGAAGAAAACAGACTCTGTCCTGCGTTCCGAGAGCCTGTGGCTGCAGAGATTTGCTGCTGTTCTCATCCAAGACTGGCCGTGGACTCCGGTGGGAGCAGCACTAAGCTTTGCCCAAACAAGGCCTTGATCCATATTAAGTAGTAAATGCCTCAAGATCTGTCTGTGTTTGGGAAGAAAGTTGTGCATCCAAAACTAAAGAAGAAAAGTCAATGGATTCTCACTATACAATGAAATGAATGCACAAGAGGAAAAAGAGCCATTTAAAATCTATACATTTTGTTTAATGAAATTCTGCATTTGAATTTCCCCACTGTGCTTTGTGCTGTTTCATGCCTTGTCATTTTGCTCTATGCAATTGTGTCTGTGCGAAGGTACACAGAAGGAAAAGGGAAGGAGAGCGGAATAAATGTGGCTGGGGTGCAAAGGTTGCTTTTGATTGTGAAAATAACTTCCATAGATGCAGTTTGCTTCATGACAGCTGTGCTATCCTCACTTCATTCCAAATTTAAACTTAAATTTCCCTGACATGGCCTTGCCCATTTATATATCTTCAGGGGAAACAAATAAGTTCCGTCTTGTGTTTGGTTTCCAGTGTTTCACAAATCTTCATTGTAGGAAGCACAGACGAGGTAGTTCTGACATCCCTCTGCTGAATGATGCCAGAGGCCAGCGGGGCTACTCAGCATGAGGAGAGATGGCATCAGACTGTGGACTTACTTGGATGGTAGTTATGGATTCAGCTTTCCAGATGTGCTAGGTCTGCTGCACTGGGTTGATTTTGGTGGATGAGTGAAGACGTCCTGGAATTTTACCGAGGATGAAGGAAATTACTTTATCCTCCTCCTGTATGAATTTGGGAGACATCCCAAACATAATGGTGTAAGCCACCTTCCCTTTTTTTAATACAAAAACGAACTTTCGAGGTCCCTTCCAACCCCTGACATTCTGTGATTCTGTGAGTCATACTTAGAGTGTCACGTAGGATATAAAGACAATAACTATGGGTTTGCACAGTGACATCCTTGTCTCAGCAGCAACAAGTATTTCCAGGGTACAAATAATGGCATTAGGGAGAGGAAACTGAAGATGGACAAGAGCGTATGTTTCAGTTCGTGGCTCTGTGGGAACTGGACCACGGCCAGGCATGGAGTTCTCATCGCCATTTGCAAGGGAAGAACTGACTTTATGCACTGTGCGAAACCTCGAGGGCATAAAGCTTTAAAAAAACATGTAAATATAAGTTGAAAAGTATGTTTGTTAAGAGAGGGAGAAATAATTAAATGTTTTGCACTTGTAGGGCCTGATAATACTGGGAATGTTAGTGTGGCAAACTTCAGGGCTTGCACAGCGTTTTAGATAACCCTGGGATACTTCGTGTTCTTCTGTCTTGATCTGCCTTAACGTATCACTCATGCAATAATTTTCACTGCAGTCAAAATATGTGGTTATTAATGTACATGCTTTCAACCTGTGTGAGCAGGAGCTTGCATTTGCATCGTCTGCCTTTAGGGCACACTTCATTTCACTTAGAATAAATTATCATACATTTATCATTAGTTAACAAGTTATTAACATTAATATAAACAGATACACTGCACTTTTCTTCATGAAGATTACCTTTAGTCACGTTGGGGATGTGGCAAGCACTTTTACATATGTTGTTTTTAGTAGATGTTCTCTGTTTCCATATGTGTGTATTTAAGTGTGGAGAAACTTGCCAGTGCTTCTTTTCTGGTAGCTCCAGATCTGTTAGGAAGAGGATTATTTGGCAAAAACCCACCCCAAAACAGACAAGAAAAGTATTGATAATGTTTCAGAAGATGATACTCGTTTCACTGATCTGTTTGGAGTACTTCAGTCTCCACCGGTTTTGCTAGGTACGTTTTTGTTGTTGGATTTATGATACATTGAGGCTACAAACGGAGGCGTGATTGCAGCATAGATAGATAAACCTGAACTGGCTTTCATTTAACTGATGTAGGTACCGATATCTGTGAAACTTCAGCCGTTGGAAAGCTGCTCTGGAATATGCTGGAGCCATTAGTTCATGAGGTTTGTGCTTCTGGCAGGGTGGGAGATGAGCGAGATGGAGCGAGCGCAGCTCCCAGTCGCATCTCTCTCACATTTCTTTGCTTTTGTTTCTCTGAAGCCGTGGAGTTGTCGCCCTCCCACCATTTGTTGCACTTCCAGTTTAAGATTTTCCTCCATATTTTTTTCCTTGAAGGCCCCTCTGAAGGTGGTTGATCTGAATGTATGTTTCGTCTTCTGTGCAACATTATTTGGGTTGATGTGCCGAGCAGATTCAGGTCTTCTCTCTCCAGTCTGTCCATCTGTGTATCATGAGTATTTCCTTAAAGAGAAAATCCCTTCTAACAGCTGTGATCGTTCACGCATGAGCACAGCATTTCGTCCCACTTTACCAAAGGCTATCGTGAATGCTCTCAGAGCCCGGAAAATTTCCTGCAGTAATGCTGATAGGTAAGATTAAAAGTATGGTTATATTCTGCACTTGAAGGATTGCTGTGGTAGAATAATGAGTCTCATGGTGTTTGTTCCTTTTGAGAAGTTACGGATTTAGCTATGAATCCCACTTTCATTTATTAAAAAAATTCACATATCTGTGGTTGAGGAGGAAACCCTGAAAGTATTTGAGTCTTTAAGGTTTATATCTGAAGACAAATAAAAAGGAATCCTTAATATTTCTGTGCAAGTTATTGCAATTCCTTCCTCTGAGAAAGGTGAAAGTCAGACTGAGCCTGTGCTTATGAGACCTGTTAACTCTTAAGCCTGTATGTGCAGACTGAGGCAGAAGAGCTGCAATTGCTTTGTTTGTGGTTTTTTTCTTTGATGTTTTGAGTGGAAGGAGAAACTGAAGGAGGGCAATGAAAATCTGGGGTGTCAGTTTGACTCCTTGTTATTTATTTTTCTGTAAAGTTTGTTGGAACAACAATATTTACTGTAATGCCTTCAGCATCCTCAAATAAAGAGTGTTAGAAGAATGCAAAGTCAGATTATACTGTTTAGTTATTGACTTTATTCCTGGTCTGTGTAGACAAGAAACAATGTGAAAGGTATCTGCAAACTTGAAATTATACACAGTACAGATATTTACTCCAAGTATACATTTTCTTCTCAGGCTTACCTAATAGATTTTCCCATTTTTTTGTAGAATGCTCTTCTGCTGGTAAATTTGACACAGTGTGTATATTGAGGGGTAACCATCATCCCCAAAGCTGTGAGCAGGCTGGGATTTCATCTTGACCAAAGCATTTGCTTCTGTTCAGATCTTGAACTAGTTTTTCTAGGATATTTGCCCTTGAGCCAAGCCAAGGGGATTCTGGTTAAAAAAACCAGGACCTTCCTGAAACTGAATGTTGCATCTGAGCTGCTGCTTTGCTGGGTAAATATTTATTATTAGCAAGGTGTATATAATACTGTTAATATAGGCTGTGCTTTGCGAACATAGATAAGGCATGTTCTCCAGCAGGAGGAAGTTGCCGTTGAAATGAAAGATCCACCATTGCAAATGACTGTGAAAGAATATGGGAGTATTAACAGAGATCAATGGGGACTTTGGTCAGCGCAGGCTGGGGCAGCTCTGGGGCGCAGACCGGCCTGTGCCTCCTCAGCCTGCTGGAAAGGCAGGAGGGGGTTTTGGGGGTAGAATTATGGGAGTGCAAAAGGGCTATGGTGCATCTGAGTATTAAAGATGAACAGGCTAATTTGTTCTCCTTTAACTGATTGTTTAATGTTTAATTGCAGCCTGTGCATATAATTGCGTGGGGGTTAGGGAAGAGCACATTTGTGTTGCTACCTGTGTGAATACACATGCAACTTAAGAGCTGGTTTTGCTCATACGTTTTGGAGACCATGCCTTGTGTTTCCAGGATTTTTCCATTTAATTTATTACTAACTCTGTTGCCACCTTTGCTCTTTAAGTGCCATAAATAATAGCAAAAATATCTTCCTTTATCAAGGGGGAGAAGAAAAGGTTCTTTTCATTTACATGCAAGTTTTTCATTCATTGTTTGGTATGTCTTTCTACTCTGGATTCCTGGAGCACCCCATCTCTGCATGATGTTTTCAGGCATGTCTGTGCCGGGGTTGAAATGACTGCTGTTTGAACAGCTTTGGCTACAGTAGGTCCTGCAGGCAGCTGGAGCTGATTTGATTGTCTCAAGTTGGCTTGGGACTACAACTTTTTCCACACCTGAAGCAGTAATTTTCCTTCTACTGTATATTAACAATCACGTAGTGGCTTCTCTATTCTTTGCAAGGTGATAAAATGACTTGGACATTTTAATAACATCTGGCAAATTATTTTAATTTCCCCTTTTACATGATTAATAATAGTCTAGATAGACACATAGATATAGTGTCTCTCTACTAGGTGGGTTCATGCATATATAATGTAATATGGAGATAGGATGGATATAGAAAATGATGAGTAATCATTATAGTGGGTTATAGTCCAAAACTCTAATCGGAGCACTTAAAAAACTTCAAATGAAAGATTCTGGGTTTGGAATGTGAAATCAGTTTTGAATTTTCCAGCTTAGAAGCTCCTTCACCAGTCTGTGAATGATTGTTTCCCAGGGCTAGTCTGTAAGCACAGTGTTACTAACATTCCTCCAGTCTTTCCTAATCACAGGTCTGCCAAATCCAAGATTTAAAATATAACTCGGTAAATATCAGAGCTTTATTTTTATTCTTAGCAGTGATCTGACGGCCAGACTGAAGAGTTCAAACTGCCTACTTCACAGCGTGCGGTTTTCCAGTATTTATTTAGTGCAAAGCTGCAGACCGTACAAAGTAATCCCAGTGCAATATCAACTCGCAAACAATTTTCTAAAGCATCTTTAATGTACAGTGTTACTGTACCCAGAGGTGTAGGAGAGCAGTATTAATGCAGGCATGATAGTTCTGAGTGTTCATATGAGTCCTCAAGGAATAATAAACAGCTTGAAATAACAACCAACGAATTCTCCAGATGCTTTTCATCCATGTGTCGGCAACTGTGTTGATTCCAAATCAATGTAGGGTATTAAGACATTTATATGATTGAGCTAAAAAGCTGCCAGGTTGTACAAGCATCAGGCTTGTAAAAATAGGAGAGCTGAGGAAAGCCAACTGTATTCTATTCATAAACTTGAGGAATAGAACTTCTTGGTAACATAACAAGTAGCGTCAGTGGGAAGATTTTGGCTTTAATTTAGTATGTGGACTGGGAAAGTCGAGGTCGATGAAAGTCACTTGATTACCTGAGGCCAATATTTGAATATTTAGCTGGCATAAAATGAGACTCTCTGCAATAAGGCACAAGTCATTCCTTAGACAATGGAAACACAAAGCCTTTATTTCACATGCAATCCCAACAGAGCTCAGAGTTTGCTTGGCATAGCAGTTCCTGGGTTTGCCTCTCTCGTTCCTGGATCAGCGTAGCTACGTGGTTCTTATTGACACCACAGTTTGGCACCATGGAACCGCTCTGTACATCAATGAATAGACAGAGAACATCAGTGATAATCAGTTGTTGTCTTGGTTTGGATTATGGCACAAAATCTAGACAAAGAAGCTGATCTGAAGCTGGTGAAGTCCTTTGGAGCCCTTTTTAATTGAACACATGGAGATTTGGACCAGACTGGGTTTTTTTATTGCATGTGTCAAAACCACACATGGTTGGATAAACTGAACTGAATCCAGCTTTTCTTTGAGATCCTTTGATAATATGAAATTCCTATACCATAGTAGACCCCTATATTGCCACAGACTCCTATGAAGTGAAATTAGTGGTTTCTGTTCAGCTCTTGTAGCCACACACTTTTAATGCAAGAAACATTACACAGAAAGCTGGATGTGCCAAAGTTTTTCAGAATCCTTCGAATCCTCCTGGTTTATTCTTAAGTCATTAAATGTATTTCAGAATATTCTGCGTACTCACCAAAGTGCTCTCAGGTGTTTCGTGCATTTTACTTCAAGTCATGTTTTGTGTGAAAGCACATTATTTGTTAGTTGTCATCTGCTGTTCTTCTTTTTAAAAAGTTTGTCAGCAAGTCAGGAGATCTAAAAGTATTTCTTTGATTTCATTGACCTAATTTCATTTTTAATTGCTTTTCAAGTTGAAATCCAAATGAGGTAACGTTCATCAAACAGAGGGAGAAAACAAGCAAAAGAACAGAGACTTGTCTTTTCTTGCTTTTATGTCCAAATCCTGATCATATTTTTTAAAGTGGATATTAGCTTTTTCAGAGCTCCCAGGCTTCCATGTCATGTTATAGTAAACTGCTTCTTCACAGGCATGCGTTACAGTTTTATATAGACACTGCACAAAGAAAAGCTAAATATTGTCACCTTTACCTTTCGGAGCTTATTTCTGCGGCCTTTAATTTACTCACATGAGTAATCTCATTGGCTTAAATTGAATGCTGCCAGGAATAACAACTGTGTGAGCAAACTAGAAATGATTTTTTTCCTTCTTCTGAAAACGGAGGCGTTAGAACTGTTCCCTCTTCAGTATCTTTCCAGTGCCCCTTGCACCATTCAAATTACACAGCACTACAGAAAATTCATTACAACTCAATTATAAGGCTCATTAGGTAGATGCTGGCATTTTGGTTATCTTACCAAGTTGTGAAACATACTCATTTATTATCCACAGTATTGTTAAAATCAGAATGGTGCAGTGAAACCAAACATGACATAAAAGATGGTTCAGAGCATCAAACCGTGGATCTTTGCCAAGGAGGAGCTTTATGTAACCTGCTTTGAAATCTCCCGGTGCCACGTTCGTGGCTGAAGCACCGGGAGAACTGCACGGTGGAGGTGATAATGAAGCCGGAGCCCCTTTGACAGATTGACACTGCACGCTGGCTTACGGTGGCTTTTATCCTTTCATCTCTTGAATTTTTCCAGCTTGTAGAAAGTCTATTTATTTGCCTGTACACCTTTAAATATGATCCAGCTCTTGCTTTCTTTGGTAATTAGCCTTGGCCTCCACGGCAGAGTGCTGGCAACAGCAGAATCTGTGACAGCGACTCAAACTTGCTGAGCTGTACCCAGCAACAGAGTCATCTGTCCTGTTTCAAGCAGAGTGAGTATCGCCACCCCAGACGGCATTTACCGGCTTTCAGGAGCTGCTTTACTTAGCGGATCATTAAAGTAAGATGCAGCTTCTCATTTTCGAGACTGAATCTGCTGCCGTGAGGGTGCTTCCACACACAAGGTTTGGAAACTAGGTTAGTTTTAGGGTTTATCTACTCCTTGCTAAAACTGGGGTTTCTCTTGGATCAGTGAGTAATGTCCTAGTAAAGGTTTTGTATACTACCATTATGTGCAAATTAGTGCAGTTTGCATACACCATGTCTTATCCTAGGTGCCTATTTCATTGCAGTGTCCCTTTGTTATTAAACATATTATTAAACAGGGACAGAAGAAATCTCAGTTAAAGCTTTTTCCTCATCCTGTTGTTTGTGGGACATTTCTGTTAGGCCCTCCAAGTCTGCCTTTAATTCTTCTTCTCGGGTATCCTTAAGTTGTATGTTGTTATGGAGATCTGCACGGACCAGGAGGGGAAGTGAAGCGCGTAAATAACAGGACACCAACTTCCATAGAAATAATCATGCATCTCATTCAGTGATTTGTGCTATGAAGATGTGTTTCTACTGTCTTTGTGGGTTACGTGGTATCAACACTGTTGTATATTGTGCATTTCATTCTAAATACTATAGCTAATGTTTAGCCTCCTGAAAAACATATCAAAGAGACATTGACTCATCCTCCTCATCTGCAGGTGAGATCCATTGCCGGGCTCGACACAGGGAATTTTACATTGATTGCCCCTGACATGTAGGCTCTTGGGGTAAAGAGAGGACTTGCATCAGTCTAGCATGCTGCATCCCCATGTGCGAAGCTGAAAGGTTCTTAGTGCCCAAAAGAGAGGAAAATACCACTGAACTGTGAAGAAATGAGAACAGACTGGCCCTGGACTTCTCGAGTGGCCTGGCTGCCATTCGCTGTGCCCGACCTTGTGCGTGTGGTGGCCGCAATCTGATTCCAATTAAGAGCTGCTTTTCCAGCCTAAGGCAAAAAGTGCTCTTGCTTCTTAGCAAACTGACAGTCAGGTATTCCCAGGAGGGTATTGACCATGTTTTACTTATTCCCCTGCCATTTTGTCAAAGCGAGATGAAAAGCGTTGTGTTTGTTCTTCACTCCCCTCCTCAGTGGCCAAGGTAATGAATCTTCCGTAGTCTGTCAATGTCTGTGTCCTCTCCATTACTCACAGACACTAAGGAAGATAAATGGTGCTGTGTAATGACTGGGTAAGAATTCCAGCCATGATTTGTCTAAATGGGCAGGGCAGCTCCTGGAGTTACACACTATCGTCTGCAGATCCTGTTTCGGTAGGACTTTGAACTTTGCTTTTGATGTTTAAACTAGAGCCCTACTCCCACAAATCTCAGATTAAGTGAAGGTTTTTATAACATCTTTTCTCGCATGGTTGTTTCTTGTGCTTCCTATTTGAGAAGATAATGGACACTGTAAATTCTCCTATAAGAGCACCTGTGTCAGTGAGAAACTGTGCCCCAGAAAATTAAATTCTTCTGCTGTGTTAAGTGTTCAGATTTCAAGCTACAGAAACCTTCTGAGTAAAAGCTACTCAATGCATGGCTTCTCTATTAGCCAACTACAGTACACACTAAATTATATTGTGTGGCTGCCTCCTGTTTAGAGAAGCACATAAATGAGATGTGCTGAATCTACTCTTTTCACAGACACTAATTCAAATTAGGTGTTACACTGCAGCTGCAACTTTAAAACAGACATTATTGATATGAATGGGAGTAGTTACCAGTTAATGCTCACACCTTGATCAGGAAAGTAACACTGTCAAGAAAGGTCAAAATTCCAACAGCCCCTCTGAAATTTCTTGCAGAATTAAATGACAAAGTTTTCAGAAGACTGTTAAAATAATATAAGGAGGACATTTATTATTCTTTCATCTAAGTGGGATACATTTACCTTCTTTACTTCTTTTTATTTCAATTTTACTTACAGACAGAAATGTATCCTATGTTCTTCTGCTCTTGATAGGATAGTTTCCATGCCTGTATTTGGTAAGCACTACGGTTGGTATATTTTTGAGTAGGATTTATGTGTCACTCTGGAATTAATAGGCATTGGGCAGTATTAGAACTCCTGTGGTCCAATATCTAAGCCATCTACTGCTGTTACTGGAAGGTACATGGTGCCTAAAATTGCAGCTCTTATATCTGTCCTGATGAAGCTGAGTATCTTTACAATTCCTACCAGAGCTTTACCTAATACCAAATGGACCAGTATGTGTGTGTTTTTTCTTTTCTGATTAGTCTTCTGATGAAATCATAGTAGAGCCAGCTGAAAATCATCATTCCTCTAGCACTCAGTGTTGGATTTAGCGATACACAGCTGAAACCATCCTGCAATGAGCTTGTTCTCTTCAAATACTTGGAGGACTGTTACTTCACCCTGAGCAGTAGTCAAACACTTGCTCTGGTCCTCCTCCTCTGACCAAGCTTATGAGAATTTTTGGCCTTTACTTCTTTCTTACCCCCTTAAGTAATGAGAAACCTTTCCTACTCAGGTCTCAATCAGCCTGCATGCCAATTAAGCTAATTGGCAACATATTTAATACACTCCCTAATTACAGCTGCAGAAATTTTCAGAGAACAACCTTTTTGCAATTTTTCCTTCAATCAAAAAATAAAAACAATAATCCCCCCCCGCCAACTCGACCTATTCCCCAGCAGGACTGTTGAAATGCTTGCAGAAGAATCAGGAACTGTGACTCCCTGCCTCTCCGGTTCCCGTGGCCACTCAGTCCTGTTGCGGTGCTGCAGTGAGGAGACAGACACTTGCGAAGAATTTTCTCCTAGGAGATGTTGCGATGAACAACTGTGGGCTGGAGGTGATGTCAGGAAAGGCATTACTGGAGCACGGGATGTTCTGAGTCCTGTAAGAGCATAAAAGCTTCTAGAAGGCTCTCACGAACTCATTTAATGTAAGCAGCCTTGAGGTTCTGCTAAGTCATGCAATTAGCCAAACCATCCCCTGGTGTGGGTTCTAATTAAATACCGAGTTCCTCCCCTCAGTCCCTCTCTTCATTTAAGGAGCGGTTCAGGCTATCTGGTGACCTTACCAGTTAAAACAGCTTTGAAAAGACAACGTGTTATGTACAAGCTGCAAATGCTGGTTATAAAGAAAGTAAGTTTTTTGTGTTTTATTTTTTGGTTGTGATTTAGGGGAGAGAGAATTCTAATGATTTAAATTGAAGCATTTGTAATAACTGGTAATATACCACTTACCATTATAGAAAAGAGCTGAGCTTCTCTGGTCTTTTGTTTTCAATCTAAGTCACAGGGGAAGGTGCATATTCTATTTTAATTCCATGTTTCTTGTGGATTGTTGGTTTTATGCATAACCTCTTTCTATCTAGCATTATTTTACCTGAGCTGCCTTGACTTATTTTTAATCTGTCTCCAAGTGCAGTTCCCAGCTCTAGTCTTCTTACAAAGAAGTAATTTGTTGCCTTGGGCCTTGTGACTAGAAGGGAATAACAGTAAAGGTGGGAAACACATATAGAAAGGAAGACAATGACTTCTAACACTGTTGAAATGTCAGACTGTGACCTTTCAAAAGACTGAAAGAAACCAGAGGGCATAAGCCCTAAGGGATGTTTCTGAGCAAGGATGGGAGTTGACTATTTTCATAACTATGAGAAAAGGTGATATATTGCTGCCTTCAGTTATGCAGCCTACGGAATCACGCATGTTCCTAAGCGGAGATCACGTTGTGTTCTGTTGAGGAAACAAGAAGAGTCCTGTTTTCAGAGGCTAGAGCTGAAATTAAGTGTGTGTTATGATTGTGTGTCCTCTTAAATGTAAATAATTTGAAACATCCTGGCAGGATGGGTATTTAAAAAAAAAAAAGGCAATAACAAACCAAGAGCCCCCCCTCAAAACAAAACCACCGGTGGTGTGGGGCTAAACTGATGTGAAATGGTCCTGCCGTGGGCACCATACAAGGTGCTGGTGCATCTTGGGTGATTTAAGGAAGCAAGAGGCAGAAAAACACTAAGAAACACGCTGTGGTGCTCCAGGTATCAAGTCTTTACTTTTAGCTCGTGTTACAGTTATAACAAAGCAGAATTTAATTCTTTTGTGCTGGGGATGGAGCTGCACGTGTGTGCAGCAGAGATGTAATATCAGGGGTTGGAACTGTGTGTGTGTGCAGCAGAGATGTAATATCAGGGGATGGAACTGTGTGTGTGTGCAGCAGAGATGTACTATCAGGGGATGGAACTGTGTGTGTGTGCAGCAGAGATGTAATATCAGGGGTTGGAACTGTGTGTGTGTGCAGCAGAGATGTAATATCAGCCTGAACAGACTGGCTATATAACATTTTTAGCCACAATCTGCTTGCTCTGCTAATTCTCATGAGATGCTGTGCGCACTTTACCTGATGAACTTTTTATTAGGAACATTTCTTTTATTTCTGTACTGCATATGAGATTCTTCACCTATTACAAGTATTTCCTCTCAAGATATTACCAATTAATCTGATCTGTTTTCCTTCTTCAGCTGGAATAGTAAGGTATCAAAATTACTTGAGATAGGCAAAGTTCTTCACTTTCAGTGACCATGGTATCTGCAATGCTACTGGCTATTTATACAATTTAAAGCCCTCAAGTCTTTAATTTTATATGTGGCACCTCTGTGAACTCTATGTAATTTGGGAGAACACTTTTAATATGTCATTTTAATGCTTTTGCTTTCCTTCACTTTCAGTGGTTTGTCTTGGTTGATTTATTCCTGGGTATTTCCTAAAGTGCCAGGCAGTAAATGTCTCTGTGTTCTCTGATTTGTTTGAGCAACTGAAACCATTTTTCAGGGACCAGGAAAGGGGTCTTCAGTATTTGTAGACTGCATGCATAGATATGTAAAGAAGCTTAACTTAATTTGTAAACCAAGAAATAGTCATATAAATTAGATTAAGTAAACAGTATTTTTCTGTTCAGTCTTAATTATATATGTGTTGTCTTCCAAATACAAGTTTAATCTTTATCTTTGTTATGTAATAACACAACAGCTGGTAGTGATTTGTGGATCAGGGTGACTGGGCATGGAAATATTTGCTCAACTATTTATTCCATTTATCTAGTGATTTGATTATTATCCAAACAGGACAGTGAGGGGTGGTTAGTGTGGTCAAGAATACTTCCCTATGAACGGCTAATGTCAGGCTTTAAATGACCTGCCTTCATTATGTGTGTTCTAGCTTAAAAAAATGCCAGTACCTATTTATTAGGAAGGCTGAGAAGAAAAGTTTAATTTTTGAAGGATAACACAAACCTTTCCTTAAGGTTTTAATTTTTTTTTACTTCCTTTTTGTAGTGATGGGGTTATAAAAATCACTTTGGATTGACCTGAGAGAATTGGTTTTGGTTTTTGATCAGTTAGGTGGGCAGCTGAAGAATCAGTTATTAACCCAGATTGGGAGTGGAATGTGCCAAAGTGCGGTGTCGGTTCCATGAATTAGCACTGCTGAAGAAAGGGCAGGGCCCAGTGTGTGTTCCAAAGGCAACACAAATAGGGTAATGCTCTTCTGGTTTTCTGCTTGCAGACAAATTCCACCATCTGGCTCGCTCTACCTACTAGATACTTCTCTTTATTCTTATCACCATTCAATTGGAGAACTTCATCTTTTAATGTCATTTCCAAGCAGCGATGTGAAGCATCTGTCAATTATATAATTGTAGAATACATTTAGTACAGACTCATCATATGCAATGTAATATGTTTGCTTGCAGTAGGATTTGCTTTTAACTATACACAAATATAGATGCTAAAAATGAATTAAACTTTCAGATGTGCCTATGGACTCATGTGCAAATAGGTACTGAGAGACTCATGAGGATAATTGTTTTGAATGCTCAGAAAACCAGCCTTGAAGAGCTCACTGTGACGGGGTCTTCAATTTGTGCTCTTAATAAGCATGAAGACGTGCTTGGCAGAAAGTATATCTGTAATTTGGTTTAAATGTAGGATTATTGTTTCTGAGCTTTCTATTGTGTGTTTTTCACCAGTGCCTCTGAAATCTTTTGTTCAAAGCTTCTGGGGGGAATAGAATGCAAAACTATTCGTGTCCAAGTAGCAGGGATTTTTGAGTATCCAAGATAATTGCAGGGTAGGGGAAAATAATGTTGAGCTCTCGGTGCTTCTTGTGCAGCTCCCCTGCAGACTTTATTGCTGCTGAATTTCAAACACCCTCTGCATTCTCCAGGAGGAACTTTCCTGCAATTAAATAGTTGGAGTCCCCAGCTCCAGGTCTCATGGCATCCTCCTCGGAGGATTCTGGCTGTGATGCCCCAGTATAACATTCCAATTTCTAGCCAGGCTTCAAGAAAACAAGGTATTTAGCCGAGGCAGATTTTAATATGACCTTTAGGATCTGTGAAGAGATGTGAAACTGGCTCAAAATTGACAGAACAAAATCCCAGAGAAGTGCCAAAGAAAACATTGGAGACTTTGTCAGGGAGAAAAAGAAAAGAGAAAAGAGTTGTAGCTTACCTTTCTATTTTTAGGTGTTTACGGAGTGTCAAACACTGTAGCATCAGTATCAGCTTATGTAGAAATGACTTTTAAAGAAGAGGAGGAGGATGTTTTGAAAAGTTGGAATGAGCTTCTGAATAAGATTTTGGAGATTTGCATGAGCCAAGCACTTTGCCCAGATTTACCTAAATGAATATTAGGTGAGTTCAGGAGTTCATGCCCTTTGGAGTTTGCCCGGATAGGGAAAAAAATTATTATGGATCTCTAAAATGATAATTTAAATCCTCTTAACTCTTCTGCCTGTTAGACCGAGAGAGCAGCACACACAGTTGCTTCGCTTAGCTCTGCAAAACTTCCCTTAGGAAGAAAGTGCACGTTAATTTTTCTTCTCTGGCATAGAGACAGAGACAAGATACCACAGGTGATAGCGGAACATCTGTAAGCAAGCTACAGGCCTGCTGGAAGTTTGATGCCATTCAGTGGTCAGAATAAGACTCCTGAGAAACTGCCTGGGTGCTGCCTTTTCAGGCAAATTATTTTTCTGAGAGACCTGAGCTTCCTACTTAGTTGACAAGAAGATGAAAAGGATGAGGAATGTGTCAGGTTACAGATGTACCTTGCAGCAAAGGGAGAAAACTTCATGCAAAGGATGAAGACCTCGTGACTCAGAAGCTAATAAGAACATGTCAAAAAGGTTCTTGCTCATCTCAGTTAATGAGTATAGCCTTTGTATTTGGGGAAAGTTGGTGAGATACCATAGTGGGTGCTGACAGATTCGGACTGTACATGTTATTTTAGAACAGCTTTTCAGGATAGGAATTAAACCTGTGTTTCCTTAATCTCCTGAGCAGGAGCACCCTGTGGATTCAGAACACTGAGCATTCCCATGTTCATAGCACCTCTATCCCAGAGAGCAGAGTGAAGAACAGAAGCACCCAAGAATCAGTATTAATGAGCTCTGGCTGTGTTCCCTGCTAGAAAAGTCAGATTCTTTCTTGTATCTACGCTTGTGTGTGTACGTGTGTGTACTCATTCTATGGTGCTTTCCGATCTCTAGACTTTTCAGGTACAAATACCCATTAATATCTTCACTTCTTTCTGAGAATGCACTCAGATATTTCTAAGTTCCACTTTCTTTAATGAATATAAAATGGGTGTGTATTTAATGAAACATTGATAGTTTTATCGGCATTCCTGGAACTTTACCACATATACCAGCATTATGGTGTTATTTGAATAAGACTTAAAATCTTTTTATCTTGTTAGTAAATGTAGCAATAGACGATCAATATTGTAACCGTTGGTTGTACAAATTCAGTGTTAGGCACAGAGCCTACGGCAGTTTGTAGAGGCACGATATGGATTAACAAATTTAAAATGAATTTTTTAAAAACATACTCTGGGGGGAGACTGAGCCAGGAGCTGCAGACACGTCTGTGCCACACTTCGCATTCCGCTGCAATTAGATTAGGGTTTCTAGACATGGCTTGTCTCATAAAAGGCCAGCAGCAATAACTGGCCTATTACTTTTGCTGAGTCAGGTGTTAACTTAATGCTTAGGATTTTTTTCTTCCCATCAATAATGGCCTGATAGGAGACCTGCAGCCTCCACATGGTCCCTGGTATCCCTACAGAAAATGAAGGGGGAATTTTGCAGACATTTGAGGCAGAATCTGATTGACTTCCCATTGTCTGAATAGTGTCTAAGCAGTACAGGCTGTTCGATGCACAGTCCTGTGTTTCTGTCTGTTGTGAGGAGTTTGACAGCCAGTGTTGGACTCTTGGCCCTCTGTGCCCCTGTGCTACCAGCCCTGCTTTCCATTATTGGTTCCTAAACATAATACACTAGAAATTGTATTTAAGTCAAGCTATTCCTGGCAAGAATTTCAGCCTTGTAGGTTTGTGGGTTGTTTGAGGCTGTGGATATGTTTGGTTTCATTTTGTTTTTCTAAATAATTGAAATCACATCATTTTGTTCTGCCTCTGCAAGTGAAGACATCGGAAGGGAGGGGTGACAGGAAGGGAGACATGAACCGTTGCCATTGAAAGTCTGAGAAAACTTTCAATATGCTGGACACTGAAGCTTTTGTCTCTTAGTTCTTTCACCATTAGGGTGCCTCAGGCTGTGAGTGGATAGCACCTGCCTTGGTACTATTTTCATTAAAGAGAGATCCAGTCTTTCTATGGTTCATTACATAATTACATCAAAATTACAAAAAAAAGGCCAAGAGATGGTTTGTGTCAAGATGGTCTGGTGAGTCCCAGGGATGAAAGCTCCGTTTGCTGGGAGCAATGACACACTCAAGGGAATGATGCGTCTTATGTGTCTGGTACCTTCTGTTCCTTGCATCACGTGCCATTGATGGATTGAGGACAGCCCTCTGTGTGATTATTGATGTTTTGCATCTGGAGTGTCAGAAAAATATTCCTAGCCCCTCTTTCCCTCTTCCCCAGTAGTTAACGTGACTGTGTGGTTGTTTAGTTGTGTTTTTCTTCCTGTAAACTGGTGCCCATCACTGCTTTGCCCTTTCATGTTGAGGCTGGCATCAGATCTTGTGTGGAACAGTGCCGTATCCTTTTATCTTAATACTTTTCTCTCTAATTGTTACTTTGCTGCCTTTTCAGGTGGGAACTTGCCTTTTTTATATGATCTTTCTCTGATCATTTTTGTATCACTTGGTAATATAAAGGTGTATGTGTTCCTCTGGGGCCCTTTTATTTAAATGATTTCTTTATCTGTCTGTCAATGTGAATAATAAAATAACTTCAGGATTGTTCATCTCTCTCCTAATGGATGACAAGGCATAATCTGTCCTGACATCAATGATTAATTTACAAATGTTTCTTTAAACTTCAGTAAAATATGATATTCAAAGAAAATATTGTGTCATTAGGCTATAGTGCTGTTGTCAAAAAGCCCTTACCTGACTGCTCATCAGATTCAATGGGCCTGCTAAGGCAACTGCAATTCCTGGATTGATACAGCAACTGGGAGGACAATCTCCATCTGAGAGCGTGTGTCAAGGATGAGCACTTAGGAAAACATCAACTCAAATAACACTTAAAGCATGAGAAGTGCTGGATGAGTAGATGACCTTTAGTGATCATTGCATTCATGTATGCCAAGATCAGATGCCCGCTCTCACTCCAGACATGGAGGCATGGAAATCCTTTGAAGTCATGATTCAACGTTCAGATTCATCACTTACAGCAGTCCACAAGGAGTTCCTGACAGGCAGGCTTAGGAAACCAACAGATTCATTTTGGTTTGACTTTATTGCCCTACTTTTGACGCATCAGATAGAGGCTCATGGTAAGACTGAGGATTGTTTCTGTGGGGCCAGTTGCTTTGTCTGGTGGAGCAAGAGCTCCCTTTCTAGAAGTCTGTTTTCTGAACCTAACTTCTAAATTTTTCTGGAACATGGAACTTAGATCCTGTGTGAAAGAGATTGTGTGGAGAGACTGTATAATATAAATCATTGTGGTCTAGCAACATCCCATTGACAATGTAACATTGTCATGGTCACAGCAGCTGAATGGTCCAAACACATACTTGATAGTAGGTACAATGTCTGTCATCCAGATCTACTGCCCCCTTCTAGGTCAAATCAGAAGCTTGACCTAGAGTCTTGAAACCCTTGAGTGACAATTCTTTGAGGTGGGCCAAATGGTACCCCACTAAAGATGGAGTAGATTTCTTACTTGAGGGTTGCTCTGCAGATGTATTTCTTGTTTTCTGAGTCAGTGTTTTATTTGGAGACTCTTCTGGGATGAATGTCATCCTGTATTTTTTTCCTACTTATGTTGTGGAAAGTTCTTTGTGGAGTTAGAGAAACTGTAGGATGGACTACAGGATTTCTCAAGAGGAGCAATCTAAGAGGGTTGATAACACAAAAGCAAAAGCAGTTAAGATGTGCTTTGGTGGACAGGCTGTAACACTTAATTGTTTCTGACTGGAGCAGTAATGCTTGAGAGTTGGCATAAGAAAAATGGTTTGCAACTGTGTATTCCTCTTAGAAATGATGGTACGAGTTGGCTGCATCTGTGCAAAGTTTAATTTGCTTCATTCAGCATCTACTTTGTCATGTAATGAATGTTGCGCTCGCTAACAATACTCCAACTTCTTTAAATTTCTCTTAGAAGAAATAAGGAGTCACCTTTATACAAAGAACCTCTTGTGCGTAGTCTGAGGCCTTGATGTTCAAGTAATCTTTCTCTTGCTTTGTAACAAGCTCCGCACAGACGCGCAGAACTGGAACAAGAGTTGTTACAACCTGGGGAAAGGGGGGATGTTGGCAGGTTGGGAACAACATTGTTCTCAGACAAGAATGATAATTTCCCAAGGATGAAACGGTTACAAGGAATGTTATAAAGTGAAGCAGGCAGAGCAGTCTGAAATGCTAATAAGGAAAGGACTTAAAAAGAAATTGGGGACTTTTGGCTTTGAAGCCATTTTTCTTTTTAGTTTGCTACAGATAAAGGCGTGACTCTTGGGTTCCAGGGTTCTATTTTTATTTCCTATTTGTGACACATCAATTTAGCCTTATCACCGTCCTGTTGCCCTTTAGGATGATGGTGTTTGGGACCGAAATCATGAGAGTTTTTTGGAAACTGTTCTCTAGTGCTGTGACAACACTGGGAGGGAAGATCAGGGCTCCTGCTGCCAGAGAGGCTGGGTTCTTTTATTTCTATACTGTTCTATTTCTATACTGTTTCTATAATGTTCATATCAAATACTAACTACACAGATTAATTAGTAGTTTATGATTGGTTTCTAGCCCTGAATGAATTCTGGCTTTATGGCTTTTGGTAAATCCCATCACTATTTTGGCATCAATTTCCAGTTGTTAAAACCTTGTCTGTTAACTTGAATTGTAGGTGCTTTCAGGCAAATACTGCTCCTTCTGAGGAAGTCTGATTTAGGTTAAGGCTTCTGGTTGCAGAAGTAATAAAGATTTAATAATATAATTAAAAGCCCAGAATCTGTGCTAAAATGAGATGCTAACTGGGGAAGGAAGGCTGGTTGTCCAACTGGATACCAAGCAGTTCAGTTTGGGATGCATGTAACGTAGTATACCCTGACAGAAAATTAATCTTGCAGCTTTTGGTTTAATTTCTTGTCAGGCAATAACTCCAGCAGGCAATTTTCAATGTGGATATCTGTGGGATAGATTCATGTGTTTAAGGCATCAAGTCATTAAAATACTTTTCTGGCTGTGTTACTGCACAGATGAGGTGTGTGGCTGTGTGAAAATGGTTTGAAAGAAAATCATCTGCAGTCGGATGCCGGGTGGGTTTGCAGGTTTAGATCACGGGATGTGGTACCTTCCTTCCCGTGGGCTTCATTTGTTGCCCTCCAATGCATCTGCCAAGTGTAACCCGTGAACTTCATTGCTTTTAAATAAGCAAATGAGCAACTGCCATCAAGCCTGTATTGCCTTTCTGTCTGAGATCAAAATATCCCATCGGTTTGTCACTCTGTCATAAAGCTGTTCTCAGTAAAACAGAGCACTTAATCAAAAGCTGGAGAAAGCAGCGCTAATTGTTTCAAGCAATTTGAAGCTGCCACAAGACAGGCAAAAGAGGGAACACAGCACGTCATCCTTGGAAAGCTCTGCTTTTGTCTGCTCATGTGTAAGGGCTGTGTGGAAAGATGCTTGAGCCTGAGGAAGGAACATGACAAGCAACCAAGAAATCCGATAAGATGGAAATGATTCTACTCAGACATTCATGTAATACAGTCTTAATTGACTCTGCCTGCAGTAAGTGACATACACTGGGAGAGCAGATCATCCCTCTGTTAAGAACTGAGATACACCCGGGGATGGAATTCGCTGTGTTTATAGCCTGGCTTTAAATCGCCGTACTTCTGAGCACTGGTGGATTCAGCCACTTAACTGGCTTCAGGATGAAATGTCTTAACTTTCCAAAACTGAGCATGAAGTTTTAATGGAATGGACATCCTTGTGACGTTACTTTGAAGATCCAGAAATAGATCACACTGCTAGATTTTTCATGTATTTTTATATTCCAATGCATAACAAACCTAGGAGAGCAAAAGTGTTCGGAAGATTCAAGGAGATCAGCTGAAACTAACTAAAAAGGTAAAATTTCTGGGTAGACTGAAAAGAGCCACTTATCTCAATCCCCAAGATACAGCAACAAGCTTCAACTATTGCATTAGCAGGCTGAGCTTGCAGCTGATAAGGCAATTTGCTTAAGTTCCCTTCAATCTACAAGAAAAAGGCAATTTATGTTTTTTAAATAGTAGCATTATATAGTTGATTGGAAGAGCATTTTATTTTTCATGAATGCTGGATTATTGTGGAATGAACAGTTTTAAAAATAAAGGAACTGTTATGGCAATGAAGTCCCAAGGATCTGGCGATATAGAATGAAGTTAGTGGTCTGGCAGATACCTTCAATTTTCTGAAGCCATGGTCAATACCTTTGTGGTAAAACTGAGCTATGAATAGTGTGTTTGTCATTGACTGAGGGCTTCTGTTACATGATAATAAAGAAATAAAGATTTAAGGTTTTTAGCCAGACTGCAGCACAAAAATTAATAGCCTAATCAAGAAAGCAGTATGACCTTTGGGAAGGTAAATTCAGCATGTTTACCATGTCACGTTCAGGGATATATCATATGCACAAGCTTTGGCTGTGCAGGAGGAGACTGAATGTGCTGCCTTTTTCTTGGATTTTTTCAAATTCACTGACCTGCAAATGATTTGCTTCTTCCAGCAATGACAAGTGGTTTTTAAACAGTGTCAGTCAGGGGAAGTTTTACTAAAGAGAGAGGAGAGAAAACCACCCTACTAGAGCATCTCTTCCCAGGTAGCCACTGATTGAAATCCTCACCAAACCATTCACAGCATGAGAGGTCAAACACAGACGTAGTTGTAAGGGATTGAGAAATAATAACTCCTGGCATAAGCACAGCATCAAAATTAGATTTTATTGGTTTGCCTCAAAGTGTTGGGGATCATGTCCTGAATTCAGAATGCGGTGACGCTGCTCGGCACCTGCGGGGCTCGTGCAGCGGTTGTGCAGTGCGGCAGTCACTCCAGCTGCAGATCAGTGGCGCTCAGGTGTCACTTGCTGGGCTCCTCTGCAATGCCGCAGCTTAGCATCAAGTGGTCTTGCAGCTGGCAACAACCAATCTGTTCCAAGTTGGGTGGATCTCTATGGATCTTAGGAACATGTGCTTATATGGACAGATTAAACTCCTCAAAGTTTGTTTTAATCTGGTACTGCTGCTTTTTCTATTGACGTGGAGTATGACATGCTCTGTGCCGTATGTCCACGCGGAACCAGTGAGCCTGGTTAATGTGCTGCAGGCTTGCACTTGGTTATTCTGCTGCCAAGTTCCCCGTGTAGACGAGCCTTTGGATATAGTGGTACAGGAAAGAAATGGAATTGTAGTCTTCTGCAATTCTGCCTTTGTGTAATTTTTGCAAAAATAGTCATGGTTGCAATGCAGGACACTGTTAGTTGTTTTTGGTTTTAATTTCCTGTTCTTCAGAAGCCTTTATAGACTTTCACAGTCAAAATCCAGATGGTACTGCAGAGCTCAGTGTAGTTTTTGAGTATCTTTTTTCCTGTTTGTGCTGATTAAAACTCTCCCCAGATGAAAGTGTAGAATTGTTAGAATTTTTGGCCTTTGGCTGTTTGGAAAGCTGCCGCCAGCTTCCAGTGTAACCAGTTTGGGTTCGGTGCACATCCATGGCTTTATGGTACGGGAAAGTGCAACAGCGAGCAGACCAGTTTGCCATTGCCCCAGCGTTTAAAAACCAGTGGACCCCGCTCTATCTGGTGAGATTGCTCCCGTTTTGTAACAGCCCATTCACCTGCTGGTGCTGTGTGGTTTGGCTATGTTTGTTTGGTTGTTTTCTCCCTTTAATTTGTGTTGCTCTCCTATTCTGAAGAGTCATTGATTTACAAACGCTGAGGAATGTTGTCCTGTGGAGATGGGCAATACAGAAGCAAGATTTTTAATCCCTTAGATAATTAAGCACTAAAATAAATGATTAAAAAATTATGAGGCGAAACACTCTGTTAGTTTTAATATAAAAATAATGTACTTCTCCCTGTGGAGTGCAAGGGAGGGAGCTGCAATCAAAATAAGGGAAATAAAAAATTGAATACCCTGAGCTTTTTCCCTCTCTTTTAGTTGCCTCCTTGATGCCTCAGTGTGTTTAATGGTGCTTTGCCAAGCTGTTGGGAGGAGTACAAAATGAGTGTGGAATTTATAAATGGGACATTAGATGGAGGAAGGATGTTATGGGCTGGGTGATCTGAGCAGTACAACAGCAGAACAGATTTTGCCTTAGGGCTGGATGGGAGAGATGCCTCTCTGCAACTCTAAGTACTTGCAAAGCCATTTAGAGTTGTTAGAAATCTTTGTTGGGGGATTATCTAGAAAAAGGTCTTTAAAAACTTCATCTTCTCTCAATGACTATCTGGAGAGAGAGTGGAGCTGCATGCTGAAAAGACCAAGGCTAAAATAAAGGGTCTTTCTGACTTAAACCAGCAGCACAGGAAAAGCGACTTGTCCGAGTCTATGGCGGCGTGAGATCTCCTGCATAAGGTGGTTGTTGGTGTGGGAAGCGTTTTCCAGATGGCTGTTGGTGAACACTTGCAGTCTGAAACCAGAGGGATTTAGGAACTAAAACTAGGATTTGAAGAGAACCAGCTGCTTCTATCCTGTTCAAGGATTTGCAATGAATTGCAGCACAGAAATGGTAGATTGGCGGTGAGGAGTAACTGATGTCAGTTTAGGCCACCACAGGACTGGCTGAGGAAATAAATATTTAGGTTGGATGCCAAACAAAAAGTAAGAACTAATAAGGCATTTGTGAACTAGAGCTTGAGAAACTGGGTTGCTGTTGAATGCCACCTGTGGTAGCTCTTTGCTACTTTTCTGAAGAAGGGTAAGGATTTGAGTTTGCTATGGAAAAAAAATGCAATTTATTTCACAATTATGGTATGAAGGCATAAGCACCAAGGTCAGGTGTTCAAACAGGAGAGGTCATATTGTATTTGCATCTGTATTTCTAAGCGCGTCTCTCTGCTCTTTGGGACTGGCAGTTCCTAGAAAGGATGGAGAGCTTTTTCTTTAATATGATAGCCTGCCTCGGGTAATTGCTCAATGGCATAGTTAAAATAGATATCTTGCACTAAGAGTAGCTCAGTGTCATTGAAAATGTTCTTTCAATGTGCAGTGATGTACAGCCTGCAGATAATGCACTTGTATTAAGGAACAATGTCAGGTGAGGCTACAACTGTGGCATGAATCGTGATAGATATTTACAGAAAAAACCCTCTTTTCATAGATGAAGCCAAATGGAAGGGACTATACATTGGATGCAAATAACACTCCTTTTGAAATCCTCTCGCACCATAGTGTTGTAAAGGAGCTTTTGTGTAAAGGGTTATTGTGCCAACTATTCTTAAAGTGAAATGCAGCCTTGTTCAGGAAACCACTTAAAGTCCATGTATTGCTTGAGAGTGCTGAAAAGAAGATTGAAGTGAGCTCTAAGTGGTCCATGTGCAGCATTTGATGTAAAATCATTGCATTGGTTTTCTGTACAGTTGTAACTTTAGTGAACAAATTCCTTTTCAAATGTGCATGTGCAGTGATCTTATGTTACAGACGCTGACTGGGTAGTTTTGCTCTCCAGTAATAAATGCATTGCAAGTGAAGATGTGACCTGTGGCACAGGTAAACCTACCCAGGCTACTTCTTCCAATGTAGCTGCCATGTAGAGCATAGAACCTGTGGTTTTCCAAGCTAACTAGATAAATCATCGTCTACCTAGGCTACCTCTGCATGGATTGATGATACTTGCTGTTGCCACTGATAGCAGCTACACCGCTGTCAGTCCCCTCAGTCAAGTCAGCAAGGTTGTATCACGGTATGACATGAAGATCTGATCTTTTAAACTCTCCTTTCCTTTCAACAGTGACTGAGAGTCGAGGGATCCTGGAGAGTATACAGAGGTTTTCTTTACTGCCAACTTACTTGCCTGTGACCTATCGTATCCACAATGCGGATGTTTCCTTCTTTCTTAAGGAAGCCAACCAGGATATTATGAGGAATTCTAGCTTGCAATCCCGAGTGGAATCCTTTCTGATCTACAAATCCAAGAGGCCACCTGTGTTAAATGCCAGCTATGGACCTTTTTCCATTGAACAAGTAGTGCCCCAGGACTTAATGTTGTCTTCAAATCCATTTGGATCTACTAACAAGTTCTCCTTTAACTGGAAACTTCAGGCCTTCATAATGAGTGACAAAATTTACCCGAGCAAGCCCAAAGTGCAGGTGCTGTTCTACATGGTGGGCAGGGACTGGGATGACTACAGCAGCACGGAGCGGCTGCCCTGCCTGCGCGTGTTCGCCTTCCGAGAGACGCGCGAGGTCCGAGGCAGCTGCCGCCTCCAGGGGGACCTGGGCCTGTGTGTGGCGGAGCTGGAGCTCCTGCCGAGCTGGTTTAACCCCCCCACGGTTGTTGCTGGCCGTAAGAAACAAATGGATCAATCTGAAGGGAGCCCTGTGGAGCTTTACTATGCCATACAACCAGGAGATGAGAAAGGGGAGTGCACCAAGGAGGATGTAAGGAAAAATAATGGGATCCGACCAGGGCGCAATGACATTGATGAGTCGGGACCTCCCTTGCAGAGGATTGGAAGTGTTTTCCTTTACCAGACACATGCCGTCCCTTCCTTAAATGAAATGAGATTGGATAATAATATTGCCATCCAGTATGCACCAAAGACTGTCAAGCAAGGTGACATTTTGACTTTCCTTGTATCTGTTGCTAAAAATTCAACAGAAGATCAGTTCACGCTGAGGTAAGGCTGGTTTGTGTTTCTTTGGTACCTTATTTTTTTGTTTCTCTGCTCTTGATATGGGAAAGCACTTTCTCATGGATTAAATTGCCCAACAATCCTTCAGTTGCTGCTCTACAGAAATGGTATTGTAGTTGGCTGACTTAACGTTTCTCCTGTTGTTCAGTCTAATCTTGTGTGAATTGTCTGAGATGTGATCTTGAGTGAGAAAAGGCCTTTTCTTGAAGTTGTCCTTTGAAATACTGCTTATAAAAATTGAAATAGTAGAGCTGGGACCTATCTGTGTGCTAATAGGAGATAACATTGAGAGTCTCCTGAGCTGGAGTTTGCAGTGCTCCTAATCTCTCGTTGAACTCATGTTAAGATTAGTAAAGCTCAAATCCGCAAAGATATTTATAGGAAGTGAGCAAGAATTAGGCATCTAAGTAGGATTTATATGCTTAAACATTTCCCCCCAATTTCTTTTAAGCCTGGTTCTGTTTTATGGGAAGTTTGAGGCTCCTAAGCGTTATTGATATACCAAAACCATTTTGGAAAATGAAAAATACGTGTGGTGGTTTGTGGTTTTTTTTTCTGAATGTAACATCAAGCTCCACATTGATTTACTTGGTTGTTTTCCAAGCATTAGGATGTTACAGTGGGAAGCTCACCAGAACAAACCAGTGTTATCATAAAGCGGAGAACAGCAAAGACTATGAGGCTGTATGGGGGCAAACCGAACGCAGATGTGCAAGTGAGACTGTTCAGTTGTCTTTTCAAGTTTGCCACTGTGTTCCCGCACTGTCAACCAGGGTTGTGTGGCTGACACGTGGTGTGTGTAGAGCTGATTTCATTCCTCTATCTCTTACCTATAACTCACGTCAGCTCTCTTAGAACTGGAGGTAAATGTTGGACTTTGGCTTCTGAGATTAGGACTGACCTTGGTGTTTGTCTGATTCAAGGATGGTTTCCTCTTCACCTGGCAGAGCCCAACACCAGCAGGCTATCTGTCTATCTACTCTCCTCACCATATCCGCTTTTCATTGTCTGAGATTTAAATTGTTTCCTGAGTGACTAATTTCAAGGCAGACAATCTGAGTTCCCTATAGTAAGCATTCAGGGACACCTTTCTATCTTTCTCTATACCAGTGTCTTTAAGGGATATTACTGCAGACATGTGTGGAGACTTCTATTACATTTGAAAACTGGCTGAAATCTAAACATTAAAAACCTTTTATTTCTAAGAGAGAATTAAGGTGAAAACTGTTTATTGTTCTTACTCTGTAAATTCAGTCTCTTAGAAACCTGACTTCAAAGCATCTCTGTTTCCTCGAGCTGTGATCAGTTAAAAGCAGAGCTAGTTATAAACATTATAATTATGTGGAGGTTTTTAATTTTCAAAAATCTTGCTTTGTTTAAATTAGGATGAAAACTGAACATCTAAATGAATGCTTCTAAATTTAATTTTCTGAAACAAAAAGGAAACAATGTGTTTGAATTTTGGCTTTTTTATTTTAAGATCTAAGATATCATAAAATACAAAAAAAGAGCTAATAATAGCAAAAATCAGTTCAAAATGAAAAATGTGGCATTTTCTTCTTCAAAAACCACCACTTTGCTCTTACCTTTTAAAACATAAACTTGTGTAATGGCCTGCCCTTACTCCCATCACTTCCATGAGTTTTGATTTCTCCTGACCTGCTTTCTCTAACAGTAACTGGCTTTCAGATGATAATCTGCAGCAATATCAGAATAGTTCTAATGTCAGTTCCACCACTGCCTGTCTTTGATCGAGCTACAGCGTGTCTGAGCTTCTGTTTGGCTGGTTTTGTGGTCAGAATATTAGCATCTATATTCTGCATTCATCCCCCCAGGACACGTACATAACTAATTGCATTTTCAGTGGTTGCTAATTTATCTGTGTATCTTCTGCTCTAAGGGCAAAAACTAATACTAGGTAGGAGCAAAAATTGAGCTTGATTAATTGCTTTGGTTCAAATCCTTTTCTATGTTGGGTTCTCCTATAACCCCAGTGTTGGATAAGATGCTTCTTTCATGACCCTCTCTTTAGGAGTAAATCACTCCGAGTGATTTGATATTGAAGTAACCTTTCACTGACTTAAGGCCTTATTTCAGGATCGGAAATCTTACAAGTTGGTCTAGTATGTCAGTTGTCCATAACTTAATGATCTTTAAAGGTCCATTCCAACCCAAACCATTCTGTGATTATACTATATAGGTTCTCTTTTGACATGGTTGTGCGTTTGTGATATGCTGCCTGTTCTGATTTCAGAACAGACCCTCCAGCTGTCATGGTATAAATCCCATCAGAGACCTCTTCTATGACCTGATTGAGTTTGAAGCCTCTAAACCTTGAAATTCTCTTGGTTTGTAGAGGTGCAGATGTTGGGTCAGGGTAGACTGAAAGAAGCTTCATTCCTGTTAGAACATGTGTAAGTATGGGAGTGTGAACAGACATGAGAAAGGCTCTCCATGTTATCAGTCAGGGTGGAGCAAAAAGGAGCAGAAATGGCCCATTCATGTAAATAACCAACAAAATGATTGATCATAATACATAGGAAAGGGTAGCAATACAAACTAGATGGGGATTATGCAGGTTCGTACATTAAAACCTGCTATGTGGTCAGATGACTTGGAAGGGCTGTAGAGAAAGTGATGTGTTCCAAGATACCTGTTTCACCGCACACCAGATCTCTCCTTGCAGACGCAGATTTGGGACACAATAATCCATAAGGCTCCAGTGTGACTTTTAGCCAGTCAGTGAATTTTCCTCCTCCTC